>NC_141023.1:48281428-48613214 GCF_052040795.2 Danio rerio | reverse complement strand
CTGCAAGTCCAGGAAGAGAATTGGACCCCTGGGTAGCTTGCTGGGGTTAGGGGCCCCTAGGTGAAGGGCCAGGGGGCACCCTGGGGCCTAAATTGCAAGTCCAGGGAGAGAGAAGGACCCCTGGGTAGCTTGCTGGGGTCAGAGACCCGTAGGTTTAGGGTCAGGGGGCACCCTGAGGCCTACACCGCAAGTCCAGGGAGAGAGGTAGACCCCTGGGTAGCTTGCTGCGGTCAGGGACCCCTATGTGGAGGGCAAGGGGGCACCCTGAGGCCTAAAGAGCAAGTCCAGGGACATTGGTGGAACCCTGGGTACCTTGCTGGATTCAGAGGACCCTAGGTGGAGGGCCAGGGGGCACCCTGGGGCCTATACTGCAAGTCCAGGGACATTGGTGGACCCCTGGGTAGCTTGCTGGGTTCAGAGGCGCCTAGGTGAAGGGCCAGGGAGCACCCTGGGGCCTATACTGCAATTCCAGGGAGATCGGTGGACCCCCGGGTAGCTTGCTGGGGTCAGGGGCTCTTAGGTGGAGGGCCAGGGGGCATCCTGGGGTCTATAATGCAAGTCCAGGGACATCGGTGGACCCCTGGTTAGCTTGCCTTTGGTCAGGGGCCCCTAGGTGGAGGGCCAGGGGATGGCTGGGGCCTATACTGCAAGTCCAGTAAGAGAAGTGGACCCCTGGGTAGCTTGCTGGGGTCAGGGGCCCCTAGGTGGAGGGAGAGGGGGCACCCTGGGGCCTATACTGCAAGTCCAGGGATAGAGTTGGACCCCTGGGTAGCTTGCTGGGGTCAGAGGCCCCAAGATGAAGGGCCAGGGGGCACCCTGGGGCCTATACTGCAAGTCCAGGAAGGGAGGTGGATCCCTGGGTATCTTGTTGGGGTCAGGGGCCCCTAGGTGGAGGGCCAGTGGGCACCCTGGGGCCTATACTGCAAGTCCAGGAAGAGAAGTTGACCCCGGGGTAGCTTTGCTGGGGTCAGGGGCCCCTAGATGGAGGGCCAGGGGGAACCCTGGGTCCTATTCTGCAAGTCCAGGGAGGGAGTTACACCCCTGGGTAGCTTGTTGGGGTCCGAGACCCCTAGGTGGGGGGCCAGGGGGCACCCTGGGGCCTACACTGCAAGTCCAGGGAGGGAGGTGGACCCCTGTTTAGCTTGCTGGGGTCAGAGGCCCCAAGGTGGAGGGCCAGGGGGCACCCAGGCGGCTAAAATGCAAGTCCAGGGAGTGACATGGACTCCTGGGTAGCTGGCTGGGGTCAAAGACCAATAGGTGGAGGGCCAAGGGGCACCCTGGGGCCTACACTGCAAGTCCAGGGACATCGGTGGAGCCCTGGGTAGCTTGCTGGGGTCAGAGGCCTCTAGATTTAGGGCCAGGGGGAACCCTGGGGCCTATACTGCAAGTCCAGGGACATCTGTGGAAACCTGGGTAGCTTGCTGGGGTCAGAGGCCCCTAGATGGGAGGCCGGGGGGCACCCTGGGGCATATACTGCAAGTTCAGGGAAGGAGGTGGATCACTGGGTAGCTTGTTGGGGTCAGGGGTATCTAGGTGGAGGGCCAGGGGGCACCCTGTGGGCTATACTGCAAGTCCAGGGAGAGAGGTTGAACCCTGGGTAGCTTGCTGGGGTCAAAGGCCCCTAGGTGGAGGGCCAGGGGGCACCCTGGGGCCTATACTGCAAGTCCAAGGACATTCGTGGACCCCTGGGTAGCTTGCTGGGGTCAGGTGCCTTTAGGTGGAGGGCCAGGAGGCACCCTGGGGCCTATACTGCAAATCCAGGAAGAGAGGTGGACGCCTGGTTAGCTTGCTGGGGTCAGGGGCCCCTAGGTGGAGGGCCAGGAGGCACCCTGGGGCCTTTAACTTAAATCCAGGAAGAGAGGTGGACGCCTGGTTAGCTTGCTGGGGTCAGGAGCCCCTAGGTGGAGGGCCAGTGGGCACCCTGGGGCCTACACAACAAGTCCAGGGAGAGAGGTTGACACATGGGTAGCTTGCTGGGGTCAGAGACCCCTAGGTGGAGGGCAAGATGGCACCCTGGGGCCTACACTGCAAGTCCAGGGAAGGAAGTGGACCACTGAGGAGCTTGCTGGTGTCAGACGCCCATAGGTGGAGGGCCAAGGGGCACCCTTTGGGCTATACTGCAAGTCCAGGAAGAGAGGTGGACCCCTGGGTAGATTGCTGGGGTCAGGGGCCCCTAGTTGGAGGTCCAGGGGGCAACCTGGATCCTATACTGCAAGCCCAGGGAAGGAGATGGAACCCTGGGTAGCTTGCTGGGGTCAGAGGCCCCTAGGTGGAGGGCCTGGGGGCACCCTGGGGCCTACACTGCAAGTCCAGGGAGAGAGGTGGATCCCTGGGTAGCTTGTTGGGGTCAGGGATCCCTAGGTGGAGTGCCAGGGGACACCCTGTGGGCGATACTGCAAGTCCAGGAAGAGAGGTGGACCCCTGGGTAGCTTGCTGGGGTCAGGGGCCCCTAGTTGGAGGGCCAATGGGCACCCTGGGGCCTATACTGCAAGTCCAAGCAGAGAAGTGGACCCCTGGGTAGCTTTGCTGGGGTCAGGGGCTCTTAGGTGGAGGGCCAGGGGGCATCCTGTGGCCTATACTGCAAGTCCAGGTAGATCAGTGGAACCCTGGTTAGCTTGCTGGGGTCAGGGGCCCTTAGGTGGAGGGCCAGGGGGCACCCTGGGGCATATACTGCATGTCCAGGAAGAGAAGTAGACCCCTTGGTAGCTTGCTGGGGTCAAGGGCCCCTAGGTGAAGGGAAAGGGGGCACCCTGGGGCCTATACTGCAAGTCCAGGAAGAGAGGTGGACCCCTGGGTAACTTGCTGGGGTCAGGGGCCCCTAGGTGGAGGGCCAGGTGAAACCCTCTGGGTTATGCTGCAAGTCCAGGAAGAGAGGTTGACCCCTGGGTAGCTTGCTGGGGTCAGGGACCCCGAGGTGGAGGGCCAGGGGGCACCCTGGGGCCTATACTGCAAGTCCAGGGAGGGAGGTGGATCCCTAGGTAGCTTGTTGGGGTCACGGGCCCCTTGGTGGAGGGCCAGGGGGCACCCTTTGGGCTATACTGCAAGTCCAGGAAGAGAGGTGGACCCCTGGGTAGATTGCTGGGGTCAGGGGCCCCTAGTTGGAGGTCCAGGGGGCACCCTTTGGGCTATACTGCAAGTCCAGGAAGAGAAGTAGACCCCTGGGTAGTTTGCTGGGGTCAAGGGCCCCTAGGTGGAGGGAGAGGGGGCACCCTGGGAACTATACTGCAAGTCCAGGAAGAGAGGTGGACCCCTGGGTAGCTTGCTGGGGTCAGGGGCCCCTAGGTGGAGGGCCAGGTGGAACCCTGTGGGCTATACTGCAAGTCCAAGAAGGGAGGTTGACCCCTTGGTAGCTAGCTGGGGTCAGGGGCCCCTAGGTGGATGGCCAGGGGGCACCCTGTGGCCTATACTGCAAGTCCAGAAAAAAGAGCTGGACACCTGGGTAGCTTGCTGGGGTCAGGGGCCCCTAGGTGGAGGGCCAAGTGGCACCCTTTGGGCTATACTGCAAGTCCAGGAAGAGAGGTTGACCCCTGGGAGGCTTGCTGGGGTCAGGAGCCCCTAGGTGCTGGGCCAGGGGGCACCCTGGGGCCTACACTGCAAGTCCAGGGAGAGAGGTGGACCCCTGGGTAGCTTGCTGGGGTCAGAGGCCCCTAGGTGGATGGCCAGGGGGCACCCTGGGGCCTATACTGCAAGTCCAGGGAGGGAAGTGGATCCCTGGGTAGCTTGTTGGGGTCATGGGCCCCTAGGTAGAGGGCCAGTGGGAACCCTGTGGGCTATACTGCAAGTCCAGGGAGAGAGGTGGACGCCTGGGTGGTTTGCTGGGGTCAGAGACCCCTAGCTGGAGGTCAAAGTGGCACCCTGGGGCCTACACTGCAAGTCCAGGGAGGGAGGTGGACCCCTGGGTAGCTTGCTGGGGTCAGAGGCCCCTAGGTGGAGGGCCAAGGGGCACCATGGGGCCTATACTGCAAGTCCAGGTAGGGAGGTGGACCCCTGGGTGGCTTGCTGGGGTCAGAGGCCCATAGGTGGAGGGTACAGAGGCACCCTGGGACCTTTACTGCAAGACCTGGGACATCGGTGGACCCTTGGGTAGCTTGCTGGGGTCAGAGGTCCCTAGGTGGAGGGCCAGGGGACACCTTGTGGGCTGAACTGCAAGTCCAGGAAGAGAGGTGGACCCCTGGGTAGCTTGCTGGGGTCAGGGGCCCCTAGTTGGAGGTCCAGGGGGCACCCTGGGGCCTACACTGCAAGTCCAGGGAGAGAGCTGGACCCCTGGGTAGCTTGCTGGGGTCAGGGGCCCTTAGGTGGAGGGCCAGGGGGCACCCTGGGGCCTATACTGCAAGTCCAGGGAGTAATGTAGACTTCTGGGTAGCTTGCTGGGGTGATAGGCTCATAGGTGGAGGGCCAGGGGGCACCCTGGGGCCTACACTGCAAGTCCAGGGAGAGAGGTTGACCCCTGGGTAGCTTGCTTGTTTCAATGACCCCTAGGTGGAGGGCCAGGGGGCACATTTGGGCCTACACTGCAAGTCCAGGAAGAGAGGTGGAAACCTGGGTAGCTTGCTGGGTTCAGAGACCCCTAGGTGGAGGGCAAGGAGGCACCCTGGGGCCTACACTGCGAGTCCAGGGAGGTAGGTGGACCCCTGGGTAGCTTGCTGGGGTCAGAGGCCCCTAGGTGGAGGGCCAAGGGGCACCCTGGGGCCTATACTTCAAGTTCAGGGAGGGAGATGGACCCCTGGGTGCCTTGCTGGGGTCAGAAGCCCATAGGTGGAGGGTACAGGGGCACCCTGGGGCCTATACTGCATGTCCTTGGACATCGGTTTGCCCCTGGGTAGCTTGCTGGGGTCAGAGGCCCTTACGTGGAGGGCCAGGGGGCACCCTGGGGCCTATACTGCAAGTCCAAGAAGAGAAGTGGACCACTGGGAAGCTTTTCTGGGGTCAGGGGCTCTTAGGTGGAGGGCCAGGGGGCATCCTGGGGCCAATACTGCAAGTCCAGGTACATCGGTGGACCCCAGGTTAGCTTCCTGGGGTCAGGGGCCCTTAGGTGGAGGGCCAGGGAGCACTATGGGGCCTATACTGCAAGTCCAGGAAGAGAAGTAGACCCCTGGGTAGCTTGCTGGGGTCAAGGGCCCCTAGGTGGAGGGAGAGGGGGCACCCTGGGAACTATACTGCAAGTCCAGGAAGAGAGGTGGACCCCTGGGTAGCTTGGTGGGGTCAGGGGCCCCTAGGTGGAGGGCCAGGTGGAACCCTGTGGGCTATACTGCAAGTCCAGGAAGGGAGGTTGACCCCTTGGTAGCTAGCTGGGGTCAGGGGCCCCTAGGTGGATGGACAGGGGGCACCCTGGGGCCTATACTGCAAGTCCAGAAAAAGGAGCTGGACCCCTGGGTAGCTTGCTGGGGTCAGGGGCCCCTAGGTGGAGGGCCAAGTGGCACCCTTTGGGCTATACTGCAAGACCAGGAAGAGAGGTTGACCCCTGGGAGGCTTGCTGGGGTCAGGAGCCCCTAGGTGCTGGGCCAGGAGGCACCCTGGGGCCTACACTGCAAGTCCAGGGAGAGAGGTGGACCCCTGGGTAGCTTGCTGGGGTAAGAGGCCCCTAAGTGGAGGGCCAGGGGGCACTCTGGGGCCTATACTGCAAGTCCAGGGAGGGAAGTGGATCCCTGGGTAGCTTGTTGGGGTCATGGGCCCCTAGGCAGAGGGCCAGTGGGAACCCTGTGGGCTATACTGCAAGTCCAGGGAGAGAGGTGGACGCCTGGGTAGCTTGCTGGGGTCAGAGACCCCTAGCTGGAGGTCAAGGTGGCACCCTGGGGCCTACACCTAGGTGGAGGGCCAGGGGACACCTTGTGGGCTATACTGCAAGTCCAGGAAGAGAGGTGGACCCCTGGGTAGCTTGCTGGGGTCAGGGGCCCCTAGTTGGAGGTCCAGGGGGCAACCTGGGGCCTATACTGCAAGTCCAGGGAGAGAGCTGGACCCCTGGGCAGCTTGCTGGTGTCAGAGACCCCTATGTGGAGGGCCATGAGGCACCCTGGGGCCTATACTGCAAGTCCAGGTACATCAGTGGACCCCTGGTTAGCTTGCTGGGGTCAGGGGCTCCTAGGTGGAGGGCCAGGGGGCACTCTGGGGCCTATACTGCAAGTCCAGGAAGAGAATTGGACCCCTGGGTAGCTTGCTGGGGTTAGGGGCCCCTAGGTGAAGGGCCAGGGGGCACCCTGGGGCCTAAATTGCAAGTCCAGGGAGAGAGAAGGACCCCTGGGTAGCTTGCTGGGGTCAGAGACCCGTAGGTTTAGGGTCAGGGGGCACCCTGAGGCCTACACCGCAAGTCCAGGGAGAGAGGTAGACCCCTGGGTAGCTTGCTGCGGTCAGGGACCCCTATGTGGAGGGCAAGGGGGCACCCTGAGGCCTAAAGAGCAAGTCCAGGGACATTGGTGGAACCCTGGGTACCTTGCTGGATTCAGAGGACCCTAGGTGGAGGGCCAGGGGGCACCCTGGGGCCTATACTGCAAGTCCAGGGACATTGGTGGACCCCTGGGTAGCTTGCTGGGTTCAGAGGCGCCTAGGTGAAGGGCCAGGGAGCACCCTGGGGCCTATACTGCAATTCCAGGGAGATCGGTGGACCCCCGGGTAGCTTGCTGGGGTCAGGGGCTCTTAGGTGGAGGGCCAGGGGGCATCCTGGGGTCTATAATGCAAGTCCAGGGACATCGGTGGACCCCTGGTTAGCTTGCCTTTGGTCAGGGGCCCCTAGGTGGAGGGCCAGGGGATGGCTGGGGCCTATACTGCAAGTCCAGTAAGAGAAGTGGACCCCTGGGTAGCTTGCTGGGGTCAGGGGCCCCTAGGTGGAGGGAGAGGGGGCACCCTGGGGCCTATACTGCAAGTCCAGGGATAGAGTTGGACCCCTGGGTAGCTTGCTGGGGTCAGAGGCCCCAAGATGAAGGGCCAGGGGGCACCCTGGGGCCTATACTGCAAGTCCAGGAAGGGAGGTGGATCCCTGGGTATCTTGTTGGGGTCAGGGGCCCCTAGGTGGAGGGCCAGTGGGCACCCTGGGGCCTATACTGCAAGTCCAGGAAGAGAAGTTGACCCCGGGGTAGCTTTGCTGGGGTCAGGGGCCCCTAGATGGAGGGCCAGGGGGAACCCTGGGTCCTATTCTGCAAGTCCAGGGAGGGAGTTACACCCCTGGGTAGCTTGTTGGGGTCCGAGACCCCTAGGTGGGGGGCCAGGGGGCACCCTGGGGCCTACACTGCAAGTCCAGGGAGGGAGGTGGACCCCTGTTTAGCTTGCTGGGGTCAGAGGCCCCAAGGTGGAGGGCCAGGGGGCACCCAGGCGGCTAAAATGCAAGTCCAGGGAGTGACATGGACTCCTGGGTAGCTGGCTGGGGTCAAAGACCAATAGGTGGAGGGCCAAGGGGCACCCTGGGGCCTACACTGCAAGTCCAGGGACATCGGTGGAGCCCTGGGTAGCTTGCTGGGGTCAGAGGCCTCTAGATTTAGGGCCAGGGGGAACCCTGGGGCCTATACTGCAAGTCCAGGGACATCTGTGGAAACCTGGGTAGCTTGCTGGGGTCAGAGGCCCCTAGATGGGAGGCCGGGGGGCACCCTGGGGCATATACTGCAAGTTCAGGGAAGGAGGTGGATCACTGGGTAGCTTGTTGGGGTCAGGGGTATCTAGGTGGAGGGCCAGGGGGCACCCTGTGGGCTATACTGCAAGTCCAGGGAGAGAGGTTGAACCCTGGGTAGCTTGCTGGGGTCAAAGGCCCCTAGGTGGAGGGCCAGGGGGCACCCTGGGGCCTATACTGCAAGTCCAAGGACATTCGTGGACCCCTGGGTAGCTTGCTGGGGTCAGGTGCCTTTAGGTGGAGGGCCAGGAGGCACCCTGGGGCCTATACTGCAAATCCAGGAAGAGAGGTGGACGCCTGGTTAGCTTGCTGGGGTCAGGGGCCCCTAGGTGGAGGGCCAGGAGGCACCCTGGGGCCTTTAACTTAAATCCAGGAAGAGAGGTGGACGCCTGGTTAGCTTGCTGGGGTCAGGAGCCCCTAGGTGGAGGGCCAGTGGGCACCCTGGGGCCTACACAACAAGTCCAGGGAGAGAGGTTGACACATGGGTAGCTTGCTGGGGTCAGAGACCCCTAGGTGGAGGGCAAGATGGCACCCTGGGGCCTACACTGCAAGTCCAGGGAAGGAAGTGGACCACTGAGGAGCTTGCTGGTGTCAGACGCCCATAGGTGGAGGGCCAAGGGGCACCCTTTGGGCTATACTGCAAGTCCAGGAAGAGAGGTGGACCCCTGGGTAGATTGCTGGGGTCAGGGGCCCCTAGTTGGAGGTCCAGGGGGCAACCTGGATCCTATACTGCAAGCCCAGGGAAGGAGATGGAACCCTGGGTAGCTTGCTGGGGTCAGAGGCCCCTAGGTGGAGGGCCTGGGGGCACCCTGGGGCCTACACTGCAAGTCCAGGGAGAGAGGTGGATCCCTGGGTAGCTTGTTGGGGTCAGGGATCCCTAGGTGGAGTGCCAGGGGACACCCTGTGGGCGATACTGCAAGTCCAGGAAGAGAGGTGGACCCCTGGGTAGCTTGCTGGGGTCAGGGGCCCCTAGTTGGAGGGCCAATGGGCACCCTGGGGCCTATACTGCAAGTCCAAGCAGAGAAGTGGACCCCTGGGTAGCTTTGCTGGGGTCAGGGGCTCTTAGGTGGAGGGCCAGGGGGCATCCTGTGGCCTATACTGCAAGTCCAGGTAGATCAGTGGAACCCTGGTTAGCTTGCTGGGGTCAGGGGCCCTTAGGTGGAGGGCCAGGGGGCACCCTGGGGCATATACTGCATGTCCAGGAAGAGAAGTAGACCCCTTGGTAGCTTGCTGGGGTCAAGGGCCCCTAGGTGAAGGGAAAGGGGGCACCCTGGGGCCTATACTGCAAGTCCAGGAAGAGAGGTGGACCCCTGGGTAACTTGCTGGGGTCAGGGGCCCCTAGGTGGAGGGCCAGGTGAAACCCTCTGGGTTATGCTGCAAGTCCAGGAAGAGAGGTTGACCCCTGGGTAGCTTGCTGGGGTCAGGGACCCCGAGGTGGAGGGCCAGGGGGCACCCTGGGGCCTATACTGCAAGTCCAGGGAGGGAGGTGGATCCCTAGGTAGCTTGTTGGGGTCACGGGCCCCTTGGTGGAGGGCCAGGGGGCACCCTTTGGGCTATACTGCAAGTCCAGGAAGAGAGGTGGACCCCTGGGTAGATTGCTGGGGTCAGGGGCCCCTAGTTGGAGGTCCAGGGGGCACCCTTTGGGCTATACTGCAAGTCCAGGAAGAGAGGTGGACCCCTGGGTAGATTGCTGGGGTCAGGGGCCCCTAGTTGGAGGTCCAGGGGGCAACCTGGATCCTATACTGCAAGTCCAGGGAGAGATGTGGACCTCTGGGTAGCTTGCTGGGGTCAGAGGCCCCGAGGTGGAGGGCCAAGGGGCACCCTGGGGCCTACACTGCAAGTCCAGGGAAATCCGTGGACCCCTGGGTAGCTTGCTGGGGTCAGAGGCCTCTAGATTTAGGGCCAGTGGGAACCCTGGGGCCTATACTGCAAGTCCAGGGACATCTGTGGACCCCTGGGTAGCTTGCTGGGGTCAGAGGCCCCTATATGGAAGGCCGGGGGGCACCCTGGTGCATATACTGCAAGTTCAGGGAAGGAGGTGGATCCCTGGGTAGCTTGTTGGGGTCAGGGGCATTTAGGTGGAGGGCCAAGGGGCACCCTGTGGGCTATACTGCAAGTCCAGGAAGAGAGGTGGAACCCTGGGTAGCTTGCTGGGGTCAGAGGCCCCTAGGTGGAGGGCCAGGGGGCACCCTGGGGCCTATACTGCAAGTCCATGGACACTGGTGGACCCCTGGGTAGCTTGCTAGGGTCAGGTGCCCTTAGGTCGAGGGCCAGGAGGCACCCTGGGGCCTATACTGCAAGTCCAGGGAGAGATGTGGACCCTTGGGTAGCTTGCTGGAGTCAGAGACCCCTAGGTGGAGGGTCAGGGTGCACCCTGGGGCCTATACTGCAAGTCCAGGGAGTGATGTGGACTCCTGGGTAGCTTGCTGGGGTGATAGGCTCATAGGTGGAGGGCCATGGGGCACCCTGGGGCCTACACTGCAAGTCCAGGGAGAGAGGTGGACCCCTGGGTAGCTTGCTGGGGTCAGAACCCCCTAGGTGGAGGGCCAGGGGGCAACATGGGGTCTACACTGCAAATCCAGGGAGAGAGGTGGACCCCTGGGTAGCATGCTGGGGCCAGAGACCCCTATGTGAAGGTTAAGGGGGCACCCTGTTGCCTACACTGCAAGTCCAGGGAGAGAGGTGGACCCCTGGGTAGCTTGCTGGGCTCAGAGGCCCCTAAGTGGAGGGCCAGGGGGCACCCTGGGGCCTATACTGCAAGTCCAGGGACATCTTTGGACCCCTGGGTAGCTTGCTGGGGTCAAGGGCCCTTAGGTGGAGGGCCAGGGGGCACCCTGGGGCCTATACTGCAAGTCCAAGAAGAGAAGTGGACCCCTGGGTAGCTTTGCTGGGGTCAGGGGCTCTTAGGTGGAGGGCCAAGGTGCATCCTGGGGCCTATACTGCAAGTCCATGTACATCGGTGGACCACTGGTTAGCTTGCTGGGGTCAGGGGCCCTTAGGTGGAGGGCCAGGGGGCACCCTGGGGCCTATACTGCAAGTCCAGGAAGAGAAGTAGACCCCTTGGTAGCTTGCTGGGGTCAAGGGTCCCTAGGTGGAGGGAAAGGGGGCACCCAGGGGCCTATACAGCAAGTCCAGGAAGAGAGGTGGACCCCTGGGTAGCTTGCTGGGGTCAGGGTTCCCTAGGTGGAGGGCCAGGTGGAACCCTGTGGGCTATACTGCAAGTCCAGGAAGAGAGGTTGACCCCTGGGTAGCTTGCTGGGGTCAAGGGTCCCTAGGTGGAGGGAAAGGGGGCACCCAGGGGCCTATACAGCAAGTCCAGGAAGAGAGGTCGACCCCTGGGTAGCTTGCTGGGGTCAGGGTTCCCTAGTTGGAGGGCCAGGTGGAACCCTGTGGACTACACTGCAAGTCCAGGAAGAGAGGTTGACCCCTGGGTAGCTTGTTGGGGTCAGGGGCCCCTAGGTAATTGGCAAGGGGGCAACCTGGGGCCTATACTGCAAGTCCAGGAAGAGAGGTGGACCCCTGGGTAGCTTGCTGGGGTCAGGGGCCCAGAGGTGAAGGGCCAGGGGGCACCCTGGTGCCTATAATGCAAGTCCAGGGAGGGAGGTGGATCCCAGGGTAGCTTGTTGGTGTCACATGCCCCTTGGTGGATGGCCAGGGGGCACCCTAAGGCTATACTGCAAGTCCAGGAAGAGAGGTGGACCCCTGGGTAGATTGCTGGGTTCAGGGGCCCCTAGTTGGAGGTCCAGGGGGCAAAATGGGGCCTATACTGCAAGTCCAGGAAGAGAGGTGGACTCCTGGGTAGCTTGCTGGGGTCAGGGGCCCCTAGTTGGAGGTCCAGGGGGCAACCTGGGGCCTATACTGCAAGTCCAAGAAGAGATGTGGACCCCTAGGTAGCTTACTGAGGTCAGGGGCCCCTAGATGGAGGGCCAGGGGGCACCCTGTGTCCTATACTGCAAGTACATGGAGGGAGGTACACCCCTGGGTAGCTTGCTGGGGTCTGAGACCCCTAGGTGGAGAGCAAGGGGGCTCCCTGGGGCCTACACTGCAAGTCCAGGGAGGGAGGTGGACCTCTGGGTAGCTTGCTGGGGTCAGAGGCCCCTAGGTGGAGGGCCAAGGGGCAAACTGGGGCCTACACTGCAAGTCCAGGGAGAGAGGTGGACCCCTGGGTTGCTTGCTGGGGTCAGTGGCCCCTAGGTGGAGGGCAAGGAGTTACCCTGGGGCCTGCAATGCAAGTCCAGGGAGGGAGGTGGACCCCTGGGTAGCTTGCTGGGGTCAGAGACCCCTAGGTGTAGGGCCAGGGGGCACCCTGGGGCCTATACTGCAAGTCCAGGGAGAGAGATGGATCCTTGGGTAACTTGCTGGGGTGAGAGACCCCTAGGTGGAGGGCAAAGGGGCACCCTGGGGCCTACAATGCAAGTCCAGGGAGGGAGGTGGACCCATGGATAGCTTGCTGGGGTCAGAGGCCCCTAGGTGGAGGGAAAAGAGGCACACTGGGGCCTATACTGCAAGTCCAGGGACATCTGTGGACCCCTGGGTGGCTTGCTGGGATCAGAGGCCCCTGGCTGGAGGGCCAGGGGTCACATTGGGGCCTATACTGCAAGTTCAGGGAGGGAAGTGGACCCCGGGGTAGCTTGCTGGGGTCAGGGGCCCCTAGACGGAGGGCCAGGGAGCACCCTGGGTCCTACACTGCAAGTTCAGGGAGGGAGGTACACCCCTGGGTAGCTTGCTGGGGTCAGAGACCCCTAGGTGGAGGGCAAGGGGGCACCCTGGGGCCTACACTGTAAGTCCAGGGAGAGGAGGTGGACCCCTGGGTAGCTTGCTGGGATCAGAGGCCCCTAGGTGGAGGGCCAAGGGGCACCATGGGGCCTACACTACAAGTCCAGAGAGAGAGGTGGGCCCCTGGTTAAATTGCTGGGGTCAGGGGCCCCTAGGTGGAGGGCAAGGGGGCACCCTGGGGCCTGCAATGCAAATCAAGGGAGGGAGGAGGACCCCTGGGTAGCTTGCTGGGCTCGGAGACCCCTAGGTGTAGTGCCAGGGGGCACCCTGGGGCCTATACTGCAAGTCCAGGGAGAGAGGTGGACCCCTGGGTAGCTTGCTGAGTTCATAGGCTCATAGGTGGAGGGCCAGGGGGCACCCTGAGGCCTATACTGCAAGTCCAGGAAGAGAGGTGGACCCCTGGGTAGCTTGCTGGGGTCAGAGACCCCTAGGTGGAGGGCCAGGGAGCAACCTGGGGCCTACGCTGCAAGTCCAGGGAGAGAGGTGGACCCTTAGGTAGTTTGCTGGAGTCAGAGACTCCTAGGAGGATGGCAAGGGGGACCCCTGGTGCCTATACTGCAAGTCCAGGAAGAGAGGTGGAACCCTGGGTAGCTTGCTGGGGTCAGAGACCCCTAGGTGGAGGGCCAGGGGGCACCCTGGGGCCTACACTGCAAGTCCAGGGAGAGAGGTGGACCCCTGGGTAGCTTGCTGGGGTCAGATACCCCTAGGTGGAGGGCAAGGGGGCACCCTAGGTCCTATACTGCAAGTCCAGGGATGGAGGTGGATCCCTGAGTAACTTGTTGGGGTCAGGGGCCCCTAGATGGAGGGCCAGTTGGAACCCTGTGGGCTATACTGCAAGTCCAGGAAGAGAGGTTGACCCCTGGGTAGCTTGTTGGTGTCACGGGCCCCTTGGTGGAGGGCCAGGGGGCACCCTTTGGGCTGTACTGCAAGTCCAGGAAGAGATGTGGACCCCTGGGTAGATTGCTGGGGTCAGGGGCCCCTAGTTGGAGGTCAAGGGGGCAGCCTGGGGCCTATACTGCAAGTCCAGGGAGAGATGTGGACCCCTGGGTAGCTTGCTGGGGTCAGGGGCTCCTAGGTGGAGGGCCAAGGGGCACCCTGGGGCCTATACTGCAAGTCCAAGAAGAGAAGTGGACCCCTGGGTAGCTTTGCTGGGGTCAGGGGCTCTTAGGTGGAGGGCCAGGGGCATCCTGGGGCCTATACTTCAAGTCCAGGGAGGGAGGTGGACCACGGGGGAGCTTGCTGGTGTCAGAGGCCCCTAGGTGGAGGGCCAAGGGGCACCCTGGGGCCTACACTGCAAGTCCAGGGAAGGAGGTGGATCCCTGGGTAGCTTGTTGGGGTCAGGGATCCCTAGGTGGAGTGCCAGGGGACACCCTGTGGGCGATACTGCAAGTCCAGGAAGAGAGGTGGACCCCTGGGTAGCTTGCTGGGGTCAGGGGCCCCTAGGTGGAGGGCCAAGGGGCACCCTGGGGCCTATACTGCAAGTCCAAGAAGAGAAGTGGACCCCTGGGTAGCTTTGCTGGGGTCAGGGGCTTTTAGGTGGAGGGCCAGGGGGCATCCTGGGGCCTATACTGCATGTACAGGTACTTCAGTGGACCGCTGGTTAGCTTGCTGGGGTCTGGGACCCTTAGGTGGAGGGCCAGGGGGCACCCTGGGGCATATACTGCAAGTCCAGTAAGAGAAGTAGACCCCTTGGTAGCTTGCTGGGGTCGAGGGCCCCTAGGTGGAGGGAAAGGGGGCACCCTGGGGCCTATACTGCAATTCCAGTAAGAGAGGTGGACCCCTGGGTAGCTTGCTGGGGTCAGGGGCCCCTAGGTGGAGGACCAGGGGGCATCCTGGGGTCTATACTGCAAGTCCATTAAGAGAAGTTGACCCCTGGGTAGCTTGCTGGGTTCAGAGGCCCCTAGGTGGAGGGCCAGGGGGCACCCTGGGGCCTATACTGCAAGTCCAGGGAGTGAGGTGGACCCCTGGGTTGCTTGCTGGGGTCAGGGGCGCCTAGGCGGAGGGCCAGGGGGCACACTGTGGGCTATACTGCAAGTCCAGGAAGAGAGGTTGACCCCTGGGTAGCTTGCTAGGGTCAAGGGCCCCTAGGTGGAGGGCCAGGGGGTATCCTTGTGCCTATACTGCAAGTCCAGGGAGTGAGCTGGAAACCTGGATAGTTTGCTGGGTTCATAGGCTCCTAGGTGGAGGGCCAATGTGGCACCCTGGGGACTACACTGCAAGTCCAGGGAGAGAGGAGGAACCCTGGGTAGCTTGATTGGGTCAGAGGCCCCTAGGTTGAGGGCCAGGGGGCACCCTGGGGCCTATACTGCATGTCCAGGGAGGGAAATGGATCCCTGGGTAGCTTGTTAGGGTAAGGGGCCCCTTGGTGGGGGGCCAGGGGAAACCCTTTGGGCTATACTGCAAGTCCAGGAAGATAGGTGGACCCCTGAGTAGATTGCTTGGGTCAGGGGTCCCTAGTAGGAGGTCCAGGGGGCAACCTGGGGCCTATACTGCAAGTCCAGGGAGAGAGGTAGACCCCTGGGTAGCTTGCTAAAGTCAGAGACCCCTAGGTGGAGGGCAAGGGGGCACCCTGGGGCCTACACTGCAAGTCCAGGGAGAGAGGTGGACCCCTGGGTAGCTTGCTTGGGTCAGGGGCCCCTAGGTGGAGGGCTGAGGGGCACCCTAGGGCCTATATTGCAAGTCCAGGGAGAGAGATGGACCCCTGGATAGCTTGCTGGGGTGAGAGGCCCCTAGGTTGAGGGCCAGGGGGAACCCTGGTGCCTATACTGCAAGTCCAGGAAGAGAGGTGGAACCCTGGGTACCTTGCTGGGGTCAGAGGCCTCTAGGTGTAGGGCCAGAGGGCACCCTGGGGCCAATACTGCAAGTCCAGGGAGTGATGTGCAACTCCTGGGTAGATTGCTGGGGTGATAGGCTCATAGGTGGAGGGCCAGGGGGCACCCTGGGGCCTACACTGCAAGTCCAGGGAGGGAGGTGGACCCCTGGGTAGCTTGCTGGGGTCAGAGGCCCCTAGGTGGAGGGCCAAGGGGCACCCTGGGGCCTATATTGCAAGTCCAGGGAGAGAGCTGGACCACTGGGTAGCTTGCTGGGGTCAGAGGCCTCTAGGTGGAGGGCCAGGGGGCACCCTGGGGCCTATACTGCAAGTTAAGGGACATCGATGGACCCCTGGGTAGCTTGCTGGGGTCAGGGGCCCTTAGGTGGAGGGCCAGGGGGCACCTTGGGGCCTATACTGCAAGTCCAAGAATAGAAGTGGACCCCTGGGTAGCTTTTCTGGGGTCAGGGGCTCTTAGTTGGAGGGCCAGGGGGCATCCTGGGGCCTATACTGCAAGTCCAGGTACATCGGTGGACCCCTGGTTAGTTTGCTGGGGTCAGGGGCCCATAGGTTGAGGGCCAGGAGGTACCCTGGGGGCCTATACTGCAAATCCAGGAAGAGAGGTGGACGCCTGGTTAGCTTGCTGCGGTCAGGGGCCCCCTAGGAGGAGGGCCAGGAGGCACCCTGGGGCCTTTACTACAAATCCAGGAAGAAAGGTGGACGCCTGGTTAGCTTGTTGGGGTCAGGGGACCCTAGGTGGAGGGCCAGTGGGCACCCTGGGGCCTACATTGCAAGACCAGGGAGGGAGGTGGACCACTGGGCAGCTTGCTGGTGTCAGAGGCCCATAGGTGGAGGACCAAGGGGCACCCTGGGGCCTATACTGCAAGCCCAGGGAGGAAGATTGACCCCTGGGTAGCTTGCTGGGGTCAGAGGCCCCTAGGTGGAGGGCCTCGGGGCACCCTGGGGCCTACACTGCAAGTCAAGGGAAGGAGGTGGTCCCTGGGTAGCTTGTTGGGGTCAGGGATCCCTAGGTGGAGTGCCAGGGGACACCCTGTGAGCGATACTGCAAGTCCAGGAAGAGAGGTGGACCCCTGGGTAGCTTGCTCGGGTCAGGGGCCCCTAGTTGGAGGTCCAGGGGGCAACCTGGGGCCTATACTGCAAGTCCAGGGAGAGAGCTGGACCCCTGGGTAGCTTGCTGGGGTCAGAGGCCTCTAGGTGGAGGGCCAGGGGGCACCCTGGGGCCTATACTGCAAGTCCAGGGACATCGATGGACCCCTGGGTAGCTTGCTGGGGTCATGGGCCCTTAGGTGGAGGGCCAGGGGACACCCTGGGGCCTATACTGCAAGTCCAAGAATAGAAGTGGACTCCTATGTAGCTTTTCTGGGGACAGGGGCTCTTAGGTGGAGGGCCAGGGGGCATCCTGGGGCCTATACTGCAAGTCCAGGTACATCGGTGGACCCCTGGTTAGCTTGCTGGGGTCAGGGGCCCTTGGGTGGAGGGCCAGGAGGCACCCTGGGGCCTATACTGCAAGTCCAGGGAGAGAGGTTGACCCCTGGGTAGCTTGCTGGGGTCAGAGACCCCTAGGTAAAGGGCCAGGGGGCACCCTGGGGCCTACACTGCAAGTCCAGGGAGAGAGGTTGACACCTGGGTAGCTTGCTCGGGTCAGAGACCCCTTGGTCGAGGGCAAGGTGGCACCCTGGGGCCTACATTGCAAGTCCAGGGAGGGAGGTGGACCACTGGGTAGCTTGCTGGTGTCAGAGGTCCATAGGTGGAGGACCAAAGGGCACCCTGGGGCCTATACTGCAAGCCCAGGGAAAGAGGTGGACCCCTGGGTAGCTTGCTTGGGTCAGGGGCCCCTAGGTGGAGGGCTGAGGGGCACCCTGGGGCCTATATTGCAAGTCCAGGGAGAGAGATGGACCCCTGGATAGCTTGCTGGGGTGAGAGGACCCTAGGTTGAGGGCCAGGGGGAACCCTGGTGCCTATACTGCAAGTCCAGGAAGAGAGGTGGAACCCTGGGTACCTTGCTGGGGTCAGAGGCCTCTAGGTGTAGGGCCAGGGGGCACCCTGGGGCCAATACTGCAAGTCCAGGGAGTGATGTGCAACTCCTGGGTAGCTTGCTGGGGTGATAGGCTCATAGGTGGAGGGCCAGGGGGCACCCTGGGGTTCTACACTGCAAGTCCAGGGAGAGAGGTTGACCCCTGGGTAGCTTGCTGGGGTCAGAGACCCCTAGGTGGAGGGCCAGGGGGCACCCTGGGGCCTACAATGCAAGTCCAGGGAGAGAGGTGGACCCCTGGGTAGCTTGCTGGGGTCAGAGACCCCTAGGTGGATGGCCAAGGGGCACTCTGGGGCCTATACTGCAAGTCCAGGGAGGGAGATGGACCCCTGGGTGGCTTGCTGGGGTCAGAGGCCCTTAGGTGGATGGTAGAGGGGCACCCTGGGCCTATTCTGCAAGTCCAGGGACATCGGTGGACCCCTGGGTAGCTTGCTGTGGTCAGAGGCCTTTAGGTGGAGGGCCAGGGGGCAACCTGGGGCCTATACTGCAAGTCCAGGGAGGGAGGTGGATCCCTGGGTAGCTTGTTGGGTTCAGGGGCCCCTAGGTGGAGGGCCAGGGAACACCCTGGGGCCTATACTGCAAGTCCAAGAATAGAAGTGGACCCCTGGGTAGCTTTTCTGGGGTCAAGGGCTCTTAGTTGGAGGGCCAGGGGGCATCCTGGGGCCTATACTGCAAGTCCAGGTACATCGGTGGACCCCTGGTTAGCTTGCTGGGGTCAGGGGCCCATAGGTGGAGGGCCAGGAGGTACCCTGGGGCCTATACTGCAAATCCAGGAAGAGAGGTGGACGCCTGGTTAGCTTGCTGCGGTCAGGGGCCCCTAGGAGGAGGGCCAGGAGGCACCCTGGGGCCTTTACTGCAAATCCAGGAAGAGAGGTGGACGCCTGGTTAGCTTGTTGGGGTCAGGGGACCCTAGGTGGAGGGCCAGTGGGCACCCTGGGGCCTACATTGCAAGTCCAGGGAGGGAAGTGGACCACTGGGGAGCTTGCTGGTGTCAGAGGCCCATAGGTGGAGGACCAAGGGGCACCCTGGGGCCTATACTGCAAGCCCAGGGAGGAAGATGGACCCCTGGGTAGCTTGCTGGGGTCAGAGGCCCCTAGGTGGAGGGCCTCGGGGCACCCTGGGGCCTACACTGCAAGTCCAGGGAGGGAGGTGGATCCCTGGGTAGCTTGTTGGGGTCAGGGATCCCTAGGTGTAGGGCCAGGGGGCACCCTGGGGCCAATACTGCAAGTCCAGGGAGTGATGTGCAACTCCTGGGTAGCTTGCTGGGGTGATAGGCTTATAGGTGGAGGGCCAGGGGGCACCCTGTGGTCCTACACTGCAAGTCCAGGGAGAGAGGTTGACCCCTGGGTAGCTTGCTGGGGTCAGAGACCCCTCGGTGGAGGGCCAGGGGGCACCCTGGGGCCTACAATGCAAGTCCAGGGAGAGAGGTGGACCCCTGGGTAGCTTGCTGGGGTCAGAGACCCCTAGGTGGAGGGCCAAGGGGCACCCTGGGGCCTATACTGCAAGTCCAGGGAGGGAGATGGACCCCTGGGTGTCTTGCTGGGGTCAGAGGCCCTTAGGTGGAGGGTAGAGGGGCACCCTGGGCCTATTCTGCAAGTCCAGGGACATCGGTGGACCCCTGGGTAGCTTGCTGTGGTCAGAGGCCTTTAGATGGAGGGCCAGGGGGCAACCTGGGGCCTATACTGCAAGTCCAGGGAGGGAGGTGGATCCCTGGGTAGCTTGTTGGGTTCAGGGGCCCCTAGGTGGAGGGCAAGGGAACACCCTGTGGGCTATACTGCAAGTCCAGGAAGAGAGGTGGACCCCTGGGTAGCTTGCTGGGGTCAGGGGCCCCTAGTTGGAGGTCCAGGGGGCAACCTGGGGCCTATATTGCAAGTCCAGGGAGAGAGCTGGACCCCTGGGTAGCTTGCTGGGGTCAGAGGCCTCTAGGTGGAGGGCCAGGGGGCACCCTGGGGCCTATACTGCAAGTCCAGGGACATCGATGGACCCCTGGGTAGCATGCTGGGGTCAGGAGCCCTTAGGTGGAGGGCCAGGGGGCACCCTGGGGCCTATACTGCAAGTCCAAGAATAGAAGTGGACCTCTGGGTAGCTTTTCTGGGGTCAGGGGCTCTTAGTTGGAGGGCCAGGGGGCATCCTGGGGCCTATACTGCAAGTCCAGGTACATCGGTGGACCCCTGGTTAGCTTGCTGGGGTCAGGGGCCCATAGGTGGAGGGCCAGGAGGTACCCTGGGGCCTATACTGCAAATCCAGGAAGAGAGGTGGACGCCTGGTTAGCTTGCTGCGGTCAGGGGCCCCTAGGAGGAGGGCCAGGAGGCACCCTGGGGCCTTTACTGCAAATCCAGGAAGAGAGGTGGACGCCTGGTTAGCTTGTTGGGGTCAGGGGACCCTAGGTGGAGGGCCATTGGGCACCCTGGGGCCTACATTGCAAGTCCAGGGAGGGAGGTGGACCACTGGGGAGCTTGCTGGTGTCAGAGGCCCATAGGTGGAGGACCAAGGGGCACCCTGGGGCCTATACTGCAAGCCCAGGGAGGAAGATGGATCCCTGGGTAGCTTGCTGGGGTCAGAGGCCCCTAGGTGGAGGGCCTCGGGGCACCCTGGGGCCTACACTGCAAGTCCAGGGAGGGAGGTGGATCCCTGGGTAGCTTGTTGGGGTCAGGGATCCCTAGGTGGAGTGCCAGGGGACACCCTGTGGGCGATACTGCAAGTCCAGGAAGAGAGGTGGACCCCTGGGTAGCTTGCTGGGGTCAGGGGCCCTTAGTTGGAGGGCCAAGGGGCACCCTGGGGCCTATACTGCAAGTCCAAGAAGAGAAGTGGACCCCAGGGTAGCTTTGCTGGGGTCAGGGGCTCTTAGATCGAGGGCCAGGGAGCATCCTGGGGCCTATACTGCAAGTCCAGGTACATCAGTGGACCCCTGGTTAGCTTGCTGGGGGTCAGGGGCCCTTAGGTGGAGGGCCAGGTGGCACCCTGGGGCATATACTGCAAGTCCAGGAAGAGAAGTAGACCCCTTAGTAGCTTGCTAGGGTCAAGGGCCCCTAGGTGGAGGGAAAGGGGACACCCTGGGGCCTATACTGCAAGTCCAGGAAGAGAGGTCGACCCCTGGGTAGCTTGTTGGGGTCAGGGGCCCCTAGGTGGAGGGCCAGGTGAAACCCTGCGGGTTATACTGCAAGTCCAGGAAGAGAGGTTGACCCCTGGGTAGCTTGTTGGGGTCAGGGGCCCCTAGGTGGATGGCCAGGGGGCACCCTGGGGCCTATACTGCAAGTCCAGGAAGAGAGGTGGACCCCTGGGTAGCTTGCTGGGGTCAGGGGCCCCTAGTTGGAGGGCCAGGGGGCACTCTGGGGCCTATACTGCAAGTCCAGGGAGGGAGGTGGATCCCTGGGTAGATTGCTGGGGTCAGGGGCCCCTAGTTGGAGGTCCAGGGGGCAACCTGGGGTCTATATTGCAAGTCCAGGGATGGAGGTGGATCCCTGGGTGGATTACTGGGGTCAGGGGCCCCGAGATGGAGGGCCAGGGGGCACCCTTTGGGCTATACTGCAAGTCCAGGGAGGGAGGTGGATCCCTGGGTGGATTGCTGGGGTCAGGGGCCCCTAGTTGGAGGTCCAGGGGGCACCCTGGGGTCTATATTGCAAGTCCAGGGACATCGGTGGACCCCTGGGTAGCTTGCTGGGGTCAGGGGTCCTTATGTGGAGGGCCAGGAGGCAACCTGGGGCCTATACTGCAAGTCCAGGAAGAGAAGTGGATGCCTGGGTAGTTTACTGGGGTCAGGGGCCCCTAGGTGGAGGGCCAGGGGGCACCCTGGGGCCTATATTGCAAGTCCAGGGAGAGAGATTGACCCCTGGGTAGCTTGCTGGGGTGAGAGGCTCCTAGGTTGAGGGCCATGGGGAACCCTGGTGCCTATACTGCAAGTCCAGGAAGAGAGGTGGAAACCTGGGTACCTTGCTGGGGTCAGGGGCCACTAGGTGTAGAGCCAGGGGGCTCACTGGGGCCTATACAGCAAATTAATGGAGAGAGAAGGACGCCTGGGTAGCTTGTTGGGGTCACAGGCCCTTAGGTGGAGGGCTAGGGGGCACCCTGGGGCCTATACTGCAAGTCCAGGAAGAGAAGTGGACCCCTGGGTAGCTTTGCTGGGGTCTGGGGCCCCTAGACGAAGGGCTAGGGGGCACCCTGGGTCCTATACTGCAAGTCCAGGGAGGGAGGTACACCCCTGGGTAGCTTGCTGGGGTCAGGGGCCTCTCGGTGGATGGCCAGGGGGCACCCTGGGGCCTATACTGCAAGTCCCGGAAGAGCGATGGACCCCTGGGTAGCTTGCTGGGGTGAGAGGCCCCTAGGTTGAGGGCCAGGGGGAACCCTGGTGCCTATACTGCAAGTCCAGGAAGAGAGGTGGAACCCTGGGTACCTTGCTGGGGTCAGAGGCCTCTAGGTGTAGGGCCAGGGGTCACCCTGGGGCCAATACTGCAAGTCCAGGGAGTGATGTGCAACTCCTGGGTAGCTTGCTGGGGTGATAGGCTCATAGGTGGAGGGCCAGGGGGCACCCTGGGGCCTATACTGCAAGTCCAGGAAGAGAAGTTGACCTCGGGTAGCTTTGCTGGGGTCAGGGACCCCTAGGTGGAGGGCCAGGGGCACCCTGGGGCCTATACTGCAAGTCCAGGGAGGGAGGTGGATCCCTGGGTAGATTGCTGGGGTCAGGGGCCCCTAGTTGGAGGTCCAGGGGGCAACCTGGGGTCTATATTGCAAGTCCAGGGAGGGAGGTGGATCCCTGGGTGGATTACTGGGGTCAGGGGCCCCGAGATGGAGGGCCAGGGGGCACCCTTTGGGCTATACTGCAAGTCCAGGGAGGGAGGTGGATCCCTGGGTGGATTGCTGGGGTCAGGGGCCCCTAGTTGGAGGTCCAGGGGGCACCCTGGGGTCTATATTGCAAGTCCAGGGACATCGGTGGACCCCTGGGTAGCTTGCTGGGGTCAGGGGTCCTTATGTGGAGGGCCAGGAGGCAACCTGGGGCCTATACTGCAAGTCCAGGAAGAGAAGTGGATGCCTGGGTAGTTTACTGGGGTCAGGGGCCCCTAGGTGGAGGGCCAGGGGGCACCCTGGGGCCTATATTGCAAGTCCAGGGAGAGAGATTGACCCCTGGGTAGCTTGCTGGGGTGAGAGGCTCCTAGGTTGAGGGCCATGGGGAACCCTGGTGCCTATACTGCAAGTCCAGGAAGAGAGGTGGAAACCTGGGTACCTTGCTGGGGTCAGGGGCCACTAGGTGTAGAGCCAGGGGGCTCACTGGGGCCTATACAGCAAATTAATGGAGAGAGAAGGACGCCTGGGTAGCTTGTTGGGGTCACAGGCCCTTAGGTGGAGGGCTAGGGGGCACCCTGGGGCCTATACTGCAAGTCCAGGAAGAGAAGTGGACCCCTGGGTAGCTTTGCTGGGGTCTGGGGCCCCTAGACGAAGGGCTAGGGGGCACCCTGGGTCCTATACTGCAAGTCCAGGGAGGGAGGTACACCCCTGGGTAGCTTGCTGGGGTCAGGGGCCTCTCGGTGGATGGCCAGGGGGCACCCTGGGGCCTATACTGCAAGTCCCGGAAGAGCGATGGACCCCTGGGTAGCTTGCTGGGGTGAGAGGCCCCTAGGTTGAGGGCCAGGGGGAACCCTGGTGCCTATACTGCAAGTCCAGGAAGAGAGGTGGAACCCTGGGTACCTTGCTGGGGTCAGAGGCCTCTAGGTGTAGGGCCAGGGGTCACCCTGGGGCCAATACTGCAAGTCCAGGGAGTGATGTGCAACTCCTGGGTAGCTTGCTGGGGTGATAGGCTCATAGGTGGAGGGCCAGGGGGCACCCTGGGGCCTATACTGCAAGTCCAGGAAGAGAAGTTGACCTCGGGTAGCTTTGCTGGGGTCAGGGACCCCTAGGTGGAGGGCCAGGGGCACCCTGGGTCCTATACTGCAAGTCCAGGAAGAGATGTGGACCCCTGGGTAGCTTGCTGGGGTCGGGGCCCCTAGATGGAGGGCCAGGGGGCACCCTGGGTCCTATAAAGCAAGTCCAGGGAGGGAGGTACACCCCTGGGTAGCTTGCTGGAGTCCTAGACCCCTAGGTTGAGGGCAAGGGGGCACCCTGGGGCCTACACTGCAAGTCCATGGAGGGATGTAGACCCCTGGTTACCTTGCTGGGGTCAGAGGCCCCTAGGTGGAGGGTCAAGGGGCACCCTGGGGCCTACACTGCAAGTCCAGGGAGAGAGGTGGACCCCTGGGTAGCTTGCTGGGGACAGAGGCCCCTAGGTGGAGGGCAAGGGTCACCCTGTGGCCTGCAATGCAAGTCCAGGAAGAGAAGTGGACCCCTGGGAAGCTTTTCTGGGGTTAGGGGCTCTTAGTTGGAGGGCCAGGGGGCATCCTGGGGCCTATACTGCAAGTCCAGGTAAATCGTTGGACCCCTGGTTAGCTTGTTGGGGTCAGGGGCCCTAAGGTGGAGGGCCAGGGGGCACCCTGGGGCCTACACTGCAAAACAAGGGAGAGAGGTGGACCCTTGGGTAGCTTGCTGGGGTCCGAGACCCCTATGTGGAGGGCCAGGGGGCAACCTGGGGCCTACACTGCAAGTCGTGGGAGAGAGGTGGACCCTTGGGTAGCTTGCTGGGGTCAGAGACCCCTAGGTGAAGGGCAAGGGTCACCCTGGGGCCTACACTGCAAGTCCAGGGAGAGATATGGACCCCTGGGTAGCTTGCTGGGGTCAGAAGCCCCTAAGTGGAGGGCCAGGGGGGCACCCTGGGGCCTATACTGCAAGTCCAGGGACATCTGTGGACCCCTGGATAGCTTGCTGGGGTCAGAGGCCCCTAGGTGGAGGGCCAGGGGGCTCCCTGGGGCCTATACTGCAAGTCCAGGGAGGGAGGTGGATCCCTGCGTAGCTTGTTGGGGTCATGGGCCCCTAGGTAGAGGGCCAGGGGGCACCCTGTGGGCTATGCTGCAAGTCCAGGAAGAGAGGTGGACCACTGGGTAGCTTGCTGGGGACAGAGGCCCCTAGGTGGAGGGCCAGGGGGCACCCAGTCGACTAAAATGCAAGTCCAGGGATTGACATGGACTCCTGGATAGCTTGCTGGGGTCATAGGCTCATAGGTGGAGGGCCAGGGGGCACCCTGGGACCTATACCGCAAGTCCTGGGAGGGAGGTACACCCCTGGGTAGCTTGCTGGGGTCCGAGACCCCTAGGTGGAGGGCAAGGGGGCACCCTGGGGCCTAAACTGCAAGTCCAGGAAGAGATGTGGACCCCTGGGTAGCTTGCTGGGGTCAGGGGCCCCTAGATGGAGGGCCAGGGAACACCCTGGGGCCTATACTGCAAGTCCAGGGAGTGAGTTGGACCCCTGGGTTGCTTGCTGGGGTCAGAGGCCACTAGGTGGAGGGCAAGGGGGCACTCTGGGGCCTATACTCCAAGTCCAGGGACATCGGTGGACCCCTGGGTAGCTTGCTGGGGTCAGGGGCCAAAAGGTGGAGCGCCAGGGGGGCACCCTGGGGCCTATACTGCAAGTCCAGGAAGAGAAGTGGACCCCTGGGTAGCTTTGCTGGGAGTGAGGTGGACACCTGGGTAGCTTGCTGGGGTCAGGGGCGCCTAGGATGAGGGCCAGGGGGCACCCTGTGGGCTATACTGCAAGTCCAGGAAGAGAGGTGGACGCCTTCGTAGCTTGCTTGGGTCAAGCGCTCCTAGGTGGAGGGACAGGGGGGCACCCTTGTGCCTATACTGCAAGTTCAGGGAGTGAGGTGGACACCTGGGTAGCTTGCTGGGGTCATAGGCTCCTAGGTGGAGGGCCAAAGGGGCACCCTGGGGACTACACTGCAAGTTCAGAAAGAGAGGAGGAAGCCTGGGTAGATTGATGGGGTCAGAGGCCCTTCGGTGGAGGGCCAGGGGGCACCCTTTGGGCTATACTGCAAGTCCAGGAAGAGAAGTGGAACCCTGGGTAGCTTGCTGGAGTCAGAGGCCATTAGGTGAAAGGCCAGGCGGCACCCTGGGGCCTATACTGCAAGACCAGGAAGAGAGGTGGACCCCTGGGAAGCTTGCTTGGGTTAAGCGCCCCTAGGTGAAGGGCCAGTGGACATGCTGAGTTCTATACTGCAAGCCCAGGGAGGTAGGTGGACCCAAGGGTAGCTTGCTGGGGTCAGGGTCCCCTAGGTGGAGGGCCAGGGGGAACCCTTTGGGCTATACTGCAAGTCCAGGAAGAGAGGTGGACCCATGGGTAGCTTGCTGGGGTCATGGGCCATTAGGTGGAGGGCCAGGGGGCACCCTGGGGCCTAAACTGCAAGTCCAGGAAGAGAGGTTGACCCCTGGGTAGCTTGCTGGGGTCAGAGGCCCCTAGGTGAAGGGCCAGGGGGCACTCTGGGGTAGGGTTGTAACAATATACCGGTATGACGGTTTACCACGATTTGAACGTGCACGATTATCATACCATGAACAATTGCATATCAACGGTTTTAACCCTTAAAGACCGAGACAGCCGCCCGCGGCTAAAAATAAGTATTGCTCTTAAATGTTTAATAAATTTTGATCTGCTGATCCGATTCATACAATTCAAAGATTGGCATAAAGAAGAGAATCTCAGCTTTCCAGTGCTGTATCACATAACATTCGCGGACTTTCAGAGGCTCCGGAATCAGTGCGGTTACGTCATCAAAATTTGACAATGCTGATTTGACAAAGAAACGCTCGTCACTGTGTCTCCGGACAAACCAGACGTGATACATTGATGCATTGTCCCTCCTCCATACCCAGATTGGTTCAAACTCGCTATATCACAACCAATAAGCATAGGTTTCACTTTTGTTTGTGGACCAACACTGAGCTTTTTGAACAACACGGAATGAGAGATAGGCATACATTTCTGCGCGGCTAAATTAAACGCAAAAAAAAAAAAAGTTTTGCATGAAATAATTCTCATACTAAGTACTTTTGCATGCACAGCAGCACAGAAACATGACAAAACAGTGACACAGCAAAGACGAACTGCTGCTCTTGCTGTTTTCAAAAGACACAAATGAAGGTGCAGCTGTTTGTCTGCATTGCATACAACCACATCCAAATCCATATCCACAGACAACCATATCCATGCTGGCACATAAAACCTAAGGATGTTCCATACTGAATCTAGTTTCGTTATGTAACTATTTATAGTATAGTAAATATTTATATCTATTTTTTTACTGAGGATTTGCACCATGTTTATTTGGACTTTGACACATTATTTATTATTTTTTTATTTGTTCATTGTACAAGTGGACACATTCTCTCACCTCAGCAGTCAAGATAAGGTCCTGAAAATCTCAACATGCTTACATTTCTTCATCACAACCTAGACTGAAAAAAAACAATGCTTTAAATACATGTTTACAGCCATAAACTTGGTATTGCACTTTTGGTCTCCCATTTATACTGCTTATAAGGAAGGACAGTTTAAGTTTATTTTTGTCTAATCTTAAAAGACCCTGCTTGTTTATTCCTTCTAATTTAATTTATTAAAATGGAAGATTTTTCAGTTTATTTTTATAAAAGACTTCTATAGTTCTATTAAAATGGTTCTTTCAAAAGTTTGTTGAAATAAAACCTTTGTTCAGTCAGAAAACGTGTTCTTATTCTTTTCAGGGTCTTTGCTATGAGAATTACTATTTAATACCGTATACCGAAACCGTCAAACCGTGGTATTGTTTTAGACGATTATCATACCGTAAAAAATTCATACCGTTACAACCCTACTCTGGGGCCTATGTTGCAAGACCAGGGAGATCGGTTAACCCCTGGGTAGCTTGCTGGGGTCAGAGGCCCCTATGTGGAGGGCCATGGGGTCCCCTGGGGCCTATACTGCAAGTCCAGGGAGAGAGTTGGACTCCTGGGTAGCTTGCTGGGGTCAGAGGCCCCTAGGTGGAGGGCCAGGGGGCACGCTGGGGCCTATACTGCAAGTCCAGGGAGTGAGGTGGAGTCCTGGGTAGCTTGCTGGGGTCACAGGCGCCTAGGTGTAGGGCCAGGGGGCACCCTGGGGCCTATACTGCAATTCCAGGGAGAGAGGTGGACCCCTGGGTAGCTTGCTGGGGTCAGAGGCCCCTAGGTGGAGGGCCAGGGGGCACCCAGGTGGCTATATTGCAAGTCCAGGGAGTGACGTGGACTCCTGGGTAGCTTGCTGGGGTCATAGGCTCATAGGTGAAGGGCCAGGGGGCACCCTGGGGCCTACACTGCAAGTCCAGGGAAAGAGGTGGACCCCTGGGTAGCTTGCTGGGGTCCGAGACCCCTATGTGGAGGGCCAGCGGGCAACCTGGGGCCTACACTGCAAGTCGTGGAAGAGAGGTGGACCCCTGGGTAGCTTGCTGGGGTCAGAGACCCCTAGGTGAAGGGCAAAGGTCACCCTGGGGCCTACACTTTAAGTCCAGGGAGAGAGAAGGACCCCTGGGAAGCTTGCTGGGGTCAGAGGCCCCTACGTGGAGGGCCAGGGGGCACCCTGGGGCCTATACAGCAAGTCCAGGGAGGGAAGTGGAACCCTGGGTAGCTTGTTGGGGTCAGGGGCCCCTTGGTGGGGGGCCAGGGGGAACCCTTTGGGCTATACTGCAAGTCCAGGAAGAGAGGTGGACCCCTGGGTAGATTGCTGGGGTCAGGGGCCCCTAGTTGGAGGTCCAGGGGGCAACCTGGGGCCTATACTGAAAGTCCAGGGAGAGAGGTGGACCCCTGGGTGGCTTGCTGGAGTCAGTGACCCCTATGTGGAGGGCAAGGGTAATCCTGGGGCCTACACTGCAAGTCCAGGGAGAGAGGTGGACCCCTGGATAGCTTGTTTGGGTCAGGGGCTCCTAGGTGGAGGGCCAGGGGGCACCCTGGAGCCTATATTACAAGTCCATGGAGAGAGATGGACCCCTGGGTAGCTTGATGGGGTGAGAGGCCCCTAGGTGGAGGGCCAGGGGGAACCCTGGTGCCTATACTGCAAGTCCAGGTACATCGGTGGACCCCTGGGTAGCTTGCTGGGGTCAGGTACCCTTAGGTGGAGGGCCAGGAGGCACCCTGGGGCCTATACTGCAAGTCCAGGTACATCGGTGGACCCCTGGGTAGCTTGCTGGGGTCAGAGGCCCCTAGATGGAAGGCCAGGGGGCACCCTGGGGCCTTTACTGCAAGTTCAGGGAAGGAGGTGGATCCCTGGGTAGCTTGTTGGGGTTAAGGGCATCTAGTTGGAGGGCCAGGGGGCACCTTGTGGGCTATACTGCAAGTCCAGGAAGAGACGTGGACCCCTGGGTAGCTTGCTGGGGTCAGAGGCCCCTAGGTGGAGGGCCAGGGGGCACCCTGGGGCCTATATTGCAGGTCCATGGACATCGGTGGACCCCTGGGTAGCTTGCTGGGGTCAGGTGCCCTTAGGTGGAGGGCCAGGAGGCACCCTGGGGCCTATACTGCAAATCCAGGAAGAGAGGTAGACGCCTGGGTAGCTTGCTGGGGTCAGGGGCCCCTAAGTGGAGGGCCAGGGGGCACCCTGGGGCCTATATTGCAAGTCCAGGGAGAGAAATGGACCCCTGTGTAGCTTGCTGGGTGAGAGGCCCCTAGGTGGAGGGCCAGGGGGAACCCTGGTGCCTATACTGCAAGTCCAGGAAGAGAGGTGGAACCCTGGGTAGCTTGCTGGGGTCAGGGGCCCCTAGGTGTAGAGCCAGGGGGCACCCTGGGGCCTATACAGCAAGTCCAGGGAGTGAGGTGGACTCCTGGGTAGCTTGCTGTGGTCATAGGCTCCTAGGTGGAGGGCCAGGGGGCACCCTGGGGCCTACACTGCAAGTCCAGGGAGAGAGGTGGACCCATGTTTAGCTTGCTGGGGTCAGAGACCCCTAGTTGGAGGGCAAGGGGGCACCCTGGGTCCTACACTGCAAGTCCAGCGATGGAAGTGGACCCCTGGGTAGCTTGCTGGGGTCAGAGGCCCTTAGGTGGAGGGCCAAGGGGTACCCTGGGGCCTGTACTGCAAGTCCAGGGAGGGAGATGGACCCCTGGGTGGCTTGCTGGGGTCAGAGGCCCATAGGAAGAGGGTACAGGGGCACCCTGGGGCCTTTACTGCAAGACCTGGGACATCGGTGGACCCCTGGGTAGCTTGCTGGGGTAAGAAGCCCCTAGGTGGAGCGCCAAGGGGCACCCTGGGGCCTACACTGCAAGTCCAGGAAGGGAGGTGGATCCCTGGGTAGCTTGTTGGGGTCAGGGGCCCCTAGGTGGAGGGCCAGGGGACACCTTGTGGGCTATACTGCAAGTCCAGGAAGAGAGGTGGAACCCTGGGTAGCTTGCTGGGGTCAGGGGCCCCTAGATGGAGGTCCAGGGGGCAACCTGGGGCCTATACTGCAAGTCCAGGGGGAGAGCTGGACCCCTGGGTAGCTTGCTGGGGTCAGAAGCCCCTAGGTGGAGGGCCAGGGGGCACCCTGGGGCCTATACTGCAAGTCCATGGACATCGGTGGACTCCTGAGTAGCTTGCTGGGGTCAGGGGCCCTTAGGTGGAGGGCCAGGGGGCACCCTGTGGCCTATACTGCAAGTCCAAGAAGAGAAGTGGACCCCTGGGTAGCTTTGCTGGGGTCAAGGGCTCTTAGGTGGAGGGCCAGGGGGCACCCAGGGTCCTACACTGCAAGTCCAGGGAGGAAGGTGGACCCCTGGGTAGCTTGCTGGAGTCAGGGGCCCATAGGTGGAGGGTCAAGGGGCACCCTTGGGCCTATATTGGAAGTCCAGGGACATCGGTGGGCCCCTGGGTACCTTGCTGGGGTCAAAGGCCCCTAGATGGAGGGCCAGGGGGCACCCTGGGCCTATACTGCAAGTCCAGGGAGGAAAGTGGATCCCTGGGTAGCTTGTTGGGGTCAGGGGCCCCTTTTTGGGGGGCAAGGGGGAACCCTTCGGGCTATTCTACAAGTTCAGGAAGAGAGGTGGACCCCTGGGTAGATTGCTGGGGTCAGAGGCCCCTAGTTGGAGGTCCAAGGGGGCAACCTGGGGCCTATACTGCAAGTCCAGGGAGAGAGGTTGACCCCTGGGTAGCTTGCTGGAGTCAGTGACCCCTAGGTGGAGGGCAAGGGGGCACCCTGGGGCCTACACTGCAAGTCCAGGGAGAGAGGTTGACCCCTGGGTAGCTTGCTGGAGTCAGTGACCCCTAGGTGGAGGGCAAGGGGGCACCCTGGGGCCTACACTGCAAGTCCAGGGAGAGAGGTGGACCCCTGGGTAGCTTGCTTGGGTCAAGGGCCCCTAGGTGGAGGGCCAGGGGGCACCCTGGGGCCTATATTACAAGTCCAGAGAGATAGATGGACCCCTGGGTAGCTTGCTGGGGTGAGAGGCCCCTAGGTGGAGGGCCATGGGGAACCCTGGTGCCTATATTGCAAGTCCAGGAAGAGAGGTGGAACCCTGGGTACCTTGCTGGGGTCAGTGGCCCCTAGGTGTAGGGCCAGGGGGCACCCTGGGGCCTACAGTGCAAGTCCAGGGAGTGATGTGGACTCCTGGGTAGCTTGCTGGGGTGATAGGCTCATAGGTGGAGGGCCAGAGGGCACCCTGGGGCCTACACTGCAAGTCCAGGGAGAGAGGTTGACCCCTGGGTAGCTTGCTGGGGTCAGAGACCCCTAGGTTGAGGGCCAGGGGGCACCCTGGGGCCTACAATGCAAGTCCAGGGAGAGAGGTGGACACCTAGGTAGCTTGCTGGTGTCAGAGACCCCAAGCTGGAGGGCAAGGTGGCACCCTGGGGCCTACACTGCAAGTCCAGGGAGGGAGGTGGACCCCTGGGTAGCTTGCTGGGGTCAGAGGCCCTTAGGTGGAGGGCCAAGGGGCACCCTGGGGCCTATACTGCAAGTACAGGGAGGGAGATGGACTCCTGGGTGGCTTGCAGGGGTCAGAGGCCCATAGGTGGAGGGTACAGGGGCACCCTGGGGCCTTTACTGCAAGACCTGGGACATCGGTGGACCCCTGGGTAGCTTGCAGGGGTAAGAGGCCCCTAGGTGGAGGGCCAGGGGGCACCCTGTGGCCTATTCTGCAAGTCCAGGAAGAGAGGTGGACCCCTGGGTAGCTTGCTGGGGTCAGGGGCCCCTAGTTGGAGGTCCAGGGGGCAACCTGGGGCCTATACTGCAAGTCCAGGGAGAGATCTGGACCCCTGGGTAGCTTGCTGGGGTCAAAGGCCACTAGGTGGAGGGCCAGGAGGCACCCTGGGGCCTATACTGCAAGTCCATGGACATCGGTGGACTCCTGGGTAGCTTGCTGGGGTCAGGGGCCCTTAGGTGGAGGGCCAGGGGGCACCCTGTGGCCTATACTGCAAGTCCAAGAAGAGAAGTGGACCCCAGGGTAGATTCGCTGGGGTCAGGGGCTCTTAGGTGGAGGGCCAGGGGGCATCATGGGGCCTATACTGCAAGTCCAGGTACATTGGTGGACCCCTGGTTAGCTTGCTGGGGTCAGGGGCCCTTAGGTGGAGGGCCAGGGGGCACCCTGGGGCCTATACTGCAAGTCCAGGAAGAGAAGTAGACCCCTGGGTCGCTTGCTGGGGTCAAGGGCCTCTAGGTGGAGGGCCAAGGGGGCACCCTGGGGCCTACACTGCAAGTCCAGGAAGAGAGGTGGACCCCTGGGTAGCTTGCTGGGGTCAGGGGCCCCTAGGTGGAGGGCCAGGTGGAACCCTGTGAGCTACACTGCAAGTCCAGGAAGAGAGGTTGACCCTTGGGTAGCTTGCAGGGGTCAGGGGCCCCTAGGTGGATGGCCAGGGGGCACCCTGGGGCCTATACTGCAAGTCCATGAAGAGAGGTGGCCCCCTGGGCAGCTTGCTGGAGTCAGGGGCCCCTAGGTGGAGAGCCAGGGGGCACCATGGGGCCTATACTGCAAGTCCATGGAGGGAGGTGGATCCCTGGGTAGCTTGTTGGGGTCAGGGGCCCCTTGGTGGTGGGCCAGCGGGCACCCGTTGGGCTATACTGCAAGTCCAGGAAGAGAGGTGGACCCCTGGGTAGATTGCTGGGGTCAGGGGCCCCTAGTTGGAGGTCCAGGGGGCAACCTTGGGCCTATACTGCAAGTCCAGGGAGAGATGTGGACCCCTGGGTAGCTTGCTTGGGTCAGATGCCCCGAGGTGGAGGGCCAGGGGGCACCCTGGGGCCTATACTGCAAGTCCAGGGAGTAATGTAGACTCCTGGGTAGCTTGCTGGGGTGATAGGCTCATAGGTGTAGGGCCAGGGGGCACCCTGGGGCCTACACTGCAAGTCCAGGGGGAGAGGTTGACCCCTGGGTAGCTTGCTGGTTTCACAGACCCCTAGGTGGAGGGCCAGGGGGCACCTTTGGGCCTACACTGCAAGTCCAGGAAGAGAGGTGGAAACCTGGGTAGCTTGCTGGGTTCAGAGACCCCTAGGTGGAGGGCAAGGAGGCACCCTGGGGCCTACACTGCAAGTCCAGGGAGGTAGGTGGACCCCTGGGTAGCTTGCTGGGGTCAGAGGCCCCTAGGTGGAGGGCCAAGGGGCACCCTGGGGCCTATACTTCAAGTCCAGGGAGGGAGATGGACCCCTGGGTGCCTTGCTGGGGTCAGAAGCCCATAGGTGGAGGGTACAGGGGCACCCTGGGGCATATACTGCATGTCCTTGGACATCGGTTTGCCCCTGGCTAGCTTGCTGGGGTCAGAGGCCCTAACGTGGAGGGCCAGGGGGCACCCTGGGGCCTATACTGCAAGTCCAAGAAGAGAAGTGGACCACTGGGAAGCTTTTCTGGGGTCAGGGGCTCTTAGGTGGATGGCCAGGGGCATCCTGGGGCCTATACTGCAAGTCCAGGTACATCGGTGGACCCCTGGTTAGCTTCCTGGGGTCAGGGGCTGTAATGGAAATTCATTTTTAGATGAACATGTGTAGTGAAAACTTGCTTACTCCTCATCTTTAGATGTGTGAAAAGTCACTTGTGTTCACAGTGTACTTTTGTTTATACAGCCTTACATTCCCGTATGTGACCACCTGGTCCTTATCTCCCATTGAGGTTTTACGATGAACATTTGTTAGGGGTAAGGGGCATGGGCTGTGTGATATATGACAGGGAAGCAGCAGGATGGTTTTCACACCTGTCGTGGTATGTGTGGTTTGGGTTGAACTGGAGTTGACCTCGTAAGCAGCACAACCCAGATAAAAGGATGAGCACACTTTGCTTCATTGTCTCACTCTGCAGAAACTGTTGTTGCTGTATGACTGTGACCTTCTTTGCAAAGAATAAAAGCTTTGAAAAGACATCCCGGGTAAGACTTTGTTTCTTGACCACCGACAGCGCCTCCTTAAAGGAAATTGCCACTACAGGGGCCCTTAGGTGGAGGGCCAGGGGGCACTATGGGGCCTATACTGCAAGTCCAGGAAGAGAAGTAGACCCCTGGGTAGTTTGCTGGGGTCAAGGGTCCCTAGGTGGAGGGAGAGGGGGCACCCTGGGAACTATACTGCAAGTCCAGGAAGAGAGGTGGACCCCTGGGTAGCTTGCTGGGGTCAGGGGCCCCTAGGTGGAGGGCCAGGTGGAACCCTGTGGGCTATACTGCAAGTCCAAGAAGGGAGGTTGACCCCTTGGTAGCTAGCTGGGGTCAGGGGCCCCTAGGTGGATGGCCAGGGGGCACCCTGTGGCCTATACTGCAAGTCCAGAAAAAAGAGCTGGACACCTGGGTAGCTTGCTGGGGTCAGGGGCCCCTAGGTGGAGGGCCAAGTGGCACCCTTTGGGCTATACTGCAAGTCCAGGAAGAGAGGTTGACCCCTGGGAGGCTTGCTGGGGTCAGGAGCCCCTAGGTGCTGGGCCAGGGGGCACCCTGGGGCCTACACTGCAAGTCCAGGGAGAGAGGTGGACCCCTGGGTAGCTTGCTGGGGTCAGAGGCCCCTAGGTGGATGGCCAGGGGGCACCCTGGGGCCTATACTGCAAGTCCAGGGAGGGAAGTGGATCCCTGGGTAGCTTGTTGGGGTCATGGGCCCCTAGGTAGAGGGCCAGTGGGAACCCTGTGGGCTATACTGCAAGTCCAGGGAGAGAGGTGGACGCCTGGGTGGTTTGCTGGGGTCAGAGACCCCTAGCTGGAGGTCAAAGTGGCACCCTGGGGCCTACACTGCAAGTCCAGGGAGGGAGGTGGACCCCTGGGTAGCTTGCTGGGGTCAGAGGCCCCTAGGTGGAGGGCCAAGGGGCACCATGGGGCCTATACTGCAAGTCCAGGTAGGGAGGTGGACCCCTGGGTGGCTTGCTGGGGTCAGAGGCCCATAGGTGGAGGGTACAGAGGCACCCTGGGACCTTTACTGCAAGACCTGGGACATCGGTGGACCCTTGGGTAGCTTGCTGGGGTCAGAGGTCCCTAGGTGGAGGGCCAGGGGACACCTTGTGGGCTGAACTGCAAGTCCAGGAAGAGAGGTGGACCCCTGGGTAGCTTGCTGGGGTCAGGGGCCCCTAGTTGGAGGTCCAGGGGGCACCCTGGGGCCTACACTGCAAGTCCAGGGAGAGAGCTGGACCCCTGGGTAGCTTGCTGGGGTCAGGGGCCCTTAGGTGGAGGGCCAGGGGGCACCCTGGGGCCTATACTGCAAGTCCAGGGAGTAATGTAGACTTCTGGGTAGCTTGCTGGGGTGATAGGCTCATAGGTGGAGGGCCAGGGGGCACCCTGGGGCCTACACTGCAAGTCCAGGGAGAGAGGTTGACCCCTGGGTAGCTTGCTTGTTTCAATGACCCCTAGGTGGAGGGCCAGGGGGCACATTTGGGCCTACACTGCAAGTCCAGGAAGAGAGGTGGAAACCTAGGTAGCTTGCTGGGTTCAGAGACCCCTAGGTGGAGGGCAAGGAGGCACCCTGGGGCCTACACTGCGAGTCCAGGGAGGTAGGTGGACCCCTGGGTAGCTTGCTGGGGTCAGAGGCCCCTAGGTGGAGGGCCAAGGGGCACCCTGGGGCCTATACTTCAAGTTCAGGGAGGGAGATGGACCCCTGGGTGCCTTGCTGGGGTCAGAAGCCCATAGGTGGAGGGTACAGGGGCACCCTGGGGCCTATACTGCATGTCCTTGGACATCGGTTTGCCCCTGGGTAGCTTGCTGGGGTCAGAGGCCCTTACGTGGAGGGCCAGGGGGCACCCTGGGGCCTATACTGCAAGTCCAAGAAGAGAAGTGGACCACTGGGAAGCTTTTCTGGGGTCAGGGGCTCTTAGGTGGAGGGCCAGGGGGCATCCTGGGGCCAATACTGCAAGTCCAGGTACATCGGTGGACCCCAGGTTAGCTTCCTGGGGTCAGGGGCCCTTAGGTGGAGGGCCAGGGAGCACTATGGGGCCTATACTGCAAGTCCAGGAAGAGAAGTAGACCCCTGGGTAGCTTGCTGGGGTCAAGGGCCCCTAGGTGGAGGGAGAGGGGGCACCCTGGGAACTATACTGCAAGTCCAGGAAGAGAGGTGGACCCCTGGGTAGCTTGGTGGGGTCAGGGGCCCCTAGGTGGAGGGCCAGGTGGAACCCTGTGGGCTATACTGCAAGTCCAGGAAGGGAGGTTGACCCCTTGGTAGCTAGCTGGGGTCAGGGGCCCCTAGGTGGATGGACAGGGGGCACCCTGGGGCCTATACTGCAAGTCCAGAAAAAGGAGCTGGACCCCTGGGTAGCTTGCTGGGGTCAGGGGCCCCTAGGTGGAGGGCCAAGTGGCACCCTTTGGGCTATACTGCAAGACCAGGAAGAGAGGTTGACCCCTGGGAGGCTTGCTGGGGTCAGGAGCCCCTAGGTGCTGGGCCAGGAGGCACCCTGGGGCCTACACTGCAAGTCCAGGGAGAGAGGTGGACCCCTGGGTAGCTTGCTGGGGTAAGAGGCCCCTAAGTGGAGGGCCAGGGGGCACTCTGGGGCCTATACTGCAAGTCCAGGGAGGGAAGTGGATCCCTGGGTAGCTTGTTGGGGTCATGGGCCCCTAGGCAGAGGGCCAGTGGGAACCCTGTGGGCTATACTGCAAGTCCAGGGAGAGAGGTGGACGCCTGGGTAGCTTGCTGGGGTCAGAGACCCCTAGCTGGAGGTCAAGGTGGCACCCTGGGGCCTACACCTAGGTGGAGGGCCAGGGGACACCTTGTGGGCTATACTGCAAGTCCAGGAAGAGAGGTGGACCCCTGGGTAGCTTGCTGGGGTCAGGGGCCCCTAGTTGGAGGTCCAGGGGGCAACCTGGGGCCTATACTGCAAGTCCAGGGAGAGAGCTGGACCCCTGGGCAGCTTGCTGGGGTCAGGGGCCTTTAGGTGGTGGGCCAGGGGGGCACCCTGGGGCCTATACTGCAAGTCCAAGAAGAGAAGTGGACCCCTGGGTAGCTTTGCTGGGGTCAGGGGCTCTTAGGTGGAGGGCTAAGGGGCATCATGGGGCCTATAATGCAAGTCCAGGTACATCGGTGGACCCCTGGTTAGCTTGCTGGGGTCAGAGGCCCTTAGGTGGAGGGCCAGGGGGCACCCTGGGGCCTATACTGCAAGTCCAGGAAGAGAAGTAGACCCCTAGGTAGCTTGCTGGGGTCAAGGGCCTCTAGGTGGATGGCCAAAGGGGCACCCTGGGGCCTATACTGCAAGTCCAGGAAGAGAGGTGGACCCCTGGGTAGCTTGCTGGGGTCAGGGGCCCCTAGGTGGAGGGCCAGGTGGAACCCTGTGGGCTATAATGCAAGTCCAGGGAGAGATGTGGACCCCTGGGTAGCTTGTTGGGGTCAATGGCCCTTAGGTGGAGGGCCAGGGGGCACCCTGGGGCCTATACTGCAAGTCCAGGAAGAGAAGTGGACCCCTGCGTAGCTTTGCTGGGTTCAGGGGCCCCTAGATGGAGGTCCAGGGGGCAACCTGGGGCCTATACTGCAATTCTAGCCAGAGATGTGGACCCCTGGGTAGCTTGTTGGGGTCAGGGGCCCTTAGGTGGAGGGCCAGGGAGCACCCTGGGGCCTTTACTGCAAGTCCAGGCTGAGAAGTGGACCCCTCGGTAGCTTTGCTGGGGTCAGGGGCCTCTAGGTGGAGGGCCAGGGGCACCTTGGGGCCTATGTTGCAAGTCCCAGAAGAGATGTGGACCCCTGGGTAGCTTGCTGGGGTCAGTGGCCCCTAGATGGAGGGCCAGAGGGCACCCTGTGTCCTATACTGCAAGTTTAGGGAGAGAGGTGGACCCCTTGGTAGCTTGCTGGGCTCATAGGCTCCTAGGTGGAGGGCCAGGGGGCAACCTGGGGTCTACACTGCAAGACCAGGAAGAGAGGTGGACATCTGGGTAGCTTGCTGGAGTCAGAGACCCCTAGGTGGAGGGCCAGGGGGCACCCTGGGGCCTGCAATGCAAGTCCAGGGAGGGAGGAGGACCCCTGGGTAGCTTGCTGGGGTCAGAGGCCCCTATGTGGAGGGCCAAGGGGCACCCTGGTGCCTACACTGCAAGTCCAGGGACATCGGTGGACCCCTGGGTTGCTTGCTGGGGTCAGAGGCCTCTAGATTTAGGGCCAGGGGGCACCATGTGGGCTATACTGCAAGTCCATGAAGAGAGGTGAACCCTTGGGTAGCTTGCTGGGGTGAGAGGCCCCTAGGTGGAGGGCCAGGGGGCACCCTGGGGCCTAAACTGCAAGTCCAGGAAGAGATGTGGACCCCTGGGTAGCTTACTGGGGTCAGGGGCCCCTAGGTGTACGGCCAGGGGGCAACCTGGGGCCTATACTGCAAGTCCAGGGAGAGAGGTTGACCCCTGGGTAGCTTGCTGGAGTCAGTGACCCCTAGGTGGAGGGCAAGGGGGCACCCTGGGGCCTACACTGCAAGTCCAGGGAGAGAGATGGACCCCTGGGTAGCTTGCTTGGGTCAAGGGCCCCTAGGTGGAAGGTCAAGGGGCACCCTGGGGCCTATACTGCAAGTCCAGGGACATCGGTGGACCCTTGGGTAGCTTGCTGGGGTCAGAGGCCCCTAGATGGATGGCCAGGGGGCATCCTGGGGCTTATACTGCAAGTTCAGGGAAGGAGTTGGATCCCTGGGTAGCTTGTTGGGGTCAGGGGCATCTAGGTGGAGGGCCAGGGGGCACCCTTGGGCTATACTGCAAGTTCAGGAAGAGAGGTGGACCCCTGGGTAGCTTGCTGGGGTCAGGGGCCCCTAGGTGGAGGGCCAAGCGGCACCCTTTGGGCTATACTGCAAGTCCAGGAGGAGAGGTTGACCCCTGGGAGGCTTGCTGGGGTCAGTAGCCCCTAGGTGCTGGGCCAGGGGGCACCCTGGGGCCTACACTGCAAGTCCAAGGAGAGAGGTGGACCCCTGGGTAGCTTGTTGGGGTCAGAGGCCCCTAAGTGGAGGGCCAGGGGGCACCCTGGGGCCTATACTGCAAGTCCAGGGAGTGAAGTGGATCCCTGGGTAGCTTGTTGGGGTCAGAGGCCCCTAGGTGGAGGGCCAAGGGGCACCCTGGGGCCTATACTGCAAGTCCAGGGAGGGAGATGGACCCCTGGGTGGCTTGCTGGGGTCAGAGACCTCTAGCTGGAGGGCAAGGTGGCACCCTGGGGCCTATACTGCAAGTCCAGGGAGGGAGGTGGACCCCTGGGTAGCTTGCTGGCGTCAGAGGCCCCTAGGTGGAGGGCCAAGGGGCACCCTGGGGCCTATACTGCAAGTCCAGGGAGGGAGATGGACCCCTGGGTGGCTTGCTGGGGTCAGAGGCCCATAGGTGGAGGGTACAGGGGCACCCTGGGGCCTTTACTGCAAGACCTGGGACATCGGTGGACCCCTGGGTAGCTTGCTGGGGTCAGAGGCCCCTAGGTGGAGGGCCAGGGGACACCTTGTGGGCTATACTGCAAGTCCAGGAAGAGAGTTGGACCCCTGGGTAGCTTGCTGGGTTCAGGGGCCCCTAATTGGAGGTCCAGGGGGCAACCTGGGGCCTATACTGCAAGTCCAGATAGTAATGTAGACTCCTGGGTAGCTTGCTGGGGTGATAGGCTCATAGGTGGAGGGCAAGGGGGCACCCTGGGGCCTACACTGCAAGTCCAGGGAGAGATGTTGACCCCTGGGTAGCTTGCTGGTTTAACAGACCCCTAGGTGGAGGGCCAGGGGGCACCTTTGGGCCTACACTGCAAGTCCAGGAAGAGAGGTGGAAACCTGGGTAGCTTGCTGGGTTCAGAGACCCCTAGGTGGAGGGCAAGGAGGCACCCTTGGGCCTAAACTGCAAGTCCAGGGAGGTAAGTGGACCCCTGGGTAGCTTGCTGGGGTCAGAGGCCCCCAGGTGGAGGGCCAAGGGGCACCCTGGGGCCTATACTTCAAGTCCAGGGAGGGAGATGGACCCCTGGGTGCCTTGCTGGGGTCAGAAGCCCATAGGTGGAGGGTACAGGGGCACCCTGGGGCCTATACTGCATGTCCTTGGACATCGGTTTGCCCCTGGGTAGCTTGCTGGGGTCAGAGGCCCTTACGTGGAGGGCCAGGGGGCACCCTGTGGCTTATACTGCAAGTCCAAGAAGAGAAGTGGACCCCTGGGTAGCTTTGCTGGGGTCAGGGGCTCTTAGGTGGAGGGCCAGGGGGCACCCAGGGTCATACACTGCAAGTCCAGGGAGGAAGGTGGACCCCTGGGTAGCTTGCTGGGGTCAGGGGCCCATAGGTGGAGGGTCAAGGGGCACCCTTGGGCCTATATTGGAAGTCCAGGGACATCGATGGGCCCCTGGGTAGCTTGCTGGGGTCAAAGGCCCCTAGGTGGAGGGCCAGGGGGCACCCTGGGCCTATACTGCAAGTCCAGGGAGGAAAGTGGATCCCTGGGTAGCTTGTTTGGGTCAGGGGCCTCTTGGTGGGGGGCCAGGGGGAACCCTTCGGGCTATACTACAAGTTCAGGAAGAGAGGTGGACCCCTGGGTAGATTGCTGGGGTCAGGGGCCCTTAGTTGGAGGTCCAAGGGGGCAACCTGGGGCCTATACTGCAAGTCCAGTGAGAGAGGTTGACCCCTGGGTAGCTTGCTGGAGTCAGTGACCCCTAGGTGGAGGGCAAGGGGGCACCCTGGGGCCTACACTGCAAGTCCAGGGAGAGAGGTGGACCCCTGGGTAGCTTGCTTGGGTCAAGGGCCCCTAGGTGGAGGGCCAGGGGACACCCTGGGGCCTATATTACAAGTCCAGGGAGAGAGATGGACCCCTGGGTAGCTTGCTGGGGTGAGAGGCCCCTAGGTGGAGGGCCATGGGGAACCCTGGTGCCTATACTGCAAGTCCAGGGAGGGAGGTGGATTCCTGGGTAGCTTGCTGGGGTGATAGGCTCATAGGTGGAGGGCCAGGGGGCACCCTGGGGCCAAACACTGCAATTCCAGGGAGAGAGGTTGACCCCTGGGTAGCTTGCTGGGGTCAGAGACCCCTAGGTGGAGGGCCAGGGGGCACCCTGGGGCCTACAATGCAAGTCCAGGGAGAGAGGTGGACACCTGGGTAGCTTGCTGGGGTCAGAGACCCCTAGCTGGAGGGCAAGGTGGCACCCTGGGGCCTATACTGCAAGTCCAGGGGGAAAGCTAAACCCCTGGGTAGCTTGCTGGGTTCAGAAGCCCCTAGGTGGAGGGCCAGGGGGCACCCTGGGGCCTACACTGCAAGTCCAGGGAGAGAGGTGGACCCCTGAGTGGCTTGCTGGGGTCAGAGGCCCATAGGTGGAGGGTACAGGGGCACCCTGGGGCCTTTAATGCAAGACCTGGGACATCAGTGGACCCCTGGGTAGCTTGCTGGGGTAAGAGGCCCCTAGGTGGAGGGCCAGGGGGCACCCTGTGGCCTATACTGCAAGTCCAGGGAGGGAGGTGGTTCCCTGGGTAGCTTGTAGGGGTTAGGGGCCCCTAGGTGGAGGGCCAGGGGACACCTTGTGGGCTATACTGCAAGTCCAGGAAGAGAGGTGGACCCCTGGGTAGCTTGCTGGGGTCAGGGGCCCCTAGTTGGAGGTCCAGGAGGCAACCTGGGGCCTATACTGCAAGTCCAGGGAGAGAGCTGGACCCCTGGGTAGCTTGCTGGGGTCAGGGGCCTTTAGGTGGTGGGCCAGGGGGCACCCTGGGGCCTATACTGCAAGTCCAAGAAGAGAAGTGGACCCCTGGGTAGCTTTGCTGGGGTCAGGGGCTCTTAGGTGGAGGGCTAAGGGGCATCATGGGGCCTATAATGCAAGTCCAGGTACATCGGTGGACCCCTGGTTAGCTTGCTGGGGTCAGAGGCCCTTAGGTGGAGGGCCAGGGAGCACCCTGGGGCCTATACTGCAAGTCCAGGAAGAGAAGTAGACCCCTAGGTAGCTTGCTGGGGTCAAGGGCCTCTAGGTGGATGGCCAAAGGGGCACCCTGGGGCCTATACTGCAAGTCCAGGAAGAGAGGTGGACCCCTGGGTAGCTTGCTGGGGTCAGGGGCCCCTAGGTGGAGGGCCAGGTGGAACCCTGTGGGCTATAATGCAAGTCCAGGGAGAGATGTGGACCCCTGGGTAGCTTGTTGGGGTCAATGGCCCTTAGGTGGAGGGCCAGGGGGCACCCTGGGGCCTATACTGCAAGTCCAGGAAGAGAAGTGGACCCCTGCGTAGCTTTGCTGGGTTCAGGGGCCCCTAGATGGAGGTCCAGGGGGCAACCTGGGGCCTATACTGCAATTCTAGCCAGAGATGTGGACCCCTGGGTAGCTTGTTGGGGTCAGAGGCCCTTAGGTGGAGGGCCAGGGAGCACCCTGGGGCCTTTACTGCAAGTCCAGGCTGAGAAGTGGACCCCTCGGTAGCTTTGCTGGGGTCAGGGGCCTCTAGGTGGAGGGCCAGGGGCACCTTGGGGCCTATGTTGCAAGTCCCAGAAGAGATGTGGACCCCTGGGTAGCTTGCTGGGGTCAGTGGCCCCTAGATGGAGGGCCAGAGGGCACCCTGTGTCCTATACTGCAAGTTTAGGGAGAGAGGTGGACCCCTTGGTAGCTTGCTGGGCTCATAGGCTCCTAGGTGGAGGGCCAGGGGGCAACCTGGGGTCTACACTGCAAGACCAGGAAGAGAGGTGGACATCTGGGTAGCTTGCTGGAGTCAGAGACCCCTAGGTGGAGGGCCAGGGGGCACCCTGGGGCCTGCAATGCAAGTCCAGGGAGGGAGGAGGACCCCTGGGTAGCTTGCTGGGGTCAGAGGCCCCTATGTGGAGGGCCAAGGGGCACCCTGGTGCCTACACTGCAAGTCCAGGGACATCGGTGGACCCCTGGGTTGCTTGCTGGGGTCAGAGGCCTCTAGATTTAGGGCCAGGGGGCACCATGTGGGCTATACTGCAAGTCCATGAAGAGAGGTGAACCCTTGGGTAGCTTGCTGGGGTGAGAGGCCCCTAGGTGGAGGGCCAGGGGGCACCCTGGGGCCTAAACTGCAAGTCCAGGAAGAGATGTGGACCCCTGGGTAGCTTACTGGGGTCAGGGGCCCCTAGGTGTACGGCCAGGGGGCAACCTGGGGCCTATACTGCAAGTCCAGGGAGAGAGGTTGACCCCTGGGTAGCTTGCTGGAGTCAGTGACCCCTAGGTGGAGGGCAAGGGGGCACCCTGGGGCCTACACTGCAAGTCCAGGGAGAGAGATGGACCCCTGGGTAGCTTGCTTGGGTCAAGGGCCCCTAGGTGGAAGGTCAAGGGGCACCCTGGGGCCTATACTGCAAGTCCAGGGACATCGGTGGACCCTTGGGTAGCTTGCTGGGGTCAGAGGCCCCTAGATGGATGGCCAGGGGGCATCCTGGGGCTTATACTGCAAGTTCAGGGAAGGAGTTGGATCCCTGGGTAGCTTGTTGGGGTCAGGGGCATCTAGGTGGAGGGCCAGGGGGCACCCTTGGGCTATACTGCAAGTTCAGGAAGAGAGGTGGACCCCTGGGTAGCTTGCTGGGGTCAGGGGCCCCTAGGTGGAGGGCCAAGCGGCACCCTTTGGGCTATACTGCAAGTGCAGGAGGAGAGGTTGACCCCTGGGAGGCTTGCTGGGGTCAGTAGCCCCTAGGTGCTGGGCCAGGGGGCACCCTGGGGCCTACACTGCAAGTCCAAGGAGAGAGGTGGACCCCTGGGTAGCTTGTTGGGGTCAGAGGCCCCTAAGTGGAGGGCCAGGGGGCACCCTGGGGCCTATATTGCAAGTCCAGGGAGTGAAGTGGATCCCTGGGTAGCTTGTTGGGGTCAGAGGCCCCTAGGTGGAGGGCCAAGGGGCACCCTGGGGCCTATACTGCAAGTCCAGGGAGGGAGATGGACCCCTGGGTGGCTTGCTGGGGTCAGAGACCTCTAGCTGGAGGGCAAGGTGGCACCCTGGGGCCTATACTGCAAGTCCAGGGAGGGAGGTGGACCCCTGGGTAGCTTGCTGGCGTCAGAGGCCCCTAGGTGGAGGGTACAGGGGCACCCTGGGGCCTATACTGCAAGTCCAGGGAGGGAGATGGACCCCTGGGTGGCTTGCTGGGGTCAGAGGCCCATAGGTGGAGGGTACAGGGGCACCCTGGGGCCTTTACTGCAAGACCTGGGACATCGGTGGACCCCTGGGTAGCTTGCTGGGGTCAGAGGCCCCTAGGTGGAGGGCCAGGGGACACCTTGTGGGCTATACTGCAAGTCCAGGAAGAGAGTTGGACCCCTGGGTAGCTTGCTGGGTTCAGGGGCCCCTAATTGGAGGTCCAGGGGGCAACCTGGGGCCTATACTGCAAGTCCAGATAGTAATGTAGACTCCTGGGTAGCTTGCTGGGGTGATAGGCTCATAGGTGGAGGGCAAGGGGGCACCCTGGGGCCTACACTGCAAGTCCAGGGAGAGATGTTGACCCCTGGGTAGCTTGCTGGTTTAACAGACCCCTAGGTGGAGGGCCAGGGGGCACCTTTGGGCCTACACTGCAAGTCCAGGAAGAGAGGTGGAAACCTGGGTAGCTTGCTGGGTTCAGAGACCCCTAGGTGGAGGGCAAGGAGGCACCCTTGGGCCTAAACTGCAAGTCCAGGGAGGTAAGTGGACCCCTGGGTAGCTTGCTGGGGTCAGAGGCCCCCAGGTGGAGGGCCAAGGGGCACCCTGGGGCCTATACTTCAAGTCCAGGGAGGGAGATGGACCCCTGGGTGCCTTGCTGGGGTCAGAAGCCCATAGGTGGAGGGTACAGGGGCACCCTGGGGCCTATACTGCATGTCCTTGGACATCGGTTTGCCCCTGGGTAGCTTGCTGGGGTCAGAGGCCCTTACGTGGAGGGCCAGGGGGCACCCTGTGGCTTATACTGCAAGTCCAAGAAGAGAAGTGGACCCCTGGGTAGCTTTGCTGGGGTCAGGGGCTCTTAGGTGGAGGGCCAGGGGGCACCCAGGGTCCTACACTGCAAGTCCAGGGAGGAAGGTGGACCCCTGGGTAGCTTGCTGGGGTCAGGGGCCCATAGGTGGAGGGTCAAGGGGCACCCTTGGGCCTATATTGGAAGTCCAGGGACATCGATGGGCCCCTGGGTAGCTTGCTGGGGTCAAAGGCCCCTAGGTGGAGGGCCAGGGGGCACCCTGGGCCTATACTGCAAGTCCAGGGAGGAAAGTGGATCCCTGGGTAGCTTGTTTGGGTCAGGGGCCTCTTGGTGGGGGGCCAGGGGGAACCCTTCGGGCTATACTACAAGTTCAGGAAGAGAGGTGGACCCCTGGGTAGATTGCTGGGGTCAGGGGCCCTTAGTTGGAGGTCCAAGGGGGCAACCTGGGGCCTATACTGCAAGTCCAGGGAGAGAGGTTGACCCCTGGGTAGCTTGCTGGAGTCAGTGACCCCTAGGTGGAGGGCAAGGGGGCACCCTGGGGCCTACACTGCAAGTCCAGGGAGAGAGATGGACCCCTGGGTAGCTTGCTTGGGTCAAGGGCCCCTAGGTGGAAGGTCAAGGGGCACCCTGGGGCCTATACTGCAAGTCCAGGGACATCGGTGGACCCTTGGGTAGCTTGCTGGGGTCAGAGGCCCCTAGATGGATGGCCAGGGGGCATCCTGGGGCTTATACTGCAAGTTCAGGGAAGGAGTTGGATCCCTGGGTAGCTTGTTGGGGTCAGGGGCATCTAGGTGGAGGGCCAGGGGGCACCCTTGGGCTATACTGCAAGTTCAGGAAGAGAGGTGGACCCCTGGGTAGCTTGCTGGGGTCAGGGGCCCCTAGGTGGAGGGCCAAGCGGCACCCTTTGGGCTATACTGCAAGTCCAGGAGGAGAGGTTGACCCCTGGGAGGCTTGCTGGGGTCAGTAGCCCCTAGGTGCTGGGCCAGGGGGCACCCTGGGGCCTACACTGCAAGTCCAAGGAGAGAGGTGGACCCCTGGGTAGCTTGTTGGGGTCAGAGGCCCCTAAGTGGAGGGCCAGGGGGCACCCTGGGGCCTATACTGCAAGTCCAGGGAGTGAAGTGGATCCCTGGGTAGCTTGTTGGGGTCAGAGGCCCCTAGGTGGAGGGCCAAGGGGCACCCTGGGGCCTATACTGCAAGTCCAGGGAGGGAGATGGACCCCTGGGTGGCTTGCTGGGGTCAGAGACCTCTAGCTGGAGGGCAAGGTGGCACCCTGGGGCCTATACTGCAAGTCCAGGGAGGGAGGTGGACCCCTGGGTAGCTTGCTGGCGTCAGAGGCCCCTAGGTGGAGGGCCAAGGGGCACCCTGGGGCCTATACTGCAAGTCCAGGGAGGGAGATGGACCCCTGGGTGGCTTGCTGGGGTCAGAGGCCCATAGGTGGAGGGTACAGGGGCACCCTGGGGCCTTTACTGCAAGACCTGGGACATCGGTGGACCCCTGGGTAGCTTGCTGGGGTCAGAGGCCCCTAGGTGGAGGGCCAGGGGACACCTTGTGGGCTATACTGCAAGTCCAGGAAGAGAGTTGGACCCCTGGGTAGCTTGCTGGGTTCAGGGGCCCCTAATTGGAGGTCCAGGGGGCAACCTGGGGCCTATACTGCAAGTCCAGATAGTAATGTAGACTCCTGGGTAGCTTGCTGGGGTGATAGGCTCATAGGTGGAGGGCAAGGGGGCACCCTGGGGCCTACACTGCAAGTCCAGGGAAAGATGTTGACCCCTGGGTAGCTTGCTGGTTTAACAGACCCCTAGGTGGAGGGCCAGGGGGCACCTTTGGGCCTACACTGCAAGTCCAGGAAGAGAGGTGGAAACCTGGGTAGCTTGCTGGGTTCAGAGACCCCTAGGTGGAGGGCAAGGAGGCACCCTTGGGCCTAAACTGCAAGTCCAGGGAGGTAAGTGGACCCCTGGGTAGCTTGCTGGGGTCAGAGGCCCCCAGGTGGAGGGCCAAGGGGCACCCTGGGGCCTATACTTCAAGTCCAGGGAGGGAGATGGACCCCTGGGTGCCTTGCTGGGGTCAGAAGCCCATAGGTGGAGGGTACAGGGGCACCCTGGGGCCTATACTGCATGTCCTTGGACATCGGTTTGCCCCTGGGTAGCTTGCTGGGGTCAGAGGCCCTTACGTGGAGGGCCAGGGGCACCCTGTGGCTTATACTGCAAGTCCAAGAAGAGAAGTGGACCCCTGGGTAGCTTTGCTGGGGTCAGGGGCTCTTAGGTGGAGGGCCAGGGGGCACCCAGGGTCCTACACTGCAAGTCCAGGGAGGAAGGTGGACCCCTGGGTAGCTTGCTGGGGTCAGGGGCCCATAGGTGGAGGGTCAAGGGGCACCCTTGGGCCTATATTGGAAGTCCAGGGACATCGATGGGCCCCTGGGTAGCTTGCTGGGGTCAAAGGCCCCTAGGTGGAGGGCCAGGGGGCACCCTGGGCCTATACTGCAAGTCCAGGGAGGAAAGTGGATCCCTGGGTAGCTTGTTTGGGTCAGGGGCCTCTTGGTGGGGGGCCAGGGGGAACCCTTCGGGCTATACTACAAGTTCAGGAAGAGAGGTGGACCCCTGGGTAGATTGCTGTAGTCAGGGGCCCTTAGTTGGAGGTCCAAGGGGGCAACCTGGGGCCTATACTGCAAGTCCAGTGAGAGAGGTTGACCCCTGGGTAGCTTGCTGGAGTCAGTGACCCCTAGGTGGAGGGCAAGGGGGCACCCTGGGGCCTACACTGCAAGTCCAGGGAGAGAGGTGGACCCCTGGGTAGCTTGCTTGGGTCAAGGGCCCCTAGGTGGAGGTCCAGGGGACACCCTGGGGCCTATATTACAAGTCCAGGGAGAGAGATGGACCCCTGGGTAGCTTGCTGGGGTGAGAGGCCCCTAGGTGGAGGGCCATGGGGAACCCTGGTGCCTATACTGCAAGTCCAGGGAGGGAGGTGGATTCCTGGGTAGCTTGCTGGGGTGATAGGCTCATAGGTGGAGGGCCAGGGGGCACCCTGGGGCCAAACACTGCAATTCCAGGGAGAGAGGTTGACCCCTGGGTAGCTTGCTGGGGTCAGAGACCCCTAGGTGGAGGGCCAGGGGGCACCCTGGGGCCTACAATGCAAGTCCAGGGAGAGAGGTGGACACCTGGGTAGCTTGCTGGGGTCAGAGACCCCTAGCTGGAGGGCAAGGTGGCACCCTGGGGCCTATACTGCAAGTCCAGGGGGAAAGCTAAACCCCTGGGTAGCTTGCTGGGTTCAGAAGCCCCTAGGTGGAGGGCCAGGGGGCACCCTGGGGCCTACACTGCAAGTCCAGGGAGAGAGGTGGACCCCTGAGTGGCTTGCTGGGGTCAGAGGCCCATAGGTGGAGGGTACAGGGGCACCCTGGGGCCTTTAATGCAAGACCTGGGACATCGGTGGACCCCTGGGTAGCTTGCTGGGGTAAGAGGCTCCTAGGTGGAGGGCCAGGGGGCACCCTGTGGCCTATACTGCAAGTCCAGGGAGGGAGGTGGTTCCCTGGGTAGCTTGTAGGGGTTAGGGGCCCCTAGGTGGAGGGCCAGGGGACACCTTGTGGGCTATACTGCAAGTCCAGGAAGAGAGGTGGACCCCTGGGTAGCTTGCTGGGGTCAGGGGCCCCTAGTTGGAGGTCCAGGAGGCAACCTGGGGCCTATACTGCAAGTCCAGGGAGAGATCTGGACCCCTGGGTAGCTTGCTGGGGTCAGAGGCCCCTAGGTGGAGGGCCAGGGGGCACCCTGGGGCCTATACTGCAAGTCCATGGACATCGGTGCACTCCTGGGTAGCTTGCTGGGGTCAGGGGCCCTTAGGTGGAGGGCCAGGGGGCACCCTGGGGCCTTTACTGCAAGTCCAAGAAGAGAAGTGGACCCCTGGGTAGCTTTGCTGGGGTCAGGGGCTCTTAGGTGGAGGGCCAGGGGACATCATGGGGACTATACTGCAAGTCCAGTTACATCGGTGGACGTCTGGTTAGCTTGCTGGGGTCAGGGGCCCTTAGGTGGAGGGCCAGGGGGCACCCTGGGGCCTATAATGCAAGTCCAGGAAGAGAATTAGACCCCTGGGTCGCTTGCTGGGGTCAAGGGCCTCTAGGTGGAGGGCCAAGGGGGCACCTTGGGGCATATACTGCAAGACTTGGGACATCGGTGGACCCCTGGGTAGCTTGCTGGGGTAAGAGGCCCCTAGGTGGAGGGCCAGGGGGCACCCTGTGGCCTATACTGCAAGTCCAGGGAGGGAGGTGGTTCCCTGGGTAGCTTGTTGGGGTCAGGGGCCCCTAGGTCGAGGGCCAGGGGACACCTTGTGGGCTATACTGCAAGTCCAGGAAGAGAGGTGGACCCCTGGGTAGCTTGCTGGGGTCAGGGGCCCCTAATTAGAGGTCCAGGGGGCAACCTGGGGCCTATACTGCAAGTCCAGGGAGAGATCTGGACCCCTGGGTAGCTTGCTGGGGTCAGAGGCCCCTAGGTGAAGGGCCAGGGGGCACCCTGGGGCCTTTACTGCAAGTCCATGGACATTGGTGGACTCCTGGGTAGCTTGCTGGGGTCAGGGGCCCTTAGGTGGAGGGCCAGGGGGTACCCTGGGGCCTATACTGCAAGTCCAAGAAGAGAAGTGGACCCCTGGGTAGCTTTGCTGGGGTCAGGGGCTCTTAGGTGGAGGGCCAGGGGGCATCATGGGGCCTATACTGCAAGTCCAGGTACATCGGTGGACCACTGGTTAGCTTGCTGGGGTCAGGGGCCCTTAGACGGAGGGCCAGGGGGCACCGTGGGGCCTATAATGCAAGTCCAGGGAGGTAGGTGGACCCCTGGGTAGCTTGCTGGGGTCAGAGGCCCCTAGGTGGAGGGCCAAGGGGCACCCTAGGGCCTATACTTCAAGTCCAGGGAGGGAGATGGACCCCTGGGTAGCTTGCTGGGGTCAGAGGCCCCTAGGTGGAGGGCCAGGGGGCACGCTGGGGCCTATACTGCAAGTCCAGGGAGTGAGGTGGAGTCCTGGGTAGCTTGCTGGGGTCACAGGCGCCTAGGTGTAGGGCCAGGGGGCACCCTGGGGATTATACTGCAATTCCAGGGAGAGAAGTGGACCCCTGGGTAGCTAGCTGGGGTCAGGGGCCCCTAGGTGGATGGCCAGGGGGCACCCTGGGGCCTATACTGCAAGTTCAGGAAAAGAGCTGGACCCCTGGGTAGCTTGCTGGGGTCAGGGGCCCCTAGGTGGAGGGCCAAGTGGCACCCTTTGGGCTATACTGCAAGTCCAGGAAGAGAGGTTGGCCCCTGGGAGGCTTGCTGGGGTCAGTAGCCCCTAGGTGCTGGGCCAGGGGGCACCCTGGGGCCTACACTGCAAGTCCAAGGAGAGAGGTGGACCCCTGGGTAGCTTGCTGGGGTCAGGGGCCCCTAGGTGGAGGGCCAAGTGGCAGCCTTTGGGCTATACTGCAAGTCCAGGAAGAGAGGTTGGCCCCTGGGAGGCTTGCTGGGGTCAGTAGCCCCTAGGTGCTGGGCCAGGGGGCACCCTGGGGCCTACACTGCAAGTCCAAGGTGAGAGGTGGACCCCTGGGTAGCTTGCTGGGGTCAGAGGCCCCTAAGTGGAGGGCCAGGTGGCACCCTGGGGCCTATACTGCAAGTCCAGGGAGGGAGATGGATCCCTGGGTAGCTTGTTGGGGTCATGGGCCCCTAGGTAGTGGGCCTGTGGGAACCCTGTGGGCTATACTGCAAGTCCAGGGAGAGAGGTGGACACCTGGGTAGCTTGCTGGGGTCAGAGACCCCTAGCTGGAGGGCAAGGTGGCACCCTGGGGCCTACACTGCAAGTCCAGGGAGGGAGGTGGACCCCTGGGTAGCTTGCTGGGGTCAGAGGCCCCTAGGTGGAGGGCCAAGGGGCACCCTGGGGCCTATACTGCAAGTCCAGGGAGGGAGATGGACCCCTGGGTGGCTTGCTGGGGTCAGAGGCCCATAGGTGGAGGGTACAGGGGCACCCTGGGGCCTTTACTGCAAGACCTGGGACATCGGTGGACCCCTGGGTAGCTTGCTTGGGTCAGAGGCCCCTAGGTGGAGGGCCAGGGGACACCCTGGGGCCTATACAGCAAGTCCAAGAAGAGAAGTGGACCACTGGGAAGCTTTTCTGGGGTCAGGGGCTCTTAGGTGGAGGGCCAGGGGGCATCCTGGGACCTATACTTCAAGTCCAGGTACATCGGTGGACCCCTGGTTAGCTTGCTGGGGTCAGGGGCCCTTAGGTGGAGGGCCAGGGGGCACCATGGGGCCTATACTGCAAGTCCAGGGAGAGAGGTGAACCACTGGGTAGCTTTCTGGGGTGAGAGGCCCCTAGGTGGAGGGCCAGGGGCACCCTGGGGCCTATACTGCAAGTCCAGGAAAAGAGGTGGACCACTGGGTAGCTTGCTGGGGTTAAAGGCTCCTAGTTGGAGGGACAGAGGGCACCATAGGGCATATACTGCAACTCCAGGGACATCGGTGCACCCCTGGGTAGCTTGCTGGGTTTAGAGGCCGCTAGATGGAAGGCCAGAGGGCTCCCTGGGGCCTATACTGCAAGTCCAGGGACATCGGTGGACCCCTGGGTAGCTTGCTGGGGTCAGTTGCCCTTAGGTGGAGGGCCAGGGGGCACCCTGGGGCCTATACTGCAAGTCAGGGAAGAGAATTGGACCCCTGGGTGGCTTGCTGGGGTCAGTGTCCCCTAGGTGGAGGGAGAGGGGGCACCCTGGTGCCTATAGTGCAAGTCCAGGAAGAGAGGTGGAAACCTGGGTAGCTTGCTGGGGTCATAGGCTCCTAGGTGGAGGGCCAGGGGGCACCCTGGGTCCTACAATGCAAGTCCAGGAAGAAAGGTGGAACTCTGGGTACCTTGCGGGGGTCAGGGGCCCCTAGGAGTAGGGCCAGTGGGAACCATGGGGCCTATACAGCAAGTCCAGGGAGAGCGGTGGACTCCTGGGTAGCTTGCTGGGGTAAGTGGCCCCTAGTTTGAGGTCTTGGGGGCAACCTGGGGCCTATACTGCAAGTCCAGGGAGTGATGTGGACTCCTGGGTAGCTTGCTGGGGTCATAGGCTCATAGGTGGAGGGCCAGGGGGCACCCTGGGGCCTACACTGCAAGTCCAGGGAGAGAGGTGGACCCCTGGGTAGCTTGCTGGGTTCAGAGACCCCTAGTAGGAGGGCCAGGGGGCACCCAGGGGCCTACACTGCAAGTCCAGGGACATCGGTGGACGTCTGGGTTGCTTGCTGGGGTCAGGGACCCTTAGGTGGAGGGCCAGGGGGCACCCTGGGGCCTATAATGCAAGTCCAGGAAGAGAAGTGGACCCCTGGGTAGCTTTGCTGGGGTCAGAAGCTCTTAGGTGGAGGGCCAGAGGGCATCCTGGGGCCTAAACTGCAGGTCCAGGTACATCGGTGGATCCCTGGTTAGCTTGCTGGGGTCAGGGGCTCTTATGTGGAGGACCAGGGGGCATCCTGGGGTCTATACTGCAAGTCCAGGAAGAAAAGTGGACCCCTGGGTAGCTTGCTGGGGTAAGGGGCGCCTTGGTGGAGGGCCAGGGGGCACCCTGTGGGCTATACTGCAAGTCCAGGAAGAGAGGTGGACCCCTGGGTAGCTTTTTGGGGTCAAGGGCCCCTAGGTGGAGGGCCAGGGGGCACCCTTGTGCCTACACTGCAAGTCCATGGAGTGAGTTGGACACCTGGGTAGCTTGCTGGGGTCAGAGGCCCCTAGGTGGAGGGCCAGCGGGCACCCTGGGGCCTACACTGCAAGTCCAGGGAGAGGGGTGGAATCCTGGGTAGCTTGCTGGGGTCATTTGCTCCTAGGTGGAGGGCCAGGGGGCACCCTGGGGCCTATACTGCAAGTCCAGAGAGGGAGATGGACCCCTGGGTAGCTTGCTGGGATCAGAGGCCCCTAGGTGAAGGGCCAGGGGGCAACCTGGGGCCTATACTGCAAGTCCAGGGAGTGATGTGGACTCCTGGGTAGCTTGCGTGGGTCATAGGCTCATAGGTGGAGGGCCAGGGGGCACCCTGGGGCCTACACTGCAAGTCCAGGGAGATAAATGGACCCCTGGGTAGCTTGCTGGGGTGAGAGCGCCCTAGGTGGAGGGCCAGTGGGAACCCTGGTGACTATACTGCAAGCCCAGTAAGAGAGGTGGAACCCTGGGTACCTTGCTGGGGTCAGGGGCCCCTAGGAGTAGGGCCAGTGGGAACCATGGGGCCTATACAGCAAGTCCAGGGAGAGAGGTGGACTCCTGGGTAGCTTGCTGGGGTAAGACACCCCTAGGTGGAGGGCCAGGGGGCACCCTGGGGCCTGCACTGCAAATCCAGGGAGAGAGGTGGACCCCTGGGTAGCTTGCTGGGGTGAGAGACCCCGAGGTGGAGGGCAAGGGGGCACCCTGGGGCCTACACTGCAAGTCCAGGTAGGGAGGTGGACCCCTGGGTAGCTTGCTGGGGTCAGGGGCCCATAGGTGGAGGGTCAAGGGGCACCCTGGGGCCTATATTGCAAGTCCAGGGACATCAGTGGACCCCTGGGTAGCTTGCTGGGGTCAGAGGCCCCTAGGTGGAGGGCCAGGGGGCACCCTGGGGCCTATACTGCAAGTCCAGGGAGGGAGGTGGATCCATGGGTAGCTTGTTGGGTTCAGGGGCCCCTTGGTGGAGGGCCAGGGGACAACCTTTTGGCTATACTGCAAGTCCAGGAAGAGAGGTGGAACCCAGGGTAGCTTGCTGGGGTCAGTGGCCCCTAGTTTGAGGTCTTGGGGGCAACCTGGGGCCTATACTGCAAGGCCAGGGAGAGAGGTGGACCCCTGGGTAGCTTGCTTGGGTCAGAGGCCCCTAGGTGAAGGGCCAGGGGGCAACCTGGGGCCTATACTGCAAGTCCAGGGAGTGATGTGGACTCCTGGGTAGCTTGCTGGGGTCATAGGCTCATAGGTGGAGGGCCAGGGGGCACCCTGGGGCCTACACTGCAAGTCCAGGGAGAGAGGTGGACCCCTGGGTAGCTTGCTGGGTTCAGAGACCCCTAGTTGGAGGGCCAGGGGGCACCCAGGGGCCTACACTGCAAGTCCAGGGACATCGGTGGACGCCTGGGTTGCTTGCTGGGGTCAGGGACCCTTAGGTGGAGGGCCAGGGGGCACCCTGGGGCCTATAATGCAAGTCCAGGAAGAGAAGTGGACCCCTGGGTAGCTTTGCTGGGGTCAGAAGCTCTTAGGTGGAGGGCCAGAGGGCATCCTGGGGCCTAAACTGCAGGTCCAGGTACATCGGTGGATCCCTGGTTAGCTTGCTGGGGTCAGGGGCTCTTATGTGGAGGACCAGGGGGCATCCTGGGGTCTATACTGCAAGTCCAGGAAGAGAAGTGGACCCCTGGGTAGCTTGCTGGGGTAAGGGGCGCCTTGGTGGAGGGCCAGGGGGCACCCTGTGGGCTATACTGCAAGTCCAGGAAGAGAGGTGGACCCCTGGGTAGCTTTTTGGGGTCAAGGGCCCCTAGGTGGAGGGCCAGGGGGCACCCTTGTGCCTACACTGCAAGTCCATGGAGTGAGTTGGACACCTGGGTAGCTTGCTGGGGTCATAGGCTCCTGGGTGGAGGGCCAATGGGGCACTCTGGGGACTACACTGCAAGTCCAGGGAGAGAGGAGGAACCCTGGGTAGCTTGCTGGGGTCAGAGGCCCCTAGGTGGAGGGCCAGCGGGCACCCTGGGGCCTATACTGCAAGTGCATGGAGGGAGGTGGACCCCTGGGTAGCTTGCTGGGGTCAGAGGCCCCTAGGTGGAAGGCCAGGGGGCACCCTGGGGCCTATACTGCAATTCCAGGTAGAGAGGTGGACCCCTGGGTAGCTTGCTGGGGTCAGGGGCCCCTAGGTGGAGGGCCAGGGGAAACCCTGGGGCCTAAACTGCAAGTCCAGGGACATCGGTGGACCCCTGTGTAGCTTGCTGGGGTCAGGGGCCCTTAGGTGGTGGGCCAGGGGGCACCCTGGGGCCTATACTGCGAGTTCCGGAAGAGAAGTGGACCCCTGGGTAACTTGCTGGGGTCAAGGGCCCCTAGTTGGAGGGCCAGGGGGCACCCTGGGGCCTATACTGCATGTCCAGGAAGAGAGGTGGACCCCTGGGTAGCATGCTGGGGTCAAGCGCCCCGAGATGAAGGGCCAGGAGGCACCTTGAGGCCTTAACTGCAAGTCCAGGGAGGGAGGTGGACCCCTGGGTAGCTTGCTGGGGTCAGGGTCCCTTAGGTGGAGAGCCAGGGGGCACCCTGTGGGCTATACTGCAAGTCCAGGAAGAGAGGTGGACCCTTGGGTAGCTTGCTGGGGTCAGAGGCCATTAGGTGGAGTGCAAGGTGGCACCCTGGGGCCTATACTGCAAGTCCGAGAAGAGAGGTGGACCCCTGGGTAGCTTGCTGGGGTCAGAGGCCCCTAGGTGGAGGGCCATTAGTTCCCCTGGGGTATATACTGCAAGTCCAGGGAGAGAGGTGAACCCGTGGATAGCTTTTAGGGGTGAGAGGCCCCTAGGTGGAGGGCCAGGGGCACCCTGGGGGCTATACTGCAAGTCCAGGAAGAGAGGTGGACCACTGGGTAGCTTGCTAGGATTAAAGTCTCCTAGTTGGAGGGCCAGGGGGCACCCTGGGGTATATACTGCAAGTCCAGGGACATCGGTGCACCCCTGGGTAGCTTGCTGGGTTCAGAGGCCGCTTGATGGAGGGCCAGTGGGCTCCCTGGGGCCTATACTGCAAATCCAGGGATAGAGGTGGACCCCTGGGTAGCTTGCTGGGGTGAGAGACCCCGAGGTGGAGGGCAAGGGGGCACCCTGGGGCCTACACTGCAAGTCCAGGGAGGGAGGTGGACCCCTGGGTAGCTTGCTGGGGTCAGGGGCCCGTAGGTGGAGGGTCAAGGGGCACCCTGGGGCCTATATTGCGAGTAAAGGGACGTCGGTGGACGCCTGGGTAGCTTGCTGGGGTCAGAGGCCCTTAGGTGGAGGGCCAGGGGGCATCTGGGGCCTATACTGCAAGTCCAGGGAGAGAGTTGGACCCCTGGGTAGCTTGCTTGGGTCAGAGGCCCCTAGGTGGAGGGCCAGGGGGCAACCTCGGGCCTATACTGCAAGTCCAGGGAGTGATGTGGACTCCTGGGTAGCTTGCTGGGGTCATAGGCTCATAGGTGGAGGGCCAGAGGGCACCCTGTGGCCTACACTGCAAGTCCAGGGAGAGAGGTGGACCCCTGGGTAGCTTGCTGGGGTCAGAAACCCCTAGTTGGAGGGCCATGGGGCATCCTGGGGCCTACATTGCAAGTCCAGGGACATAGGTGGACCCCTGGGTAGTTTGCTGGGGTCAGGGGCCCTTAGGTGGAGGGCCAGGGTGCACCCTGGGGCCTAAATTGCAAGTCCAGGAAGAGAAATGGACCCCTGGGTAGTTTTGCTGGGGTCAGGGGCTCTTAGGTGGAGGGCCAGGGGTCATCCTGGGGCCTTTACTTCAGGTCCAGGTACATCGGTGGACCCCTGGTTAGCTTGGTGGGGTCAGGGCCCTTAGGTGGAGGGCCAAGGGGCACTCTAGGGCCTATACTGCAAGTCCAGGAAGAGAAGTGGACCCCTGGGTAGCTTGCTGGGGTCAAGGGCCCCTAGGTGGAGGGCCAGGTGGAACCCTGTGGGCTATACTGCAAGTCCAGGAAGAGAGGGTAACCCCTGGGTAGCTTGCTGGGGTCAGGGGCCCCTAAGTGAAGGGCCAGGGGGGCATCCTGAGGCCTATACTGCGAGTTCAGGAAGAGAAGTGGACCCCTGGGTAACTTGCTGGGGTCAAGGGCCCCAAGGTGGAGGGCCAGGGGGAAACCTGGGGCCTATACTGCATGTCCAGGAAGAGAGGTGGATCCCTGGGTAGCTTGCTGGGGTCAAGCGCCCTGAGATGAAGGGCCAGGGGGCACCTTGAGGCCTATACTGCAAGCCCAGGGAGGGAGGTGGACCCCTGGGTAGCTTGCTGGGGTTAGGGTCCCTTAGGTGGAGAGCCAGGGGGCACCCTGTGGGCTATACTGCAAGTCCAGGAAGAGAGGTGGACCCCTGGGTAGCTTGCTTGGGTAAGAGGCCATTAGGTGGAGGGCAAGGGGGCACCCTGGGGCCTATACTGCAAGTTCAAGAAGAGAGGTGGACCCCTGGGTAGCTTGGTGGGGTCTGAGGCCCCTAGGTGGAGGGCCATTAGTTCCCCTGGGGTATATACTGCAAGTCCAGGGAGAGAGGTGAACCCCTGGGTAGCTTTCTGGGGTGAGAGGCCCCTAGGTGGAGGGCCAGGGGCACCCTGGGGCCTATACTGCAAGTCCAGGAAAAGAGGTGGACCACTGGGTAGCTTGCTGGGGTTAAAGGCTCCTAGTTGGAGGGACAGAGGGCACCCTAGGGCATATACTGCAACTCCAGGTACATCGGTGCACCCCTGGGTAGCTTGCTGGGTTCAGAGGCCGCTAGATGGAAGGCCAGAGGGCTCCCTGGGGCCTATACTGCAAGTCCAGGGACATTGGTGGACCCCTGGGTAGCTTGCTGGGGTCAGTGTCGCATAGGTGGAGGGAAATGGGGCACCCTGGTGCCTATACTGCAAGTCCAGGAAAAGAGCTGGAAACCTGGGTAGCTTGCTGGGGTCATAGGCTCCTAGGTGGAGGGCCAGGGGGCACCCTGGGTCCTGCAATGCAAGACCAGGAAGAGAGGTGGAACTCTGGGTACCTTGCGGGGGTCAGGGGCCCCTAGGTGTACGGCCAGGGGGCACCCTGGGGCCTATACAGCAAGTCCAGAGAGAGATAAGGACCCCTGGGTAGCTTGCTGGGGTAAGACACCCCTAGGTGGAGGGCCAGGGGGCACCCTGGTGCCTACACTGCAAATCCAGGGAGAGAGGTGGAGCCCTGGGTAGCTTGCTGGGGTGAGAGACCCCAGAGGTGGAGGGCAAAGGGGCACCCTGGGGCCTACACTGCAAGTCCAGGGAGGGAGGTGGACCCCTGGGTAGCTTTGCTTGTATCAGGGGCTCTTAGGTAGAGGGCCAGGGGGCATCCTGGGGCCTATACTGCAAGTCCAGGTACATCGGCGGACCCCTGGTGAGCTTGCTGGGGTCAGGGGCCTTTAGGTGGAGGGCCAAGTGAAACTTTGGGGCCTATACTGCAAGTCCAGGAAGAGAAGTGGACCCCTGGGTAGCTTGTTGGGGTCAAGGGCCCTAGGTGGAGGGAGAGGGGGCACCCTGGGGCCTATACTGCAAGTCAGGGAAGAGAATTGGACCCCTGGGTGGCTTGCTGGGGTCAGGGTCCCCTAGGTGGAGGGAGAGGGGGCACCCTGGGGCCTATACTGCAAGTCCAGGAAGAGAGGTGGACCCCTGGGTAGCTTGTTGGGGTCAGAGACCCCTAGGTGGAGGGCCAGGGGGCACCCTGGGGCCTACACTGCAAGTCCAGGGAGAGGGGTGGAATCCTGGGTAGCTTGCTGGGGTCATTTGCTCCTAGGTGGAGGGCCAGGGGGCACCCTGGGGCCTATACTGCAAGTCCAGGGAGAGAGTTGGACCCCTGGGTAGCTTGCTAGGGTCAGAGGCCCCTAGGTGAAGGGCCAGGGGGCAACCTCGGGCCTATACTAAAAGTCCAGGGAGTGATGTGGACTCCTGGGTAGCTTGCTGGGGTCATAGGCTCATAGGTGGAGGGCCAGGGGGCACCCTGGGGCCTACACTGCAAGTCCAGGAAGAGAGGTGGACCCCTGGGTAGCTTGCTGGGGTCAGAGACCCCTAGTTGGAGAGCCAGATTGCACCCTGGGGCCTACATTGCAAGTCCAGGGACATAGGTGGACCCCTGGGTAGTTTGCTGGGGTCAGGGGCCCTTAGGTGGAGGGCCAGGGGGCACCCTGGGGCCTAAATTGCAAGTCCAGGAAGAGAAATGGACCCCTGGGTAGCTTTGCTGGGGTCAGGGGCTCTTAGGTGCAGGGCCAGGGGTCATCCTGGGGCCTTTACTTCAGGTCCAGGTACATCGGTGGACCCCTGGTTAGCTTGGTGGGGTCAGGGCCCTTAGGTGGAGGGCCAAGGGGCAGTCTAGGGCCCATACTGCAAGTCCAGGAAGAGAAATGGACCCCTGGGTAGCTTGCTGGGGTCAAGGGCCCCTAGGTGGAGGGCCAGGTGGAACTCTGTGGGCTATACTGCAAGTCCAGGAAGAGAGGGTAACCCCTGGGTAGCTTGCTGGGGTCAGGGGCCCCTAGGTGGATGGCCAAGGGGCAGCCTGGGGCCAATTGTGCAAGTCCAGGAAGAGAGGTGGACCCCTGGGTAGCTTGCTGGGGTCAGAGGCCCCTAAGTGAAGGGCCAGGGGGGCATCCTGAGGCCTACACTGCGAGTTCAGGAAGAGAAGTGGACCCCTGGGTAACTTGCTGGGGTCAAGGGCCCCTAAGTGAAGGGCCGGGGGAACCCTGGGGCCTATACTGCATGTCCAGGAAGAGAGGTGGACCCCTGGGTAGCTTGCTGGGGTCAAGCGCCCCGAGATGAAGGGCCAGGGGGCACCTTGAGGCCTATACTGCAAGTCCAAGAAGAGAGGTGGACCCCTGGGTAGCTTGCTGGGGTCTGAGGCCCCTAGGTGGAGGGTCATTAGTTCCCCTGGGGTATATACTGCAAGTCCAGGGAGAGAGGTGAACCCCTGGGTAGCTTTCTGGGGTGAGAGGCCCCTAGGTGGAGGGCCAGGGGCACCCTGGGGCCTATACTGCAAGTCCAGGAAAAGAGGTGGACCCATGGGTAGCTTGCTGGGGTTAAAGGCTCCTAGTTGGAGGGACAGAGGGCACCCTAGGGCATATACTGCAACTCCAGGGACATCGGTGCACCCCTGGGTAGCTTGCTGGGTTCAGAGGCCGCTAGATGGAAGGCCAGAGGGCTCCCTGGGGCCTATACTGCAAGTCCAGGGACATCGGTGGACCCCTGGGTAGCTTGGTGGGGTCAGCGGCCCTTAGGTGGAGGGCCAGGGGGCACCATGGGGCCTATACTGCAAGTCAGGGAAGAGAATTGGACCCCTGGGTGGCTTGCTGGGGTCAGTGTCCCCTAGGTGGAGGGAGAGGGGGCACCCTGGTGCCTATACTGCAAGTCCAGGAAGAGAGGTTGAAACCTGGGTAGCTTGCTGGGGTCATAGGCTCCTAGGTGGAGGGCCAGGGGGCACCCTGGGTCCTGCAATGCAAGTCCAGGAAGAGAGGTGGAACTCTGGGTACTTTGCGGGGGTCAGGGGCCCCTAGGTGTAGGGCCAGGGGGCACCCTGGGGCCTATACTGCAAGTCCAGAGAGAGATAAGGACCCCTGGGTGGCTTGCTGGGGTAAGACACCCCTAGGTGGAGGGCCAGGGGGCACCCTGGTGCCTACACTGCAAACCCAGGGAGAGAGGTGGAGCCCTGGGTAGCTTGCTGGGGTGAGAGACCCTGAGGTGGAGGGCAAAGGGGCACCCTGGGGCCTACACTGCAAGTCCAGGGAGGGAGGTGGATCCCTGGGTAGCTTTGCTTGTATCAGGGGCTCTTAGGTAGAGGGCCAGGGGGCATCCTGGGGCCTATACTGCAAGTCGAGGTACATCGGCGGACCCCTGGTGAGCTTGCTGGGATCAGGGGCCTTTAGGTGGAGGGCCAAGTGAAACTTTGGGGCCTATACTGCAAGTCCAGGAAGAGAAGTGGACCCCTGGGTAGCTTGCTGGGGTCAAGGGCCCTAGGTGGAGGTAGAGCGGGCACCCTGTGGCCTATACTGCAAGTCAGGGAAGAGAATTGGACCCCTGGGTGGCTTGCTGGGGTCAGGGTCTCCTAGGTGGAGGGAGAGGGGGCACCCTGGGGCCTATACTGCAAGTCCAGGAAGAGAGGTGGACCCCTGGGTAGCTTGCTGGGGTCATAGGCTCATAGGTGGAGGGCCAGGGGGCACCCTGGGGCCTACACTGCAAGTCCAGGGAGAGAGGTGGAATCCTGGGAAGCTTGCTGGGGTCATATGCTCCTAGGTGGAGGGCCAGGGGGCACCCTGGGGCCTATACTGCAAGTCCAGGGAGGGAGATGGACCCCTGGGTAGCTTGCTGGGATCAGAGGCCCAAAGGTGGAGGGTCAAGGGGCACCCTGTGGCCTACTCTGCAAGTCCAGGGAGATAAATGGACCCCTGGGTATCTTGCTGGGGTGAGAGGGCCCTAGGTGAAGGGCCAGGGGGAACCCTGGTGACTATACTGCAAGTCCAGTAAGAGAGGTGGAACCCTGGGTACCTTGCTGGGGTCAGGGGCCCCTAGGAGTAGGGCCAGTGGGAACCATGGGGCCTTTACAGCAAGTCCAGGGAGAGAGAAGGACTCCTGGGTAGCTTGCTGGGGTAAGACACCCCTAGGTGGAGGGCCAGGGGGCACCCTGGGGCCTGCACTGCAAATATAGGGAGAGAGGTGGACCCCTGGGTAGCTTGCTGGGGTGAGAGACCCCGAGGTGGAGGGCAAGGGGGCACCCTGGGGCCTACACTGCAAGTCCAGGTAGGGAGGTAGACCCCTGGGTAGCTTGCTGGGGTCAGGGGCCCATAGGTGAAGGGTCAAGGGGCCCCCTGGGGCCTATATTGCAAATCCAGGGACATCAGTGGACCCCTGGGTAGCTTGCTGGGGTCAGAGGCCCCTAGGTGGAGGGCCAGGGGGCACCCTGGGGCCTATACTGCAAGTCCAGGGAGGGAGGTGGATCCATGGGTAGCTTGTTGGGTTCAGGGGCCCCTTGGTGGAGGGCCAGGGGACAACCTTTTGGCTATACTGCAAGTCCAGGAAGAGAGGTGGAACCCAGGGTAGCTTGCTGGGGTCAGTGGCCCCTAGTTTGAGGTCTTGGGGGTAACCTGGGGCCTATACTGCAAGGCCAGGGAGAGAGGTGGACCCCGGGGTAGCTTGCTTGGGTCGAGGCCCCTAGGTGAAGGGCCAGGGGGCAACCTGGGGCCTATACTGCAAGTCTAGGGAGTGATGTGGACTCCTGGGTAGCTTGCTGGGGTCATAGTCTCATAGGTGGAGGGCCAGGGGGCACCCTGGGGCCTACACTGCAAGTCCAGGGAGAGAGGTGGACCCCTGGGTAGCTTGCTGGGGTCAGAGACCCCTAGTTTGAGGGCCAGGGGGCACCCAGGGGCCTACACTGCAAGTCCAGGGACATCGGTGGATGCCTGGGTAGCTTGCTGGGGTCAGGGACCCTTAGGTGGAGGGCCAGGGGGCACCCTGGGGCCTATAATGCAAGTCCAGGAAGAGAAGTGGACCCCTGGGTAGCTTTGCTGGGGTCAGGGGCTCTTAGGTGGAGGGCCAGGGGGCATCCTGGGGCCTAAACTGCAGGTCCAGGTACATCGGTGGATCCCTGGTTAGCTTGCTGGGGTCAGGGGCTCTTATGTGGAGGACCAGGGGGCATCCTGGGGTCTATACTACAAGTCCAGGAAGAGAAGTGGACCCCTGGGTAGCTTGCTGGGGTAAGGGGCGCCTTGGTGGAGGGCCAGGGGGCACCCTGTGGGCTATACTGCAAGTCCAGGAAGAGAGGTGGACCCCTGGGTAGCTTTTTGAGGTCAAGGGCCCCTAGGTGGAGGGCCAGGGGGCACCCTTGTGCCTACACTGCAAGTCCATGGAGTGAGTTGGACACCTGGGTAGCTTGCTGGGGTCAGAGACCCCTAGTTTGAGGGCCAGGGGGTACCCAGGGGCCTACACTGCAAGTCCAGGGACATCGGTGGACGCCTGGGTAGCTTGCTGGGGTCAGGGACCCTTAGGTGGAGGGCCAGGGGGCACCCTGGGGCCTATAATGCAAGTCCAGGAAGAGAAGTGGACCCCTGGGTAGCTTTGCTGGGGTCAGGGGCTCTTAGGTGTAGGGCCAGGGGGCATCCTGGGGCCTAAACTGCAGGTCCAGGTACATCGGTGGATCCCTGGATAGCTTGCTGGGGTCAGGGGCTCTTATGTGGAGGACCAGGGGGCATCCTGGGGTCTATACTACAAGTCCAGGAAGAGAAGTGGACCCCTGGGTAGCTTGCTGGGGTAAGGGGCGCCTTGGTGGAGGGCCAGGGGGCACCCTGTGGGCTATACTGCAAGTCCAGGAAGAGAGGTGGACCCCTGGGTAGCTTTTTGGGGTCAAGGGCCCCTAGGTGGAGGGCCAGGGGGCACCCTTGTGCCTACACTGCAAGTCCAGGGAGAGAGGAGGAACCCTGGGTAGCTTGCTGGGGTCAGAGGCCCCTAGGTGGAGGGCCAGCGGGCACCCTGGGGCCTATACTGCAAGTGCAGGGATTGAGGTGGACCCCTGGGTAGCTTGCTTGGGTCAGAGGCCCCTAGGTGGAAGGCCAGGGGGCACCCTGGGGCCTATACTGCAAGTCCAGGTAGAGAGGTGGACCCCTGGGTAGCTTGCTGGGGTCAGGGGCCCCTAGGTGGAGGGCCAGGGGAAACCCTGGGGCCTAAACTGCAAGTCCAGGGACATCGGTGGACCCCTGTGTAGCTTGCTGGGGTCAGGGGCCCTTAGGTGGTGGGCCAGGGGGCACCCTGGGGCCTATACTGCAAGTACAGGGAGATCAGTGAACCCCTAGGTAGCTTGCTGGGGTCAGAGGCTTCAAGGTGGAGGGCCAGGGGGCACCCTGGGGCCTATACTGCAAGTCCTGGAAGAAAGGTGGACCCCTGGGTAGCTAGCTGGGGTCAGAGGCCCCCTTGTAAAGGGCCAGGGGGCACCCTGGGGCCTATACTGCAAGTCCAGGGAGATCTGTGGACCCCTGGGTAGCTTGCTGGGGTTAGAGGCCCCTAGGTCGAGGGCAAGGGGGCACCCTGGGGCCTACACTGCAAGTCCAGGAAGGGAGGTGGACCCCTGGGTAGCTTGCTGGGGTCAGAGGCCCCTAGGTGGAGGGCCAGGGGGCACCCTGGGGCCTATACTGCAAGTCCAGGAAGAGAAGTGGACCCCTGGGTAGCTTGCTGGGGTCAGGGGCCCCACAATTGAGGGCCAGGGAGCACCCTAGGTCCTATATTGCAAGTCCAGGGAGGGAGGTACACCTCTAGGTAGCTAGCTGGGTTCAGAGGCCCCTAAGTGGAGGGCCAAGGGGCACCTTGGGGCCTACACTGCAAGTCCAGGAAGAGAGGTGGACCCCTGGCTAGCATGCTGGGGTCAGAGGCCCCTAGGTGGAGGGCAAGGGGGCACCCTGGGGGCCTGCAATGCAAGTACAGGGAGAGAGGTGGACCCCTGAGTAGCTTGCTGGGGTCAGAGGCCCCTAGGTGGAGGGCCAGAGGACACCCTGGGGCCTATACTGCAAGTCCAGGAAGAGAGGTGGACCCCTGGGTACCTTGCTGGTGTCCGAGATCCCTAGGTAGAGAGCCAGGGGGCAACCTGGGGCCTACACTGCAAGTCCGGGGAGAGAGGTGGACCCCTGGGTAGCTTGCTGGAGTCAGAGACCCCTAGGTGGAGGGCAAGGGGGCACCCTGGGGCCTACACTGCAAGTTCAGGGAGAGAGGTGGACCCTTGGGTAGCTTGCTGGAGTCAGAGACCCCTAGGTGGAGGGCCAAGGGGGCACCCTGGGCCCTGCAATGCAAGTCCAGGGAAGGAGGTGGACCCCTGGGTAGCTTGCTGGGGTCTAAGGCCCCTAGGTGGAGGGCCAAGGGGCACCCTGGGGCCTACACTGCAAGTCCAGGGACATCGGTGGACCCCTTGGTAGCTTGTTGGGGTCAAGGGCCCCTAGGTAGAGGGCCAATGGGCACCCTGTTGGCTTTACAGCAAGTCCAGGAAGAGAGGTGGACCCCTGGGTAGCTTGCTGGGGTCAGAGGCGCCTAGGTGGAGGGCAAGGGGGCACCCTGGGGCCTACACTACAAGTCCAGGGAGGGAGGTGAATCCCTGGGTTGCTTGCTGGGGTCAGAGGCCCCTAGGTGGAGGGCCAAGGGGAACCCTGGGGCCTATACTCCAAGTTCAGGGAAGGAGGTGGATCCCAGGGTAGCTTGTTGGTGTCAGGGGCATCTAGGTGGATGGCCAGGGGGCACACTTGGGCCTATACTGCAAGTCCAGGGACATAGGTGGACCCCTGGGTAGCTTGTTGGGGTCAGGGGCCCCTAGGTGGATGGCCAGGGGGCACACTTGGGCCTATACTGCAAGTCCAGGAAGAGAGGTGGACCCCTGGGTAGCTTGCTGGGGTCAGAGGCGCCTAGGTGGAGGGCAAGGGGGCACCCTGGGGCCTACACTGTAAGTCCAGGGAGGGAGTTTGACCCCTGGGTAGCTTGCTGGGTTCAAGGGCCCATAGATGGAGGGTAAAGGGGCACCCCGGGGCTTATATTGCTAGTCCAGGGACATTGGTGGACCCCCAGGTAGCTTGCTGGGGTCAGAGGCTCCTAGGTGGAGGGCCAGGGGGCACCCTGGGGCCTTTACTGCAAGTCCAGGAAGAGATGTGGACCCCTGGGTAGCTTGCTGGGGTCAGGGGCCCCACAATTGAGGGCCAGGGGGCACCCTGGGTCCTATACTGCAAGTCCAGGGAGGGAGGTACACCCCTGGGTAGCTTGCTGGGGTCAGAGGCCACTAGTTGGAGGGCCAAGGGGCACCCTGGGGCCTACACTGCAAGTCCAGGGAGAGAGGTGGACTCCTGGGTAGCTTGCTGGGGTCAGTGGCCCCTAGGTGGAGGGCAAGGGGGCACCCTGGGGCCTGCAATGCAAGTCCAGGGAGAGAGGTGGACCCCTGAGTAGCTTGCTGGGGTCAGAGGCCCCTAGGTGGAGGGCCAAGGGGCACCCAGGGGGCTATGCTGCAAGTCCAGTGAGTGAAGTGAACTCCTGGGTAGCTTGCTGGTGTCATAGGCCAATAGATGGAGGGTCAAGGGGCACCCTGGGGCCTGTACTGCAAGTCCAGGGACATCGGTGGACCCCTGGGTAGCTTGCTGGGGTCAGAGTCCCCTAGGTGGAGGGCCAGGGGGCACCCTAGTGCCTATACTGCAAGTCCAGGGGGGAAGGTGGATCCCTGGGTAGCTTGTTGGGATCTGGGGCCCCTTGGTGGAGGGCCAGGGGCACCCTTTGGGCTATACTGCAAGTCCAGGAAGATAGGTGGACCCCTGGGTAGCTTGCTGGGGTCAGGGGCCCCTAGTTGGAGGTCCAGGGGGCTACCTGGATTCTTTACTGCAAGTCCAGGGAGAGAGGTGGACCCCTGGGTAGCTTGTTGGGGTCAGGGGCCTTTAGGTGGAGGGCCAGGGGGCACCCTGGGGCCTATACTGCAAGTCCAGGCTGAGAAGTGAACCCCTGGGTAGCTTTGCTTGGGTCAGGTGCCCCTAGGTGGAGGGCCAGGGGCACCCTGGGGCCTATACTGCAAGTCCAGTAAGAGATGTGGACCCCTGGGTAGCTTGCTGGGGTCAGGGGCCCCTAGATGGAGGGCCAGGGGGCACCCTGTGTCCTATACTGCAAGTCCAGGGAGGGAGGCACACCCCTGGGTAGCTTGCTGGGGTCGAAGACCCCTAGGTGGAGGGCAAGGGGGCACCCTGGGGCCTACACTGGAAGTCCAGGGAGAGAGGTGGACCCCTGGGTAGCTTGCAGTGGTCAGAGGCCCCTAGGTGGAAGGTCAAGGGGCACCCTGGGGCCTACACTGCAAGTCCAGGGACATCGGTGGACCCCTGGGTAGCTTGCTGGGGTCAGAGGCGCCTAGGTGGAGGGCAAGGGGGCACCCTGGGGCCTACACTACAAGTCCAGGGAGGGAGGTGGACCCCTGGGTTGCTTGCTGGGGTCAGAGGCCCGTAGGTGGAGGGCCAAGGGGCACCCTGGGGCCTATACTGCAAGTTCAGGGAAGGAGGTGAATCCCTGGGTAGCTTGTTGGGGTCAGGGGCATCTAGGTGGATGGCCAAGGGGCACCCTGGGGCCTGCACTGCAAGTCCAGGGACATTGGTGGACCCCTGGGTAGCTTGCTTGGGTCAGAGACCCCTAGGTGGAGGGCAAGGGGGCACCCTGAGGCCTACACTGCAAGTCCAGAAAGGGAGGTGGACCCCTGGGTAGCTTGCTGGGGTCAGAGGCCCCTAGGTGGAGGGCCAGGGGGCAACCTGGGGCCTATACTGCAAGTCCAGGGAGATCGGTGGACCCCTGGGTAGCTTGCTGGGGTCAGGCTTCCCTAGGTGAAGGGCCAGGGGGCACCCTGAGGCCTATACTGCAAGTCCAGGAAGAGATGTGGACCCCTGGGTAGCTTGCTGGGGTCAGGGGCCCCACAATTGAGGGCCAGGGAGCACCCTGGGTCCTATACTGCAAGTCCAGGGAGGGAGGTACACCCCTGGGTAGCTTGCTGGGGTCAGAGGACCCTAGGTGGAGGGCCAAGGGGCACCCTGGGGCCTGCACTGCAAGTCCAAGGAGAGAGGTGGACCCCTGAGTAGCTTGCTGGGGTCACAGGCCCCTAGGTGGAGGGCCAGGGAGCACCCTGGGTCCTATACTGCAAGTCCAGGGAGGGAGGTACACCCCTGGGTAGCTTGCTGGGGTCAGAGGCCCCTAAGTGCAGGGCCAAGGGGCACCCTGGGGCCTGCACTGCAAGTCCAAATAGAGAGGTGGACCCCTGAGTAGCTTGCTGGGGTCAGAGGCCTCTAGGTGGAGGGCCAGGGGGCACCCAGGGGGCTATGCTGCAAGTCCAGGGAGTGATGTGAACTCCTGGGTAGCTTGCTGGTGTCTAACGCTCCTAGGTGGAGGGCCAGAGGGCTTCCTGGGGCCTATACTGCAAGTCCAGGAAGAGAGGTGGACCCCTGGGTAGCTTGCTGGGGTAAGAGACCCCTAGGTAGAGAGCCAGGGGGCAACCTGGGGCCTACACTGCAAGTCCAGGGAGAGAGGTGAACCCCTGGGTAGCTTGCTGGGGTAAGAGGCCCCTAAGTGGAGGGCCAAGGGGCACCCTGGGGCCAATACTGCAAGTCCAGGGACATCTGTGGATCCCTGGGTAGCTTGCTGGGGTCAGAGGCCCCTAGTTGGAGGGCCAGGGGGCACCCTGGGGCCTACACTGCAAGTCCAGGAAGAGAAGTGCACTCCTGGGTAGCTTGCTGGTGTCATAGGCTCCTAGGTGGAGGGCCAGGGCGCACCCTGGGGCCTGCAATGCAAGTCCAGGGAAGGAGGTGGACCCCTGGGTAGCTTGCTGGGGTCAGAGGCCCCTAGGTGGAGGGCCAAGGGGCACCCTGGGGCCTACACTGCAAGTCCAGGGATATCGGTGGACCCCTGGGTAGCTTGTTGGTTTCAGGGGCCCCTAGATGGAGGGCAAGGGGGCACCCTGGGGCCTACACTGCAAGTCCAGGGAGGGAGGTGGACCCCTGGGTAACTTGCTGGGGTCAGGGGCCCTTAGATGGAGGGTAAAGGGGCACCCTGGGGCCTATACTGCGAGTTCAGGAAGAGAAATGGACCCCTGGTTAGCTTGCTGAGGTCAGAGGCCCCTAGGTGGAGGGCCAAAGGGCACCCTGGGGCCTACACTGCAAGTCCAGGGACATTGGTGGACCCCTGGGTAGCTTGTTGGGGTCAGGGGCCCCTAGGTAGAGGGCCAGGGGGCACCCTGTTGGCTATACTGCAAGTCCAAGAAGAGAGGTGGACCCCTGGGTATTTTGCTGGGGTCATAGGCCCCTAAGTGGAGGGCCAAGGGGCACCCTGGGGCCTATACTGCAAGTCCAGGGACATCTGTGGACCAGTGGGTAGCTTGCTTGGGTTAGGGGCCCCTAGTTGGAGGTCCAGGGGGCAAACTGGGGCCACTACTGCAAGTCCAGGGAGAAGGGTCGACCCCTGGGTAGCTTGCTGGGGTCAGAGGCCCCTAGGTGGAGGGCCAGGGGGCACCCTCGGGCCTATACTGCAAGTCGAAGAAGAGAAGTGGGCCGCTGGGTAGCTTTGCTGGGGTCAGGGGCCCCTAGGTGGAGGGCCAGGGGACACCCTTTGGGCTACACTGCAAGTCTAGGAAGAGAGGTGGAACCCTGGGTAGCTTTGCTGGGGTCAGGGGCCTCTAGGTGGAGGGCCAGGTGGAACCCTGTGGGCCTATACTGCAAGTCCCGGAAGAGAGATGGACCCCCGGGTAGCTTGCTGGTGTCAGCGGCCCCTAGGTGGAGGGCCAAGTGGCACCCTTTGGGCTATACTGCAAGTCCAGGGAAAGAGGTGGACCCCTGGGTAGCTTGCTGGGGTCAGAGGCCCCTAGATGGAGGCCCAGGGGGCACCCTGGGTTCTGCACTGCAAGTCCAGGGAGAGAGGTGGACCCCTGGGTAGCTTGTTGGTGTCAGGGGCCTCTAGGTGGATGGCCAGAGGGCACCCTGGGGCCATACTGCAAGTCCAGGGACATAGGTGGACCCCTGGGTAGCTTGCTTGGGTCAGGGGCCCTTAGGTGGAGGGCCAGGGGGCACCCTGGGGCCTATACTGCAAGTCCAGGAAGAGAGGAGGATTCCTGGGTAGCTTGCTGGGGTCACAGGCTCATAGGTGGAGGACCAAGGGGCACCCTGGGGCCTACACTGCAAGTCCAGGGAGAGAGGTGGACCCCCGGGTATTTTGCTGGGGTCAGAGACCCCTAGGTGGAGGGCCAGGGGGCACCCTAGGGCCTACACTGCAAGTCCAGAGAGAAAGGTGGACCCCTGGGTAGCTTGCTGGGGTCAGAGGCCCCTAGATGGAGGCCCAGGGGGCACCCTGGGGCCTGCACTGCAAGTCCAGGGAGAAAGGTGGACCCCTGGGTAGCTTGCTGGGGTCAGAGGCCCCTAGGTGGAGGGCCGGGGGGCACCCTGGTGCTTATACTGCAAGTCTAGGGAGGGAGGTACACCCCTGGGTAGCTTGCTGGGGTCAGAGGCCCCTAGGTTGAGGGCCAGGGGGCACCCTGGGGCCTATACTGCAAGTCCAGGAAGAGAGGAGGACTCCTGGGTAGCTTGCTGGGGTAACAGGCGCATAGGTGGAGGACCAAGGGGCACCCTGGGGCCTACACTGTTAGTCCAGGGAGAGAGGTGGACCCCCAGGTAGCTTGCTGGGGTCAGAGACCCCTAGGTGGAGGGCCAGGGGGCACCCTGGGGCCTACACTGCAAGTCCAAAGAGAAAGGTGGACCCCTGGGTAGCTTGTTGGTGTCAGGGGCATCTAATTGGATGGCCAGAGGGCACCCTGGGGCCCATACTGCAAGTCCAGGGACATAGGTGGACCACTGGGTAGCTTGCTTGGGTCAGGGGCCCTTAGGTGGAGGGCCAGGGGGCACCCTGGGGCTTATACTGCAGGTCCAGGGAGGGACGTACACCCCTGGGTAGCTTGCTGGGGTCAGAGGCCCCTAGGTTGAGGGCCAGGGGGCACCCTGGGGCCTATACTGCAAGTCCAGGAAGAGAGGTGGACTCCTTTGTAGCTTGCTGGGGTCACAGACTCATAGGTTGAGGACCAGGGGGCACCCTGGGGCCTACACTCCAAGTCCAGGGAGAGAGGTGGACCCCTGGGTAGCTTGCTGGGGTCAAAGGCCCCTAGATGGAGGCCCAGGGGGCACCCTGGGGCCTACACTGCAAGTCCAGGGAGAGAGGTGGACCCCTGGGTAGCTTGTTGGGTTCAGGGGCATCTAGGTGGATGGCCAGGGGCACCCTGGGGCCTATACTGCAAGTCCAGGGACATATGTGGACACCTGGGTAGCTTGCTCGGGTCAGAGGCCCTTAGGTGAAGGACCAGGGGGCACCCAGGGGCCTACACTGCTAGTACAGGGAGAGAGGTGGACCCCTGGGTAGCTTGCTGGTGTCAGAGACCCCTAGGTGGAGGGCCAGGGGGCACCCAGGGGCCTACACTGCTAGTACAGGGAGAGAGGTGGACCCCTGGGTAGCTTGCTGGGGTCAGAGACCCCTAGGTGGAGAGCCAGGGGGCACCCTGGGGCCTACACTGCAAGTCCAGGGAGAGAGGTGGACCCCTGGGTAGCTTGCTGGGGTCAGAGGCCCCTAGATGGAGGCCCAGGGGGCACCCTGGGGCCTGCACTGCAAGTCCAGTGAGGAAGGTGGACCACTGGGTAGCTTGCTGAGGTCAGAGGCCTCTAGTTGGAGGGCCAGGGGGCACCCTGGGGCCTATACTGCAAGTCCAGGAAGAGATGTGGACCCCTGAGTAGCTTGCTGGGGTCAGGGGCCCCACAATTGAGGGCCAGGGTGCACCCTGGGTCCTATACTGCAAGTCCAGGGAGAGATGTACACCCCTGGGTAGCTTGCTGGGGTCAGAGGCCTCTAGGTTGAGGGCCAGGGGGCACCCTGGGGCCTATACTGCAAGTCCAGGAAGAGAGGTGGACTCCTGGGTAGCTTGCTGGGGTCCCAGGCTCATAGGTTGAGGATCAGGGGACACCCTGGGGCCTACACTGCAAGTCCAGGGAGAGAGGTGGACCCCTGGGTAGCTTGCTGGGGTCAGGGACCCCAATGTGGAGGGCCAGGGGGCACCCTGGGGCCTATACTGCAAGTCGAGAGAGAGATGTGGACCCCAGTGTAGCTTGCTGGGGTCAGATGCCCCTAGATGGAGGCCCAGGGGGCACCCTGGGGCCTACACTGCAAGTACAGGGAGAGAGGTGGACCCCTGGGTAGCTTGTTGGGGTCAGGGGCATCTAGGTGGATGGCCAGGGGCACCCTGGGGCCTATACTGCAAGTCCAGGGACATAGGTGGACCCCTGGGTAGCTTACTTGGGTCAGAGGCCCTTAGGTGGAGGGCCAGGGGGCACCCTGGGGCCTATACTGCAAGTCCAGGAAGAGAGGTGGACTCCTGGGTAGCTTGCTGGGGTCATAGGCTCATAGGTGGAGGACCAGGGGGCACCCAGGGGCCTACACTGCAAATCCAGGGAGAGAGGTAGACCCCTGGGTAGCTTGCTGGGGTCAGAGACCCCTAGGTGCAGGGCCAGGGTGCACCCTGAGGCCTACACTGCAAGTCCAGGGAGAGAGGTGGACCCCTGGGTAGCTTGCTGGAGTCAGAGGCCTCTAGGTGGAGTGCTAGGGTATCCCATGGGGCCTATACTGCAAGTCCAGTGAGAGGGGTGGACCCCTGGGTAGCTTGCTGGGGTCAGAGGCCCCTAGGTGGAGGGCCAGGGGGCACCCTGTGGCCTATACTGCAAGTCCAGTGAGAGAGGTGGACTCCTGGGTAGCTTGCTGGGGTCATTGGCTCCTAGGTGGAGGGTCAGGGGGCAACCTGGGGCCTACACTGCAAGTACAGGGAGAGAGGTGGACCCCTGGGTAGCTTGCTGGGGTCAGAGTCCCCTAGTTGGAGGGCAAAGGGGCACCCTGGGGCCTACACTGCAAGTCCAGGGACATCGGTGGACCCCTGGGTAGCTTGCTGGGGTCAGAGGCCGATAGATGGAGGGTCAAGGGGCACCCTGGGGCCTATACTGCAAGTCCAGGGACATCGGTGGACCCCTGGGTAGCTTGCTGGGGTCAAAGGCCCCTAGGTGGAGGGCCAGGGGGCACCCTGGGGCCTATACTGCAAGTCCAGGGAGGGAGGCACACCCCTGGGTAGCTTGTTGGGATCTGGGGCCCCTTGGTGGAGGGCCAGGGGCACCCTTTGGGCTATACTGCAAGTCCAGGAAGAGAGGTGGACCCCTGGGTAGCTTGCTGGGGTCAGGGGCCCCTGGTTGGAGGTCCAGGGGGCAACCTGGGATCTATACTGCAAGTCCAGGGAGAGAGGTGGACCCCTGGGTAGCTTGCTTGGTTCAGAGGCCCCTAGGTGGAGGGCCAGGGGGCACCCTCGGGCCTATACTGCAAGTCCAGGGAGTGATGTGGACTCCTGGGTAGCTTCCTGGGGTCATAGGCGCTTAGGTGGAGGGCCAGGGGGCACCATGGGGCCTACACTGCAAGTAAAGGGAGTGAGGTTGACCCCTGGGTAGCTTGCTTGGGTCAGACGCCCCCAGGTGGATGGCCAGGGGGCACCCTGGGGCATTTACTGCAAGTCCAGGAAGAGAGATGGACCCCTGGGTAGCTTGCTGGGGTCAGGGGCACCTAGGTGGAGGGCCAGGGGAAACCCTGGGGCCTATACTGCAAGTCCAGGAAGAGAGGTGGAACCCTGGGTAGCTTGCTGGGGTCAAGCGCCCCTAGGTGGAGTGCCAGGGAGGCACCCTGGGGCCTATTCTGCAAGTCCAGGGAGATTGGTTGACCCCTGGGTAGCTTGCTGGGGTAAGAGGCCCCTAAGTGGAATGCCAGGGGATCCCCTGGGGCCTATACTGCAAGTCCAGTGAGAGAGGTGGACCCCTGGGTAGCTTGCTGGAGTCAGAGGCCCCTAAGTGGAGGGCCAGGGGGCACCCCGGGGCCTATACTGCAAGTCCAGGGAGTGGGGTGGACTCCTGGGTAGCTTGCTGTGGTCATAGGCTCCTAGGTGGAGGGCCAGGGGGCACGCTGGGGCCTACAATGCTAGTCCAGGGAGACAGGTTGACCCCTGGGTAGTTTGCTGGGGTCAGAGGCGCCTAGGTGGAGGTCAAAGGGGCATCCTGGGGCCTACACTGCATGTCCAGGGAGGGAGATGGACCCCTGGGTAGCTTGCTGAGGTCAGAGGCCCCTAGGTGGAGGGCCAAGGGGCACCCTGGGGTCTATACTGCAAGTCCAGGGACATCGGTGGACCCCTGGGTAGCTTGCTGGGGTCAGAGGCCCCTAGATGGAGGGCCAAGGGGCACCCTGGGGCCTATACTGCAAGTTCAGGGAAGGAGGTGGATCCCTGGGTAGTTTGTTGGTTTCAGGGGCATCTAGGTGGACGGCCAGGAGGCATCCTGGGGCCTATACTGCAAGTCCAGCGGCATCGGTGGACCCCTGGGTAGCTTGCTGGGGTCAGAGGCCCCTAAGTGGAGGGCCAAGGGGCACCCTGGGGCCTATACTGCAAGTTCAGGGACATCTGTGGACCCCTGGGTAGCTTGCTTGGGTCAGAGGCCCCTAGGTGGAGGGCCAGGGGGCATCCTGGGGCCTATACTGCAAGTTTAGGGAGGGAGGTGGATCCCTGGGTAGCTTGCTGGGGTCAGATGCCCCTAGGTGGAGGGCCAGGGAGCACCCTGGGGCATTTATTGCAAGTCCAGGAAGAGAGGTGAACCCCTGGGTAGCTTGCTGGGGTCAGAGGCCCCTAAGTGGAGGGCCAGGGGGGCAGCCTGGGGCCTATACTGCAAGTTAGGAAGAGAAGTGGACCCCTGGTTAACTTGCTGGGGTCAGGGGCCCCTAGGTGGAAGGCCAGGGGGCACCCTGGGGCATATATTGCAAATCCAGGAAGAGAGGTGGACCCCTGGGTAGTTTGCTGGGGTCATAGGCCCCTAGGTGAAGGGCCAGGGGGCACACTGGGGCCTACACTGCAAGTCCATTGAGAGAGGTGGACCACTGGGTAGCTTGCTGGCGTCAGAGGCCCCTAGGTGGAGGGCCAGGGGGCAATTTGGGGCCTACACTGCAAGTCCAGGGAGAGAGGTGGACTCCTGGGTAGCTTGCTGGGGTCATAGGCACCTAGGTGGAGGGCCAGGGGACAACCTGGGGCCTACACTGCAAGTCCAGGGAGAGAGGTGGACCCCTGGGTAGCTTGCTGGGGTCAGAGGAACCTAGGTGGAGGGTAAGGGGCACCCTGGGGCCTACACTGCAAGACCAGGGACATCGGTGGACCCCTGGGTAGCTTGCTGGGGTCAGAGGCCAATAGATGGAGGGTCAAGGGGCACCCTGGGGCCTATACTGCAAGTCCAGGGACATCGGTGGACCCCTGGGTAGCTTGCTGGGGTCAGAGGCCCCTAGGTGGAGGGCAAGGGGGCACCCTGGGGCCTATACTGCAGGTCCAGGGAGAGAGGTCGACCCCTGGGTAGCTTGCTGGGGTCAGGGACCCCTAGGTGGAGGGCCAGGGGGCACCCTGGGGCCTACACTGCAAGTCCAGGGAGAGAGGTGGATCCCTGGGTAGCTTGTTGGGATCTGGGGCCCCTTGGTGGAGGGCCAGGGGCACCCTTTGGGCTATAATGCAGGTCCAGGAAGAGAGGTGGACCCCTGGGTAGCTTGCTGGGGTCAGGGGCCCCTAGTTGGAGGTCCAGGGGGCTACCTGGATTCTATACTGCAAGTCCAGGGAGAGAGGTGGACCCCTGGGTAGCTTGCTGGAGTCAGAGGCCTCTAGGTGGAGTGCCAGGGGATCCTCTGGGGCCTATACTGCAAGTCCAGGAATTGATGTGGACTCCTGGGTAGCTTGCTGGGGTCATAGGCTCATAGGTGGAGGGCCAGGGGGCACCCTGGGGCCTACACCGCAAGTAAAGTGAGTGAGGTGGACCCCTGGGTAGCTTGCTTGGGTCAGACGCCCCCAGGTGGATAGCCAGGGGGCACCCTGGGGCCTATACTGCAAGTCCAGGAAGAGAGGTGGACCCCTGGGTAGCTTGCTGGGGTCTGGGGCACCTAGGTGGAGGGCCAGGGGAAACCCTGGGGCCTATACTGCAAGTCCAGTGAGAGAGCTGGACCCCTGGGTAGCTTGCTGGGGTCAGAGGCCCCTAAGTGGAGGGCCAGGGGGCACCCTGGGGCCTATACTGCAAGTGCAGGGAGTGAGCTGGACTCCTGGGTAGCTTGCTGTGGTCATAGGCTGCTAGGTGGAGGGCCAGGGGGCACCCTGGGGCCTACAATGCTAGTCCAGGGAGAGAGGTTGAGCCCTGGGTAGCTTGCTGGGGTCAGAGGCACCTAGGTGGAGGGCAAGAGGGCACCCAGGGGCCTCCACTGCATGTCCAGGGAGGGAGATGGACCCCTGGGTAGCTTGCTGGGGTCAGAGGCCCCTAGGTGGAGGGCCAAGGGGCACCCTGGGGCCTATACTGCAAGTCCAGGGTCATCTGTGGACCCCTGGGTAGCTTGCTGGGGTCAGAGGCCCCTAGATGGAGGGCCAGGGGGCACCCTGGGGCCTATACTGCAAGTTCAGGGAAGGAGGTGGATCCCTGGGTAGTTTGTTGGGGTCAGGGGCATCTAGGTGGACGGCCAGGGGGCACCCTGGGGCCTATACTGCAAGTCCAGCGACATCGGTGGACACCTTGGTGACTTGCTTGGGTCAGGGGCCCTTAGGTGGAAGGCCAAGGGCCACCCTGGGGCCTATACTGCAAGTGCAGGGACATCTGTGGACCCCTGGGTAGCTTGCTGGGGTCAGAGGCCCCTGGCTGGAGGGCCAGGGGTAACCCTGGGGCCTATACTGCGAGTTTAGGGAGGGAGGTGGATCCCTGGGTAGCTTGCTGGGGTCAGATGCCCCTAGGTGGAGGGCCAGGGGGAACCCTGGGGAATTTATTGCAAGTCCAGGAAGAGAGGTGGACCACTGGGTAGCTTACTGGGGTCAGAGGCCCCTAAGTGGAGGGCCAGGGGGGCACCCTGGGGCCTATACTGCAAGTTCAGGAAGAGAAGTGGACCCCTGGTTAACTTGCTAGGGTCAGGGGCCCCTAGTTGGAAGGCCAGGGGGTACCCTGGGGCATATATTGCAAGTCCAGGAAGAGAGGTGGACCCCTGGGTAGCTTGCTGGGGTCATAGGCCCCTAGGTGAAGGACCAGGGGGCACTCTGGGGCCTATATTGCAAGACCTGGGAGATTGGTGGACCTCTGGGTAGCTTGCTGGGGTCATAGGCTCATAGGTGGAGGGCCAAGGGGCACCCTGGGTCCTACACTGCAAGTCCAGGGAGAGAGGTGGACCCCAGGGTAGCTTGCTGGCGTTAGAGGCCCCTAGGTGGAGGGCCAGGGGGAATTTGGGGCCTACACTGCAAGTCCAGGGAGAGAGGTGGACCCCTGGGTAGCTTGCTTGGTTCAGAGAGCCCTAGGTGGAGGGCAAGGGGGCACCCTGGGGCCTACACTGCAAGTCCAGGGAGAGAGGTGGACCCCTGGGTAGCTTGCTGGGGTCAGAGGCCCCTAGGTGGAGGGCCAGGGGGCACCCTGGGGCCTATACTGCAAGTCAAGGAAGAGAGGTTGACTCCTGGGTAGCTTGCTGGGCTTACAGGCTCATAGGTGGAGGACCAGAGGGCACCCTCGGGCCTACACTGCAAGTCCAGGGAGAGAGGTGGACCCCTGGGTAGCTTTCAGGAGTCAGAGACCCCTAGGTGGAGGGCCAGGGGGCACCGTGGGGCCTACACTGCAAGTCCAGGGAGAGACGTGGACCCCTGGGTAGCTTGCTGGGGTCAGGGGCCCCACAATTGAGGGCCAGGGGGCACCCTGGGTCCTATACTGCAAGTCCAGGGAGGGAGGTACACCCCTGGGTAGCTTGCTGGGGTCAGAGGCCCTTAGGTGGAGGGCCAGGGGGCACCCTGGGGCCTATACTGCAAGTCAAGGAAGAGAGGTGGACTCCTGGGTAGCTTGCTGGGGTCACAGGCTCATAGGTGGAGGACCAGAGGGCACCCTCGGGTCTACACTGCAAGTCCAGGGAGAGAGGTGGACCCCTGGGTAGCTTTCAGGGGTCAGAGACCCCTAGGTGGAGGGCCAGGGGGCACCGTGGGGCTTACACTGCAAGTCCAGGGAGAGAGGTGGACCCCTGGGTAGCTTGCTGGGGTCAGAGGCCCCTAGATGGAGGCCCAGGGGGCACCCTGGGGCCTACACTGCAAGTCCAGGGAGTGAGGTGGACCCCTGGGTAGATTGTTGGGGTCAGGGGCATCTAGGTGGATGGCCAAGGGGCACCCTGGGGCCTATACTGCAAGTCCAGGGAGAGAGGTGGACCCCCGGGTAGCTTGCTGGGGTCAGGGGCCTTTAGGTGGAGGGCCAGGGGGCACCCTGGGGCCTATATTGCAACTCCAGGAAGAGAGGTGGACTCCTGGGTAGCTTGCTGGGGTCACAGGCTCATAGGTTGAGGACCAGGGGGCACCCTGGGGCCTACACTGTAAGTCCAGGGAGAGAGGTGGACCCCTGGGTAGCTTGCTGGGGTCAGGGACCCCTAGGTGTAGGGCCAGGGGGCACCCCTGGGCCTACACTGCAAGTCCAGGGAGAGAGGTGGACCCCTAGTTAGCTTGCTGGGGTCACAGGCCCCTAGATGGAGGTCCAGGGGGCACTCTGGGGAATACACTGCAAGTCCAGGGAGAGAGGTGGACCCCTGGGTAGCTTGTTGGGGTCAGGGGCATCTAGGTGGATGGCCAGGGGCACCCTCGGGCCTATACTGCAAGTCAAGGGAATTAGGTGGACCCCTGTGTAGCTTGCTTGGGTCAGAGGCCCTTAGGTGGAGGGCCAGGGGGAACCCTGGGGCCTATACTGCAAGTCCAGGAAGAGAGGTCGACTCCTTGGTAGCTTGCTGGGGTCATAGACTCATAGGTGGAGGACCAGGGGGCACCCAGGGGCCTACACTGCAAGTCCAGGGAGAGAGGTGGACCACTGGGTAGCTTGCTGGGGTCAGAGGCCCCTAGGAGGAGGGCAAGGGGGCACCCTGGGGCCTAAACTGCAAGTCCAAGGAGGGAGATGGACCCCTTGGTAGCTTGCTTGGTTCAGTGGCCCCTAGGTGAAGAACAGGGGGCACCCTGGGTCCTATACTGCAAGTCCAGGGAGATCGGTGGACCCCTGGGTAGCTTGCTGGAGTCAGAGGCCTCTAGGTGGAGGGCCAGGGGATCCTCTGGGGCCTATACTGCAAGTCCAGGAAGAGAGGTGGACCCCTGGGTAGCTTGCTGGGGTCAGAGGCGCCTTGGTGGAGGGCAAGGGGGCACCCAGGGGCCTACACTGCAAGTCCAGGGAGGGAGGTGGACCCCTGGGTAGCTTGCTGGGGTCAGAGACGCCTAGGTGGAGGGCCAAGGGGCACCCTGGGGCCTATACTGCAAGTTCAGGGAAGGAGGTGGATCCCAGGGTAGCTTGTTGGTGTCAGGGGCATCTAGGTGGATGGCAGGGGGGCACCCTGGGGCCTATACTGCAAGTCCAGGGACATAGGTGGACCCCTGGCTAGCTTGTTGGGGTCAGGGGCCCCTAAGTAGAGGGCCAGGGGGCACCCTGTTGGCTATACTGCAAGTCCGGGAAGAGAGGTGGACCCCTGGGTAGCTTGCTGGGGTCAGAGGCGCCTAGGTGTAGGGCAAGGGGGCACCCTGGGGCCTACACTGCAGGTCCAGGGAGGGAGGTGGACCCCTGGGTAGCTTGCTGGGGTCAGGGGCCCATAGATGGATTGTAAAGGGGCACCCTGGGGCCTATACTGCAAGTCCAGGGGACCTTGGTGGACCCCTGGGTATTTTGCTGGGGTCAGAGGCCCCTAGGTGGAGGGCCAGGGGGCACCCTGGGGCCTATACTGCAAGTTTAGGGAGAGAGGTGGACCCCTGGGTAGCTTGCTGGGGTCAGGGGCCCCACAATTGAGGGCCAGGGGGCACCCTGGGTCCTATACTGCAAGTCCAGGAAGGGAGGTACACCCCTGGGTAGCTTGCTGGGGTCAGAGGCCCCTAGGTGGAGGGCCAGGGGGCACCCTGGGGCCTATACTGCAAGTCCAGGAAGAGAGGTGGACTCCTGGGTAGCTTGCTGGGGTCACAGGCTCATAGGTTGAGGACCAGGGGGCACCCTGGGGCCTACACTGCAAGTCCAGGGAGAGATGTGGACCCCTGGGTAGCTTGCTGGGGTCAGGGGCCCCACAATTGAGGGCCAGGGGGCACCCTGGGTCCTATACTGCAAGTCCACGGAGGGAGGTACACCCCTGGGTAGCTTGCTGGGGTCAGAGGCCCCTAGGTGGAGGGCCATGGGGCACCCTGGGGCCTATACTGCAAGTCCAGGAAGAGAGGTGGACTCCTGGGTAGCTTGCTGGGGTCACAGGCTCATAGATTGAGGACCAGGGGGCACCCTGGGGCCTACACTGCAAGTCCAGGGAGAGAGGTCGACCCCTGGGTAGCTTGCTGGGGTCAGGGACCCCTAGGTGGAGGGCAAGGGGGCACCCTGGGGCCTACACTGCAAGTCCAGGGAGAGAGGTGGACCCCTAGGTATCTTGCTGGGGTCAGAGGCCCCTAGATGGAGGCCCAGGGGGCATCCTGGGGCCTACACTGCAAGTCCAGGGAGAGAGGTGGACCCCTGGGTAGCTTGTTGGGGTCAGGGGCATCTAGGTGGATGGCCAGCGGCACCCTGGGGCCTATACTGCAAGTCCAGGGACATAGGTGGACCCCTGGGTGGCTTGCTGGGATCAGGGGCCCCTAGTTGGAGGTCCAGGGGGCAACCTGGGGCCAATACTGCAAGTCCAGGGAGGGAAGTACACCCCTGGGTAGCTTGCTGGGATCAGAGACCCCTACGTGGAGTGCAAGGGGGCCAGGGGGCTCCCTGGGGCCTATATTGCAAGACCAGGGAGGGAGGTGGATCCCTGGGTAGCTTGCTGGGGTAAGGGGCCCCTAGTTGGAGGGCCAGGGGGCACCCTGGGGCCTACACTGCAAGTCGAGGGACATCGGTGGACCCCTGGGTAGCTTGTTGGGGTCAGAGGCCCCTAGGTGGAGGGCCAGGGGGCACCCTGGGGCCTATACTGCAAGTCCAAGAAGAGAAGTGGACCCCTGGGTAGCTTTACTGGGGTCAGGGGCCCCTAGGTGGAGGGCCAGGGGCACCCTTGGGCCTATACTGCAAGTCCAGGAAGAGATGTGGACCCCTGGGTAGCTTGCTGGGTACAGGGGCCCCTAGATGGAGGGCCAGGGGGCACCCTGGGTCCAATACAGCAAGTCCAGGGAGGGAAGTACACCACTGGGTAGCTTGCTGGGATCAGAGACCCCTACGTGGAGTGCAAGGGGGCCAGGGGGCTCCCTGGGGCCTATACTGCAAGACCAGGGAGGGAGGTGGATCCCTGGGTAGCTTGCTGGGGTAAGGGGCCCCTAGTTGGAGGTCCAGGGGGCAACCTGGGGCCAATACTGCAAATCCAGGGAGAGAGGTGGACCCCTGAGTAGATTGCTAGGGTCAGAGGTCCCTAGGTGGAGGGCCAAGGGGCACCCTGGGGCCTATACTGCAAGTCTAGAGAGAGCTGTGGACCCCTGGGTAGCTTGTTGGGGTCAGGGGCCCTTAGGTGGAGGGCCAGTGGACACTCTTTGGGCTACACTGCAAGTCCAGGAAGAGAGGTGGAACCCTGGGTAGCTTTGCTGGGGTCAGGGGCCCCTAGGTGGAGGGCCAGGTGGAACCCTGTGGGCTATACTGCAAGTCCAGGAAGAGAGGTTGACCCCTGGGTAGCTTGCTGGGGTCAGGGGCCCCTAGGTGGATGGCCTGGGGGCACCCTGGGGCCTATACTGCAAGTCCAGGAAGAGAGATGGACCCCTGGGTAGCTTGCTGGGGTCAGGGGCCCCTAGGTGGAGGGCCAAGTGGCACCCTTTGGGCTATACTGCAAGTCCAGGGAGAGAGGTTGACCCCTGGGAGGCTTGCTGGGGTCAGGAGCCCCTAGGTGGACAGCCAGGGGGCACCCTGGGGCCTATACTGCAAGTCCCGGGAGAGAGGTGGACATCCGGGTAGCTTGCTGGGGTCAGGGGCTAATAGGTGGAGGGCCAGGGGGCATCCTGGGGTCTATACTGCAAGTCCATTAAGAGAAGTTGACCCCTGGGTAGCTTGCTGGGGTCAGAGGCCCATAGGTGGAGTGCCAGGGGGTCCCCTGGGGCCTATACTGCAAATCCAGGTAGAGAGGTGGACCCCTGGGTAGCTTGCTGGGGTCAGGGGCCCCTAGGTTTAGGGCCAGGGGAAACCCTGGGGCCTATACTGCAAGTCCAGGGAGGGAGGTGGACCCCTGGGTAGCTATCTGGGGTCAGGGGCGCCTAGGTGGAGGGCCAGGGGGCACCCTGGGGCATATACTGCAAGTTCAGGGAGAGAGGTGGACCCCTGGGTAGCTTGCTGGGGTCAGAGGCCCCTAAGTGGAGGGCCAGGGGGCACCCAGGGGCTATACTGCAAGTCCAGGGAGTGACGTGGACTCCTGGGTAGCTTGCTTGGGTCATAGGCTTACAGGAGGAGGGCCAGCGGGCACCCTGGGGCCTACACTGCAAGTCCAGGGAGAGAGGTGGACCCCTGGGTAGCTTGCTGGGGTCAGAGACCCCTAGGTGGAGGGCCAGGGGGCACCCTGGGGCCTACACTGCAAGTCCAGGGAGAGAGGTGGACCCCTGGGTAGCTTGCTGGGGTCAGAGACCCCTAGGTGGAGGGCCAGGCGGCACCCTAGGGCCTACACTGCAAGTCCAGGGAGATAGGTGGACCCCTGGGTTGCTTGCTGGGGTCAGAGGCCCCTAGATGGAGGCCCAGGGGGCACCCTGGGACCTGCACTGCAAGTCCAGGGAGAAAGGTGGACCCCTGGGTAGCTTGCTGGGGTCAGAGGCCCCTAGGTGGAGGGCCAGGGGGCACCCTGTTGCTTATACTGCAAGTCTAGGGAAAGAGGTACACACCTGGGTAGCTTGCTGGGGTCAGAGGCCCCTAGGTTGAGGGCCAGGGGGCACCCTGGGGCCTACACTCCAAGTCCAGGGAGAGAGGTGGACCCCTGGGTAGCTTGCTGGGGTCAAAGGCCCCTAGATGGAGGCCCAGGGGGCACCCTGGGGCCTACACTGCAAGTCCAGGGAGAGAGGTGGACCCCTGGGTAGCTTGTTGGGTTCAGGGGCATCTAGGTGGATGGCCAGGGGCACCCTGGGGCCTATACTGCAAGTCCAGGGACATATGTGGACACCTGGGTAGCTTGCTCGGGTCAGAGGCCCTTAGGTGAAGGACCAGGGGGCACCCAGGGGCCTACACTGCTAGTACAGGGAGAGAGGTGGACCCCTGGGTAGCTTGCTGGTGTCAGAGACCCCTAGGTGGAGGGCCAGGGGGCACCCAGGGGCCTACACTGCTAGTACAGGGAGAGAGGTGGACCCCTGGGTAGCTTGCTGGGGTCAGAGACCCCTAGGTGGAGAGCCAGGGGGCACCCTGGGGCCTACACTGCAAGTCCAGGGAGAGAGGTGGACCCCTGGGTAGCTTGCTGGGGTCAGAGGCCCCTAGATGGAGGCCCAGGGGGAACCCTGGGGCCTGCACTGCAAGTCCAGTGAGGAAGGTGGACCACTGGGTAGCTTGCTGAGGTCAGAGGCCTCTAGTTGGAGGGCCAGGGGGCACCCTGGGGCCTATACTGCAAGTCCAGGAAGAGATGTGGACCCCTGAGTAGCTTGCTGGGGTCAGGGGCCCCACAATTGAGGGCCAGGGTGCACCCTGGGTCCTATACTGCAAGTCCAGGGAGAGATGTACACCCCTGGGTAGCTTGCTGGGGTCAGAGGCCTCTAGGTTGAGGGCCAGGGGGCACCCTGGGGCCTATACTGCAAGTCCAGGAAGAGAGGTGGACTCCTGGGTAGCTTGCTGGGGTCCCAGGCTCATAGGTTGAGGATCAGGGGACACCCTGGGGCCTACACTGCAAGTCCAGGGAGAGAGGTGGACCCCTGGGTAGCTTGCTGGGGTCAGGGACCCCAATGTGGAGGGCCAGGGGGCACCCTGGGGCCTATACTGCAAGTCGAGAGAGAGATGTGGACCCCAGTGTAGCTTGCTGGGGTCAGATGCCCCTAGATGGAGGCCCAGGGGGCACCCTGGGGCCTACACTGCAAGTACAGGGAGAGAGGTGGACCCCTGGGTAGCTTGTTGGGGTCAGGGGCATCTAGGTGGATGGCCAGGGGCACCCTGGGGCCTATACTGCAAGTCCAGGGACATAGGTGGACCCCTGGGTAGCTTACTTGGGTCAGAGGCCCTTAGGTGGAGGGCCAGGGGGCACCCTGGGGCCTATACTGCAAGTCCAGGAAGAGAGGTGGACTCCTGGGTAGCTTGCTGGGGTCATAGGCTCATAGGTGGAGGACCAGGGGGCACCCAGGGGCCTACACTGCAAATCCAGGGAGAGAGGTAGACCCCTGGGTAGCTTGCTGGGGTCAGAGACCCCTAGGTGCAGGGCCAGGGTGCACCCTGAGGCCTACACTGCAAGTCCAGGGAGAGAGGTGGACCCCTGGGTAGCTTGCTGGAGTCAGAGGCCTCTAGGTGGAGTGCTAGGGTATCCCATGGGGCCTATACTGCAAGTCCAGTGAGAGGGGTGGACCCCTGGGTAGCTTGCTGGGGTCAGAGGCCCCTAGGTGGAGGGCCAGGGGGCACCCTGTGGCCTATACTGCAAGTCCAGTGAGAGAGGTGGACTCCTGGGTAGCTTGCTGGGGTCATTGGCTCCTAGGTGGAGGGTCAGGGGGCAACCTGGGGCCTACACTGCAAGTACAGGGAGAGAGGTGGACCCCTGGGTAGCTTGCTGGGGTCAGAGTCCCCTAGTTGGAGGGCAAAGGGGCACCCTGGGGCCTACACTGCAAGTCCAGGGACATCGGTGGACCCCTGGGTAGCTTGCTGGGGTCAGAGGCCGATAGATGGAGGGTCAAGGGGCACCCTGGGGCCTATACTGCAAGTCCAGGGACATCGGTGGACCCCTGGGTAGCTTGCTGGGGTCAAAGGCCCCTAGGTGGAGGGCCAGGGGGCACCCTGGGGCCTATACTGCAAGTCCAGGGAGGGAGGCACACCCCTGGGTAGCTTGTTGGGATCTGGGGCCCCTTGGTGGAGGGCCAGGGGCACCCTTTGGGCTATACTGCAAGTCCAGGAAGAGAGGTGGACCCCTGGGTAGCTTGCTGGGGTCAGGGGCCCCTGGTTGGAGGTCCAGGGGGCAACCTGGGATCTATACTGCAAGTCCAGGGAGAGAGGTGGACCCCTGGGTAGCTTGCTTGGTTCAGAGGCCCCTAGGTGGAGGGCCAGGGGGCACCCTCGGGCCTATACTGCAAGTCCAGGGAGTGATGTGGACTCCTGGGTAGCTTCCTGGGGTCATAGGCGCTTAGGTGGAGGGCCAGGGGGCACCATGGGGCCTACACTGCAAGTAAAGGGAGTGAGGTTGACCCCTGGGTAGCTTGCTTGGGTCAGACGCCCCCAGGTGGATGGCCAGGGGGCACCCTGGGGCATTTACTGCAAGTCCAGGAAGAGAGATGGACCCCTGGGTAGCTTGCTGGGGTCAGGGGCACCTAGGTGGAGGGCCAGGGGAAACCCTGGGGCCTATACTGCAAGTCCAGGAAGAGAGGTGGAACCCTGGGTAGCTTGCTGGGGTCAAGCGCCCCTAGGTGGAGTGCCAGGGAGGCACCCTGGGGCCTATTCTGCAAGTCCAGGGAGATTGGTTGACCCCTGGGTAGCTTGCTGGGGTAAGAGGCCCCTAAGTGGAATGCCAGGGGATCCCCTGGGGCCTATACTGCAAGTCCAGTGAGAGAGGTGGACCCCTGGGTAGCTTGCTGGAGTCAGAGGCCCCTAAGTGGAGGGCCAGGGGGCACCCCGGGGCCTATACTGCAAGTCCAGGGAGTGGGGTGGACTCCTGGGTAGCTTGCTGTGGTCATAGGCTCCTAGGTGGAGGGCCAGGGGGCACGCTGGGGCCTACAATGCTAGTCCAGGGAGACAGGTTGACCCCTGGGTAGTTTGCTGGGGTCAGAGGCGCCTAGGTGGAGGTCAAAGGGGCATCCTGGGGCCTACACTGCATGTCCAGGGAGGGAGATGGACCCCTGGGTAGCTTGCTGAGGTCAGAGGCCCCTAGGTGGAGGGCCAAGGGGCACCCTGGGGTCTATACTGCAAGTCCAGGGACATCGGTGGACCCCTGGGTAGCTTGCTGGGGTCAGAGGCCCCTAGATGGAGGGCCAAGGGGCACCCTGGGGCCTATACTGCAAGTTCAGGGAAGGAGGTGGATCCCTGGGTAGTTTGTTGGTTTCAGGGGCATCTAGGTGGACGGCCAGGAGGCATCCTGGGGCCTATACTGCAAGTCCAGCGGCATCGGTGGACCCCTGGGTAGCTTGCTGGGGTCAGAGGCCCCTAAGTGGAGGGCCAAGGGGCACCCTGGGGCCTATACTGCAAGTTCAGGGACATCTGTGGACCCCTGGGTAGCTTGCTTGGGTCAGAGGCCCCTAGGTGGAGGGCCAGGGGGCATCCTGGGGCCTATACTGCAAGTTTAGGGAGGGAGGTGGATCCCTGGGTAGCTTGCTGGGGTCAGATGCCCCTAGGTGGAGGGCCAGGGAGCACCCTGGGGCATTTATTGCAAGTCCAGGAAGAGAGGTGAACCCCTGGGTAGCTTGCTGGGGTCAGAGGCCCCTAAGTGGAGGGCCAGGGGGGCAGCCTGGGGCCTATACTGCAAGTTAGGAAGAGAAGTGGACCCCTGGTTAACTTGCTGGGGTCAGGGGCCCCTAGGTGGAAGGCCAGGGGGCACCCTGGGGCATATATTGCAAATCCAGGAAGAGAGGTGGACCCTTGGGTAGTTTGCTGGGGTCATAGGCCCCTAGGTGAAGGGCCAGGGGGCACACTGGGGCCTACACTGCAAGTCCATTGAGAGAGGTGGACCACTGGGTAGCTTGCTGGCGTCAGAGGCCCCTAGGTGGAGGGCCAGGGGACAACCTGGGGCCTACACTGCAAGTCCAGGGAGAGAGGTGGACCCCTGGGTAGCTTGCTGGGGTCAGAGGAACCTAGGTGGAGGGTAAGGGGCACCCTGGGGCCTACACTGCAAGACCAGGGACATCGGTGGACCCCTGGGTAGCTTGCTGGGGTCAGAGGCCAATAGATGGAGGGTCAAGGGGCACCCTGGGGCCTATACTGCAAGTCCAGGGACATCGGTGGACCCCTGGGTAGCTTGCTGGGGTCAGAGGCCCCTAGGTGGAGGGCAAGGGGGCACCCTGGGGCCTATACTGCAGGTCCAGGGAGAGAGGTCGACCCCTGGGTAGCTTGCTGGGGTCAGGGACCCCTAGGTGGAGGGCCAGGGGGCACCCTGGGGCCTACACTGCAAGTCCAGGGAGAGAGGTGGATCCCTGGGTAGCTTGTTGGGATCTGGGGCCCCTTGGTGGAGGGCCAGGGGCACCCTTTGGGCTATAATGCAGGTCCAGGAAGAGAGGTGGACCCCTGGGTAGCTTGCTGGGGTCAGGGGCCCCTAGTTGGAGGTCCAGGGGGCTACCTGGATTCTATACTGCAAGTCCAGGGAGAGAGGTGGACCCCTGGGTAGCTTGCTGGAGTCAGAGGCCTCTAGGTGGAGTGCCAGGGGATCCTCTGGGGCCTATACTGCAAGTCCAGGAATTGATGTGGACTCCTGGGTAGCTTGCTGGGGTCATAGGCTCATAGGTGGAGGGCCAGGGGGCACCCTGGGGCCTACACCGCAAGTAAAGTGAGTGAGGTGGACCCCTGGGTAGCTTGCTTGGGTCAGACGCCCCCAGGTGGATAGCCAGGGGGCACCCTGGGGCCTATACTGCAAGTCCAGGAAGAGAGGTGGACCCCTGGGTAGCTTGCTGGGGTCTGGGGCACCTAGGTGGAGGGCCAGGGGAAACCCTGGGGCCTATACTGCAAGTCCAGTGAGAGAGCTGGACCCCTGGGTAGCTTGCTGGGGTCAGAGGCCCCTAAGTGGAGGGCCAGGGGGCACCCTGGGGCCTATACTGCAAGTGCAGGGAGTGAGCTGGACTCCTGGGTAGCTTGCTGTGGTCATAGGCTGCTAGGTGGAGGGCCAGGGGGCACCCTGGGGCCTACAATGCTAGTCCAGGGAGAGAGGTTGAGCCCTGGGTAGCTTGCTGGGGTCAGAGGCACCTAGGTGGAGGGCAAGAGGGCACCCAGGGGCCTCCACTGCATGTCCAGGGAGGGAGATGGACCCCTGGGTAGCTTGCTGGGGTCAGAGGCCCCTAGGTGGAGGGCCAAGGGGCACCCTGGGGCCTATACTGCAAGTCCAGGGTCATCTGTGGACCCCTGGGTAGCTTGCTGGGGTCAGAGGCCCCTAGATGGAGGGCCAGGGGGCACCCTGGGGCCTATACTGCAAGTTCAGGGAAGGAGGTGGATCCCTGGGTAGTTTGTTGGGGTCAGGGGCATCTAGGTGGACGGCCAGGGGGCACCCTGGGGCCTATACTGCAAGTCCAGCGACATCGGTGGACACCTTGGTGACTTGCTTGGGTCAGGGGCCCTTAGGTGGAAGGCCAAGGGCCACCCTGGGGCCTATACTGCAAGTGCAGGGACATCTGTGGACCCCTGGGTAGCTTGCTGGGGTCAGAGGCCCCTGGCTGGAGGGCCAGGGGTAACCCTGGGGCCTATACTGCGAGTTTAGGGAGGGAGGTGGATCCCTGGGTAGCTTGCTGGGGTCAGATGCCCCTAGGTGGAGGGCCAGGGGGAACCCTGGGGAATTTATTGCAAGTCCAGGAAGAGAGGTGGACCACTGGGTAGCTTACTGGGGTCAGAGGCCCCTAAGTGGAGGGCCAGGGGGGCACCCTGGGGCCTATACTGCAAGTTCAGGAAGAGAAGTGGACCCCTGGTTAACTTGCTAGGGTCAGGGGCCCCTAGTTGGAAGGCCAGGGGGTACCCTGGGGCATATATTGCAAGTCCAGGAAGAGAGGTGGACCCCTGGGTAGCTTGCTGGGGTCATAGGCCCCTAGGTGAAGGACCAGGGGGCACTCTGGGGCCTATATTGCAAGACCTGGGAGATTGGTGGACCTCTGGGTAGCTTGCTGGGGTCATAGGCTCATAGGTGGAGGGCCAAGGGGCACCCTGGGTCCTACACTGCAAGTCCAGGGAGAGAGGTGGACCCCAGGGTAGCTTGCTGGCGTTAGAGGCCCCTAGGTGGAGGGCCAGGGGGAATTTGGGGCCTACACTGCAAGTCCAGGGAGAGAGGTGGACCCCTGGGTAGCTTGCTTGGTTCAGAGAGCCCTAGGTGGAGGGCAAGGGGGCACCCTGGGGCCTACACTGCAAGTCCAGGGAGAGAGGTGGACCCCTGGGTAGCTTGCTGGGGTCAGAGGCCCCTAGGTGGAGGGCCAGGGGGCACCCTGGGGCCTATACTGCAAGTCAAGGAAGAGAGGTTGACTCCTGGGTAGCTTGCTGGGCTTACAGGCTCATAGGTGGAGGACCAGAGGGCACCCTCGGGCCTACACTGCAAGTCCAGGGAGAGAGGTGGACCCCTGGGTAGCTTTCAGGAGTCAGAGACCCCTAGGTGGAGGGCCAGGGGGCACCGTGGGGCCTACACTGCAAGTCCAGGGAGAGACGTGGACCCCTGGGTAGCTTGCTGGGGTCAGGGGCCCCACAATTGAGGGCCAGGGGGCACCCTGGGTCCTATACTGCAAGTCCAGGGAGGGAGGTACACCCCTGGGTAGCTTGCTGGGGTCAGAGGCCCTTAGGTGGAGGGCCAGGGGGCACCCTGGGGCCTATACTGCAAGTCAAGGAAGAGAGGTGGACTCCTGGGTAGCTTGCTGGGGTCACAGGCTCATAGGTGGAGGACCAGAGGGCACCCTCGGGTCTACACTGCAAGTCCAGGGAGAGAGGTGGACCCCTGGGTAGCTTTCAGGGGTCAGAGACCCCTAGGTGGAGGGCCAGGGGGCACCGTGGGGCTTACACTGCAAGTCCAGGGAGAGAGGTGGACCCCTGGGTAGCTTGCTGGGGTCAGAGGCCCCTAGATGGAGGCCCAGGGGGCACCCTGGGGCCTACACTGCAAGTCCAGGGAGTGAGGTGGACCCCTGGGTAGATTGTTGGGGTCAGGGGCATCTAGGTGGATGGCCAAGGGGCACCCTGGGGCCTATACTGCAAGTCCAGGGAGAGAGGTGGACCCCCGGGTAGCTTGCTGGGGTCAGGGGCCTTTAGGTGGAGGGCCAGGGGGCACCCTGGGGCCTATATTGCAACTCCAGGAAGAGAGGTGGACTCCTGGGTAGCTTGCTGGGGTCACAGGCTCATAGGTTGAGGACCAGGGGGCACCCTGGGGCCTACACTGTAAGTCCAGGGAGAGAGGTGGACCCCTGGGTAGCTTGCTGGGGTCAGGGACCCCTAGGTGTAGGGCCAGGGGGCACCCCTGGGCCTACACTGCAAGTCCAGGGAGAGAGGTGGACCCCTAGTTAGCTTGCTGGGGTCACAGGCCCCTAGATGGAGGTCCAGGGGGCACTCTGGGGAATACACTGCAAGTCCAGGGAGAGAGGTGGACCCCTGGGTAGCTTGTTGGGGTCAGGGGCATCTAGGTGGATGGCCAGGGGCACCCTCGGGCCTATACTGCAAGTCAAGGGAATTAGGTGGACCCCTGTGTAGCTTGCTTGGGTCAGAGGCCCTTAGGTGGAGGGCCAGGGGGAACCCTGGGGCCTATACTGCAAGTCCAGGAAGAGAGGTCGACTCCTTGGTAGCTTGCTGGGGTCATAGACTCATAGGTGGAGGACCAGGGGGCACCCAGGGGCCTACACTGCAAGTCCAGGGAGAGAGGTGGACCACTGGGTAGCTTGCTGGGGTCAGAGGCCCCTAGGAGGAGGGCAAGGGGGCACCCTGGGGCCTAAACTGCAAGTCCAAGGAGGGAGATGGACCCCTTGGTAGCTTGCTTGGTTCAGTGGCCCCTAGGTGAAGAACAGGGGGCACCCTGGGTCCTATACTGCAAGTCCAGGGAGATCGGTGGACCCCTGGGTAGCTTGCTGGAGTCAGAGGCCTCTAGGTGGAGGGCCAGGGGATCCTCTGGGGCCTATACTGCAAGTCCAGGAAGAGAGGTGGACCCCTGGGTAGCTTGCTGGGGTCAGAGGCGCCTTGGTGGAGGGCAAGGGGGCACCCAGGGGCCTACACTGCAAGTCCAGGGAGGGAGGTGGACCCCTGGGTAGCTTGCTGGGGTCAGAGACGCCTAGGTGGAGGGCCAAGGGGCACCCTGGGGCCTATACTGCAAGTTCAGGGAAGGAGGTGGATCCCAGGGTAGCTTGTTGGTGTCAGGGGCATCTAGGTGGATGGCAGGGGGGCACCCTGGGGCCTATACTGCAAGTCCAGGGACATAGGTGGACCCCTGGCTAGCTTGTTGGGGTCAGGGGCCCCTAAGTAGAGGGCCAGGGGGCACCCTGTTGGCTATACTGCAAGTCCGGGAAGAGAGGTGGACCCCTGGGTAGCTTGCTGGGGTCAGAGGCGCCTAGGTGTAGGGCAAGGGGGCACCCTGGGGCCTACACTGCAGGTCCAGGGAGGGAGGTGGACCCCTGGGTAGCTTGCTGGGGTCAGGGGCCCATAGATGGATTGTAAAGGGGCACCCTGGGGCCTATACTGCAAGTCCAGGGGACCTTGGTGGACCCCTGGGTATTTTGCTGGGGTCAGAGGCCCCTAGGTGGAGGGCCAGGGGGCACCCTGGGGCCTATACTGCAAGTTTAGGGAGAGAGGTGGACCCCTGGGTAGCTTGCTGGGGTCAGGGGCCCCACAATTGAGGGCCAGGGGGCACCCTGGGTCCTATACTGCAAGTCCAGGAAGGGAGGTACACCCCTGGGTAGCTTGCTGGGGTCAGAGGCCCCTAGGTGGAGGGCCAGGGGGCACCCTGGGGCCTATACTGCAAGTCCAGGAAGAGAGGTGGACTCCTGGGTAGCTTGCTGGGGTCACAGGCTCATAGGTTGAGGACCAGGGGGCACCCTGGGGCCTACACTGCAAGTCCAGGGAGAGATGTGGACCCCTGGGTAGCTTGCTGGGGTCAGGGGCCCCACAATTGAGGGCCAGGGGGCACCCTGGGTCCTATACTGCAAGTCCACGGAGGGAGGTACACCCCTGGGTAGCTTGCTGGGGTCAGAGGCCCCTAGGTGGAGGGCCATGGGGCACCCTGGGGCCTATACTGCAAGTCCAGGAAGAGAGGTGGACTCCTGGGTAGCTTGCTGGGGTCACAGGCTCATAGATTGAGGACCAGGGGGCACCCTGGGGCCTACACTGCAAGTCCAGGGAGAGAGGTCGACCCCTGGGTAGCTTGCTGGGGTCAGGGACCCCTAGGTGGAGGGCAAGGGGGCACCCTGGGGCCTACACTGCAAGTCCAGGGAGAGAGGTGGACCCCTAGGTATCTTGCTGGGGTCAGAGGCCCCTAGATGGAGGCCCAGGGGGCATCCTGGGGCCTACACTGCAAGTCCAGGGAGAGAGGTGGACCCCTGGGTAGCTTGTTGGGGTCAGGGGCATCTAGGTGGATGGCCAGCGGCACCCTGGGGCCTATACTGCAAGTCCAGGGACATAGGTGGACCCCTGGGTGGCTTGCTGGGATCAGGGGCCCCTAGTTGGAGGTCCAGGGGGCAACCTGGGGCCAATACTGCAAGTCCAGGGAGGGAAGTACACCCCTGGGTAGCTTGCTGGGATCAGAGACCCCTACGTGGAGTGCAAGGGGGCCAGGGGGCTCCCTGGGGCCTATATTGCAAGACCAGGGAGGGAGGTGGATCCCTGGGTAGCTTGCTGGGGTAAGGGGCCCCTAGTTGGAGGGCCAGGGGGCACCCTGGGGCCTACACTGCAAGTCGAGGGACATCGGTGGACCCCTGGGTAGCTTGTTGGGGTCAGAGGCCCCTAGGTGGAGGGCCAGGGGGCACCCTGGGGCCTATACTGCAAGTCCAAGAAGAGAAGTGGACCCCTGGGTAGCTTTACTGGGGTCAGGGGCCCCTAGGTGGAGGGCCAGGGGCACCCTTGGGCCTATACTGCAAGTCCAGGAAGAGATGTGGACCCCTGGGTAGCTTGCTGGGTACAGGGGCCCCTAGATGGAGGGCCAGGGGGCACCCTGGGTCCAATACAGCAAGTCCAGGGAGGGAAGTACACCACTGGGTAGCTTGCTGGGATCAGAGACCCCTACGTGGAGTGCAAGGGGGCCAGGGGGCTCCCTGGGGCCTATACTGCAAGACCAGGGAGGGAGGTGGATCCCTGGGTAGCTTGCTGGGGTAAGGGGCCCCTAGTTGGAGGTCCAGGGGGCAACCTGGGGCCAATACTGCAAATCCAGGGAGAGAGGTGGACCCCTGAGTAGATTGCTAGGGTCAGAGGTCCCTAGGTGGAGGGCCAAGGGGCACCCTGGGGCCTATACTGCAAGTCTAGAGAGAGCTGTGGACCCCTGGGTAGCTTGTTGGGGTCAGGGGCCCTTAGGTGGAGGGCCAGTGGACACTCTTTGGGCTACACTGCAAGTCCAGGAAGAGAGGTGGAACCCTGGGTAGCTTTGCTGGGGTCAGGGGCCCCTAGGTGGAGGGCCAGGTGGAACCCTGTGGGCTATACTGCAAGTCCAGGAAGAGAGGTTGACCCCTGGGTAGCTTGCTGGGGTCAGGGGCCCCTAGGTGGATGGCCTGGGGGCACCCTGGGGCCTATACTGCAAGTCCAGGAAGAGAGATGGACCCCTGGGTAGCTTGCTGGGGTCAGGGGCCCCTAGGTGGAGGGCCAAGTGGCACCCTTTGGGCTATACTGCAAGTCCAGGGAGAGAGGTTGACCCCTGGGAGGCTTGCTGGGGTCAGGAGCCCCTAGGTGGACAGCCAGGGGGCACCCTGGGGCCTATACTGCAAGTCCCGGGAGAGAGGTGGACATCCGGGTAGCTTGCTGGGGTCAGGGGCTAATAGGTGGAGGGCCAGGGGGCATCCTGGGGTCTATACTGCAAGTCCATTAAGAGAAGTTGACCCCTGGGTAGCTTGCTGGGGTCAGAGGCCCATAGGTGGAGTGCCAGGGGGTCCCCTGGGGCCTATACTGCAAATCCAGGTAGAGAGGTGGACCCCTGGGTAGCTTGCTGGGGTCAGGGGCCCCTAGGTTTAGGGCCAGGGGAAACCCTGGGGCCTATACTGCAAGTCCAGGGAGGGAGGTGGACCCCTGGGTAGCTATCTGGGGTCAGGGGCGCCTAGGTGGAGGGCCAGGGGGCACCCTGGGGCATATACTGCAAGTTCAGGGAGAGAGGTGGACCCCTGGGTAGCTTGCTGGGGTCAGAGGCCCCTAAGTGGAGGGCCAGGGGGCACCCAGGGGCTATACTGCAAGTCCAGGGAGTGACGTGGACTCCTGGGTAGCTTGCTTGGGTCATAGGCTTACAGGAGGAGGGCCAGCGGGCACCCTGGGGCCTACACTGCAAGTCCAGGGAGAGAGGTGGACCCCTGGGTAGCTTGCTGGGGTCAGAGACCCCTAGGTGGAGGGCCAGGGGGCACCCTGGGGCCTACACTGCAAGTCCAGGGAGAGAGGTGGACCCCTGGGTAGCTTGCTGGGGTCAGAGACCCCTAGGTGGAGGGCCAGGCGGCACCCTAGGGCCTACACTGCAAGTCCAGGGAGATAGGTGGACCCCTGGGTTGCTTGCTGGGGTCAGAGGCCCCTAGATGGAGGCCCAGGGGGCACCCTGGGACCTGCACTGCAAGTCCAGGGAGAAAGGTGGACCCCTGGGTAGCTTGCTGGGGTCAGAGGCCCCTAGGTGGAGGGCCAGGGGGCACCCTGTTGCTTATACTGCAAGTCTAGGGAAAGAGGTACACACCTGGGTAGCTTGCTGGGGTCAGAGGCCCCTAGGTTGAGGGCCAGGGGGCACCCTGGGGCCTACACTCCAAGTCCAGGGAGAGAGGTGGACCCCTGGGTAGCTTGCTGGGGTCAAAGGCCCCTAGATGGAGGCCCAGGGGGCACCCTGGGGCCTACACTGCAAGTCCAGGGAGAGAGGTGGACCCCTGGGTAGCTTGTTGGGTTCAGGGGCATCTAGGTGGATGGCCAGGGGCACCCTGGGGCCTATACTGCAAGTCCAGGGACATATGTGGACACCTGGGTAGCTTGCTCGGGTCAGAGGCCCTTAGGTGAAGGACCAGGGGGCACCCAGGGGCCTACACTGCTAGTACAGGGAGAGAGGTGGACCCCTGGGTAGCTTGCTGGTGTCAGAGACCCCTAGGTGGAGGGCCAGGGGGCACCCAGGGGCCTACACTGCTAGTACAGGGAGAGAGGTGGACCCCTGGGTAGCTTGCTGGGGTCAGAGACCCCTAGGTGGAGAGCCAGGGGGCACCCTGGGGCCTACACTGCAAGTCCAGGGAGAGAGGTGGACCCCTGGGTAGCTTGCTGGGGTCAGAGGCCCCTAGATGGAGGCCCAGGGGGAACCCTGGGGCCTGCACTGCAAGTCCAGTGAGGAAGGTGGACCACTGGGTAGCTTGCTGAGGTCAGAGGCCTCTAGTTGGAGGGCCAGGGGGCACCCTGGGGCCTATACTGCAAGTCCAGGAAGAGATGTGGACCCCTGAGTAGCTTGCTGGGGTCAGGGGCCCCACAATTGAGGGCCAGGGTGCACCCTGGGTCCTATACTGCAAGTCCAGGGAGAGATGTACACCCCTGGGTAGCTTGCTGGGGTCAGAGGCCTCTAGGTTGAGGGCCAGGGGGCACCCTGGGGCCTATACTGCAAGTCCAGGAAGAGAGGTGGACTCCTGGGTAGCTTGCTGGGGTCCCAGGCTCATAGGTTGAGGATCAGGGGACACCCTGGGGCCTACACTGCAAGTCCAGGGAGAGAGGTGGACCCCTGGGTAGCTTGCTGGGGTCAGGGACCCCAATGTGGAGGGCCAGGGGGCACCCTGGGGCCTATACTGCAAGTCGAGAGAGAGATGTGGACCCCAGTGTAGCTTGCTGGGGTCAGATGCCCCTAGATGGAGGCCCAGGGGGCACCCTGGGGCCTACACTGCAAGTACAGGGAGAGAGGTGGACCCCTGGGTAGCTTGTTGGGGTCAGGGGCATCTAGGTGGATGGCCAGGGGCACCCTGGGGCCTATACTGCAAGTCCAGGGACATAGGTGGACCCCTGGGTAGCTTACTTGGGTCAGAGGCCCTTAGGTGGAGGGCCAGGGGGCACCCTGGGGCCTATACTGCAAGTCCAGGAAGAGAGGTGGACTCCTGGGTAGCTTGCTGGGGTCATAGGCTCATAGGTGGAGGACCAGGGGGCACCCAGGGGCCTACACTGCAAATCCAGGGAGAGAGGTAGACCCCTGGGTAGCTTGCTGGGGTCAGAGACCCCTAGGTGCAGGGCCAGGGTGCACCCTGAGGCCTACACTGCAAGTCCAGGGAGAGAGGTGGACCCCTGGGTAGCTTGCTGGAGTCAGAGGCCTCTAGGTGGAGTGCTAGGGTATCCCATGGGGCCTATACTGCAAGTCCAGTGAGAGGGGTGGACCCCTGGGTAGCTTGCTGGGGTCAGAGGCCCCTAGGTGGAGGGCCAGGGGGCACCCTGTGGCCTATACTGCAAGTCCAGTGAGAGAGGTGGACTCCTGGGTAGCTTGCTGGGGTCATTGGCTCCTAGGTGGAGGGTCAGGGGGCAACCTGGGGCCTACACTGCAAGTACAGGGAGAGAGGTGGACCCCTGGGTAGCTTGCTGGGGTCAGAGTCCCCTAGTTGGAGGGCAAAGGGGCACCCTGGGGCCTACACTGCAAGTCCAGGGACATCGGTGGACCCCTGGGTAGCTTGCTGGGGTCAGAGGCCGATAGATGGAGGGTCAAGGGGCACCCTGGGGCCTATACTGCAAGTCCAGGGACATCGGTGGACCCCTGGGTAGCTTGCTGGGGTCAAAGGCCCCTAGGTGGAGGGCCAGGGGGCACCCTGGGGCCTATACTGCAAGTCCAGGGAGGGAGGCACACCCCTGGGTAGCTTGTTGGGATCTGGGGCCCCTTGGTGGAGGGCCAGGGGCACCCTTTGGGCTATACTGCAAGTCCAGGAAGAGAGGTGGACCCCTGGGTAGCTTGCTGGGGTCAGGGGCCCCTGGTTGGAGGTCCAGGGGGCAACCTGGGATCTATACTGCAAGTCCAGGGAGAGAGGTGGACCCCTGGGTAGCTTGCTTGGTTCAGAGGCCCCTAGGTGGAGGGCCAGGGGGCACCCTCGGGCCTATACTGCAAGTCCAGGGAGTGATGTGGACTCCTGGGTAGCTTCCTGGGGTCATAGGCGCTTAGGTGGAGGGCCAGGGGGCACCATGGGGCCTACACTGCAAGTAAAGGGAGTGAGGTTGACCCCTGGGTAGCTTGCTTGGGTCAGACGCCCCCAGGTGGATGGCCAGGGGGCACCCTGGGGCATTTACTGCAAGTCCAGGAAGAGAGATGGACCCCTGGGTAGCTTGCTGGGGTCAGGGGCACCTAGGTGGAGGGCCAGGGGAAACCCTGGGGCCTATACTGCAAGTCCAGGAAGAGAGGTGGAACCCTGGGTAGCTTGCTGGGGTCAAGCGCCCCTAGGTGGAGTGCCAGGGAGGCACCCTGGGGCCTATTCTGCAAGTCCAGGGAGATTGGTTGACCCCTGGGTAGCTTGCTGGGGTAAGAGGCCCCTAAGTGGAATGCCAGGGGATCCCCTGGGGCCTATACTGCAAGTCCAGTGAGAGAGGTGGACCCCTGGGTAGCTTGCTGGAGTCAGAGGCCCCTAAGTGGAGGGCCAGGGGGCACCCCGGGGCCTATACTGCAAGTCCAGGGAGTGGGGTGGACTCCTGGGTAGCTTGCTGTGGTCATAGGCTCCTAGGTGGAGGGCCAGGGGGCACGCTGGGGCCTACAATGCTAGTCCAGGGAGACAGGTTGACCCCTGGGTAGTTTGCTGGGGTCAGAGGCGCCTAGGTGGAGGTCAAAGGGGCATCCTGGGGCCTACACTGCATGTCCAGGGAGGGAGATGGACCCCTGGGTAGCTTGCTGAGGTCAGAGGCCCCTAGGTGGAGGGCCAAGGGGCACCCTGGGGTCTATACTGCAAGTCCAGGGACATCGGTGGACCCCTGGGTAGCTTGCTGGGGTCAGAGGCCCCTAGATGGAGGGCCAAGGGGCACCCTGGGGCCTATACTGCAAGTTCAGGGAAGGAGGTGGATCCCTGGGTAGTTTGTTGGTTTCAGGGGCATCTAGGTGGACGGCCAGGAGGCATCCTGGGGCCTATACTGCAAGTCCAGCGGCATCGGTGGACCCCTGGGTAGCTTGCTGGGGTCAGAGGCCCCTAAGTGGAGGGCCAAGGGGCACCCTGGGGCCTATACTGCAAGTTCAGGGACATCTGTGGACCCCTGGGTAGCTTGCTTGGGTCAGAGGCCCCTAGGTGGAGGGCCAGGGGGCATCCTGGGGCCTATACTGCAAGTTTAGGGAGGGAGGTGGATCCCTGGGTAGCTTGCTGGGGTCAGATGCCCCTAGGTGGAGGGCCAGGGAGCACCCTGGGGCATTTATTGCAAGTCCAGGAAGAGAGGTGAACCCCTGGGTAGCTTGCTGGGGTCAGAGGCCCCTAAGTGGAGGGCCAGGGGGGCAGCCTGGGGCCTATACTGCAAGTTAGGAAGAGAAGTGGACCCCTGGTTAACTTGCTGGGGTCAGGGGCCCCTAGGTGGAAGGCCAGGGGGCACCCTGGGGCATATATTGCAAATCCAGGAAGAGAGGTGGACCCTTGGGTAGTTTGCTGGGGTCATAGGCCCCTAGGTGAAGGGCCAGGGGGCACACTGGGGCCTACACTGCAAGTCCATTGAGAGAGGTGGACCACTGGGTAGCTTGCTGGCGTCAGAGGCCCCTAGGTGGAGGGCCAGGGGACAACCTGGGGCCTACACTGCAAGTCCAGGGAGAGAGGTGGACCCCTGGGTAGCTTGCTGGGGTCAGAGGAACCTAGGTGGAGGGTAAGGGGCACCCTGGGGCCTACACTGCAAGACCAGGGACATCGGTGGACCCCTGGGTAGCTTGCTGGGGTCAGAGGCCAATAGATGGAGGGTCAAGGGGCACCCTGGGGCCTATACTGCAAGTCCAGGGACATCGGTGGACCCCTGGGTAGCTTGCTGGGGTCAGAGGCCCCTAGGTGGAGGGCAAGGGGGCACCCTGGGGCCTATACTGCAGGTCCAGGGAGAGAGGTCGACCCCTGGGTAGCTTGCTGGGGTCAGGGACCCCTAGGTGGAGGGCCAGGGGGCACCCTGGGGCCTACACTGCAAGTCCAGGGAGAGAGGTGGATCCCTGGGTAGCTTGTTGGGATCTGGGGCCCCTTGGTGGAGGGCCAGGGGCACCCTTTGGGCTATAATGCAGGTCCAGGAAGAGAGGTGGACCCCTGGGTAGCTTGCTGGGGTCAGGGGCCCCTAGTTGGAGGTCCAGGGGGCTACCTGGATTCTATACTGCAAGTCCAGGGAGAGAGGTGGACCCCTGGGTAGCTTGCTGGAGTCAGAGGCCTCTAGGTGGAGTGCCAGGGGATCCTCTGGGGCCTATACTGCAAGTCCAGGAATTGATGTGGACTCCTGGGTAGCTTGCTGGGGTCATAGGCTCATAGGTGGAGGGCCAGGGGGCACCCTGGGGCCTACACCGCAAGTAAAGTGAGTGAGGTGGACCCCTGGGTAGCTTGCTTGGGTCAGACGCCCCCAGGTGGATAGCCAGGGGGCACCCTGGGGCCTATACTGCAAGTCCAGGAAGAGAGGTGGACCCCTGGGTAGCTTGCTGGGGTCTGGGGCACCTAGGTGGAGGGCCAGGGGAAACCCTGGGGCCTATACTGCAAGTCCAGTGAGAGAGCTGGACCCCTGGGTAGCTTGCTGGGGTCAGAGGCCCCTAAGTGGAGGGCCAGGGGGCACCCTGGGGCCTATACTGCAAGTGCAGGGAGTGAGCTGGACTCCTGGGTAGCTTGCTGTGGTCATAGGCTGCTAGGTGGAGGGCCAGGGGGCACCCTGGGGCCTACAATGCTAGTCCAGGGAGAGAGGTTGAGCCCTGGGTAGCTTGCTGGGGTCAGAGGCACCTAGGTGGAGGGCAAGAGGGCACCCAGGGGCCTCCACTGCATGTCCAGGGAGGGAGATGGACCCCTGGGTAGCTTGCTGGGGTCAGAGGCCCCTAGGTGGAGGGCCAAGGGGCACCCTGGGGCCTATACTGCAAGTCCAGGGTCATCTGTGGACCCCTGGGTAGCTTGCTGGGGTCAGAGGCCCCTAGATGGAGGGCCAGGGGGCACCCTGGGGCCTATACTGCAAGTTCAGGGAAGGAGGTGGATCCCTGGGTAGTTTGTTGGGGTCAGGGGCATCTAGGTGGACGGCCAGGGGGCACCCTGGGGCCTATACTGCAAGTCCAGCGACATCGGTGGACACCTTGGTGACTTGCTTGGGTCAGGGGCCCTTAGGTGGAAGGCCAAGGGCCACCCTGGGGCCTATACTGCAAGTGCAGGGACATCTGTGGACCCCTGGGTAGCTTGCTGGGGTCAGAGGCCCCTGGCTGGAGGGCCAGGGGTAACCCTGGGGCCTATACTGCGAGTTTAGGGAGGGAGGTGGATCCCTGGGTAGCTTGCTGGGGTCAGATGCCCCTAGGTGGAGGGCCAGGGGGAACCCTGGGGAATTTATTGCAAGTCCAGGAAGAGAGGTGGACCACTGGGTAGCTTACTGGGGTCAGAGGCCCCTAAGTGGAGGGCCAGGGGGGCACCCTGGGGCCTATACTGCAAGTTCAGGAAGAGAAGTGGACCCCTGGTTAACTTGCTAGGGTCAGGGGCCCCTAGTTGGAAGGCCAGGGGGTACCCTGGGGCATATATTGCAAGTCCAGGAAGAGAGGTGGACCCCTGGGTAGCTTGCTGGGGTCATAGGCCCCTAGGTGAAGGACCAGGGGGCACTCTGGGGCCTATATTGCAAGACCTGGGAGATTGGTGGACCTCTGGGTAGCTTGCTGGGGTCATAGGCTCATAGGTGGAGGGCCAAGGGGCACCCTGGGTCCTACACTGCAAGTCCAGGGAGAGAGGTGGACCCCAGGGTAGCTTGCTGGCGTTAGAGGCCCCTAGGTGGAGGGCCAGGGGGAATTTGGGGCCTACACTGCAAGTCCAGGGAGAGAGGTGGACCCCTGGGTAGCTTGCTTGGTTCAGAGAGCCCTAGGTGGAGGGCAAGGGGGCACCCTGGGGCCTACACTGCAAGTCCAGGGAGAGAGGTGGACCCCTGGGTAGCTTGCTGGGGTCAGAGGCCCCTAGGTGGAGGGCCAGGGGGCACCCTGGGGCCTATACTGCAAGTCAAGGAAGAGAGGTTGACTCCTGGGTAGCTTGCTGGGCTTACAGGCTCATAGGTGGAGGACCAGAGGGCACCCTCGGGCCTACACTGCAAGTCCAGGGAGAGAGGTGGACCCCTGGGTAGCTTTCAGGAGTCAGAGACCCCTAGGTGGAGGGCCAGGGGGCACCGTGGGGCCTACACTGCAAGTCCAGGGAGAGACGTGGACCCCTGGGTAGCTTGCTGGGGTCAGGGGCCCCACAATTGAGGGCCAGGGGGCACCCTGGGTCCTATACTGCAAGTCCAGGGAGGGAGGTACACCCCTGGGTAGCTTGCTGGGGTCAGAGGCCCTTAGGTGGAGGGCCAGGGGGCACCCTGGGGCCTATACTGCAAGTCAAGGAAGAGAGGTGGACTCCTGGGTAGCTTGCTGGGGTCACAGGCTCATAGGTGGAGGACCAGAGGGCACCCTCGGGTCTACACTGCAAGTCCAGGGAGAGAGGTGGACCCCTGGGTAGCTTTCAGGGGTCAGAGACCCCTAGGTGGAGGGCCAGGGGGCACCGTGGGGCTTACACTGCAAGTCCAGGGAGAGAGGTGGACCCCTGGGTAGCTTGCTGGGGTCAGAGGCCCCTAGATGGAGGCCCAGGGGGCACCCTGGGGCCTACACTGCAAGTCCAGGGAGTGAGGTGGACCCCTGGGTAGATTGTTGGGGTCAGGGGCATCTAGGTGGATGGCCAAGGGGCACCCTGGGGCCTATACTGCAAGTCCAGGGAGAGAGGTGGACCCCCGGGTAGCTTGCTGGGGTCAGGGGCCTTTAGGTGGAGGGCCAGGGGGCACCCTGGGGCCTATATTGCAACTCCAGGAAGAGAGGTGGACTCCTGGGTAGCTTGCTGGGGTCACAGGCTCATAGGTTGAGGACCAGGGGGCACCCTGGGGCCTACACTGTAAGTCCAGGGAGAGAGGTGGACCCCTGGGTAGCTTGCTGGGGTCAGGGACCCCTAGGTGTAGGGCCAGGGGGCACCCCTGGGCCTACACTGCAAGTCCAGGGAGAGAGGTGGACCCCTAGTTAGCTTGCTGGGGTCACAGGCCCCTAGATGGAGGTCCAGGGGGCACTCTGGGGAATACACTGCAAGTCCAGGGAGAGAGGTGGACCCCTGGGTAGCTTGTTGGGGTCAGGGGCATCTAGGTGGATGGCCAGGGGCACCCTCGGGCCTATACTGCAAGTCAAGGGAATTAGGTGGACCCCTGTGTAGCTTGCTTGGGTCAGAGGCCCTTAGGTGGAGGGCCAGGGGGAACCCTGGGGCCTATACTGCAAGTCCAGGAAGAGAGGTCGACTCCTTGGTAGCTTGCTGGGGTCATAGACTCATAGGTGGAGGACCAGGGGGCACCCAGGGGCCTACACTGCAAGTCCAGGGAGAGAGGTGGACCACTGGGTAGCTTGCTGGGGTCAGAGGCCCCTAGGAGGAGGGCAAGGGGGCACCCTGGGGCCTAAACTGCAAGTCCAAGGAGGGAGATGGACCCCTTGGTAGCTTGCTTGGTTCAGTGGCCCCTAGGTGAAGAACAGGGGGCACCCTGGGTCCTATACTGCAAGTCCAGGGAGATCGGTGGACCCCTGGGTAGCTTGCTGGAGTCAGAGGCCTCTAGGTGGAGGGCCAGGGGATCCTCTGGGGCCTATACTGCAAGTCCAGGAAGAGAGGTGGACCCCTGGGTAGCTTGCTGGGGTCAGAGGCGCCTTGGTGGAGGGCAAGGGGGCACCCAGGGGCCTACACTGCAAGTCCAGGGAGGGAGGTGGACCCCTGGGTAGCTTGCTGGGGTCAGAGACGCCTAGGTGGAGGGCCAAGGGGCACCCTGGGGCCTATACTGCAAGTTCAGGGAAGGAGGTGGATCCCAGGGTAGCTTGTTGGTGTCAGGGGCATCTAGGTGGATGGCAGGGGGGCACCCTGGGGCCTATACTGCAAGTCCAGGGACATAGGTGGACCCCTGGCTAGCTTGTTGGGGTCAGGGGCCCCTAAGTAGAGGGCCAGGGGGCACCCTGTTGGCTATACTGCAAGTCCGGGAAGAGAGGTGGACCCCTGGGTAGCTTGCTGGGGTCAGAGGCGCCTAGGTGTAGGGCAAGGGGGCACCCTGGGGCCTACACTGCAGGTCCAGGGAGGGAGGTGGACCCCTGGGTAGCTTGCTGGGGTCAGGGGCCCATAGATGGATTGTAAAGGGGCACCCTGGGGCCTATACTGCAAGTCCAGGGGACCTTGGTGGACCCCTGGGTATTTTGCTGGGGTCAGAGGCCCCTAGGTGGAGGGCCAGGGGGCACCCTGGGGCCTATACTGCAAGTTTAGGGAGAGAGGTGGACCCCTGGGTAGCTTGCTGGGGTCAGGGGCCCCACAATTGAGGGCCAGGGGGCACCCTGGGTCCTATACTGCAAGTCCAGGAAGGGAGGTACACCCCTGGGTAGCTTGCTGGGGTCAGAGGCCCCTAGGTGGAGGGCCAGGGGGCACCCTGGGGCCTATACTGCAAGTCCAGGAAGAGAGGTGGACTCCTGGGTAGCTTGCTGGGGTCACAGGCTCATAGGTTGAGGACCAGGGGGCACCCTGGGGCCTACACTGCAAGTCCAGGGAGAGATGTGGACCCCTGGGTAGCTTGCTGGGGTCAGGGGCCCCACAATTGAGGGCCAGGGGGCACCCTGGGTCCTATACTGCAAGTCCACGGAGGGAGGTACACCCCTGGGTAGCTTGCTGGGGTCAGAGGCCCCTAGGTGGAGGGCCATGGGGCACCCTGGGGCCTATACTGCAAGTCCAGGAAGAGAGGTGGACTCCTGGGTAGCTTGCTGGGGTCACAGGCTCATAGATTGAGGACCAGGGGGCACCCTGGGGCCTACACTGCAAGTCCAGGGAGAGAGGTCGACCCCTGGGTAGCTTGCTGGGGTCAGGGACCCCTAGGTGGAGGGCAAGGGGGCACCCTGGGGCCTACACTGCAAGTCCAGGGAGAGAGGTGGACCCCTAGGTATCTTGCTGGGGTCAGAGGCCCCTAGATGGAGGCCCAGGGGGCATCCTGGGGCCTACACTGCAAGTCCAGGGAGAGAGGTGGACCCCTGGGTAGCTTGTTGGGGTCAGGGGCATCTAGGTGGATGGCCAGCGGCACCCTGGGGCCTATACTGCAAGTCCAGGGACATAGGTGGACCCCTGGGTGGCTTGCTGGGATCAGGGGCCCCTAGTTGGAGGTCCAGGGGGCAACCTGGGGCCAATACTGCAAGTCCAGGGAGGGAAGTACACCCCTGGGTAGCTTGCTGGGATCAGAGACCCCTACGTGGAGTGCAAGGGGGCCAGGGGGCTCCCTGGGGCCTATATTGCAAGACCAGGGAGGGAGGTGGATCCCTGGGTAGCTTGCTGGGGTAAGGGGCCCCTAGTTGGAGGGCCAGGGGGCACCCTGGGGCCTACACTGCAAGTCGAGGGACATCGGTGGACCCCTGGGTAGCTTGTTGGGGTCAGAGGCCCCTAGGTGGAGGGCCAGGGGGCACCCTGGGGCCTATACTGCAAGTATAAGAAGAGAAGTGGACCCCTGGGTAGCTTTACTGGGGTCAGGGGCCCCTAGGTGGAGGGCCAGGGGCACCCTTGGGCCTATACTGCAAGTCCAGGAAGAGATGTGGACCCCTGGGTAGCTTGCTGGGTACAGGGGCCCCTAGATGGAGGGCCAGGGGGCACCCTGGGTCCAATACAGCAAGTCCAGGGAGGGAAGTACACCACTGGGTAGCTTGCTGGGATCAGAGACCCCTACGTGGAGTGCAAGGGGGCCAGGGGGCTCCCTGGGGCCTATACTGCAAGACCAGGGAGGGAGGTGGATCCCTGGGTAGCTTGCTGGGGTAAGGGGCCCCTAGTTGGAGGTCCAGGGGGCAACCTGGGGCCAATACTGCAAATCCAGGGAGAGAGGTGGACCCCTGAGTAGATTGCTAGGGTCAGAGGTCCCTAGGTGGAGGGCCAAGGGGCACCCTGGGGCCTATACTGCAAGTCTAGAGAGAGCTGTGGACCCCTGGGTAGCTTGTTGGGGTCAGGGGCCCTTAGGTGGAGGGCCAGTGGACACTCTTTGGGCTACACTGCAAGTCCAGGAAGAGAGGTGGAACCCTGGGTAGCTTTGCTGGGGTCAGGGGCCCCTAGGTGGAGGGCCAGGTGGAACCCTGTGGGCTATACTGCAAGTCCAGGAAGAGAGGTTGACCCCTGGGTAGCTTGCTGGGGTCAGGGGCCCCTAGGTGGATGGCCTGGGGGCACCCTGGGGCCTATACTGCAAGTCCAGGAAGAGAGATGGACCCCTGGGTAGCTTGCTGGGGTCAGGGGCCCCTAGGTGGAGGGCCAAGTGGCACCCTTTGGGCTATACTGCAAGTCCAGGGAGAGAGGTTGACCCCTGGGAGGCTTGCTGGGGTCAGGAGCCCCTAGGTGGACAGCCAGGGGGCACCCTGGGGCCTATACTGCAAGTCCCGGGAGAGAGGTGGACATCCGGGTAGCTTGCTGGGGTCAGGGGCTAATAGGTGGAGGGCCAGGGGGCATCCTGGGGTCTATACTGCAAGTCCATTAAGAGAAGTTGACCCCTGGGTAGCTTGCTGGGGTCAGAGGCCCATAGGTGGAGTGCCAGGGGGTCCCCTGGGGCCTATACTGCAAATCCAGGTAGAGAGGTGGACCCCTGGGTAGCTTGCTGGGGTCAGGGGCCCCTAGGTTTAGGGCCAGGGGAAACCCTGGGGCCTATACTGCAAGTCCAGGGAGGGAGGTGGACCCCTGGGTAGCTATCTGGGGTCAGGGGCGCCTAGGTGGAGGGCCAGGGGGCACCCTGGGGCATATACTGCAAGTTCAGGGAGAGAGGTGGACCCCTGGGTAGCTTGCTGGGGTCAGAGGCCCCTAAGTGGAGGGCCAGGGGGCACCCAGGGGCTATACTGCAAGTCCAGGGAGTGACGTGGACTCCTGGGTAGCTTGCTTGGGTCATAGGCTTACAGGAGGAGGGCCAGCGGGCACCCTGGGGCCTACACTGCAAGTCCAGGGAGAGAGGTGGACCCCTGGGTAGCTTGCTGGGGTCAGAGACCCCTAGGTGGAGGGCCAGGGGGCACCCTGGGGCCTACACTGCAAGTCCAGGGAGAGAGGTGGACCCCTGGGTAGCTTGCTGGGGTCAGAGACCCCTAGGTGGAGGGCCAGGCGGCACCCTAGGGCCTACACTGCAAGTCCAGGGAGATAGGTGGACCCCTGGGTTGCTTGCTGGGGTCAGAGGCCCCTAGATGGAGGCCCAGGGGGCACCCTGGGACCTGCACTGCAAGTCCAGGGAGAAAGGTGGACCCCTGGGTAGCTTGCTGGGGTCAGAGGCCCCTAGGTGGAGGGCCAGGGGGCACCCTGTTGCTTATACTGCAAGTCTAGGGAAAGAGGTACACACCTGGGTAGCTTGCTGGGGTCAGAGGCCCCTAGGTTGAGGGCCAGGGGGCACCCTGGGGCCTATACTGCAAGTCCAGGAAGAGAGGTGGACTCCTGGGTAGCTTGCTGGGGTCACAGGCTCATAGGTTGAGGACCAGGGGGCACCCTGGGGCCTACACTGTTAGTCCAGGGAGAGAGGTGGACCCCCGGGTAGCTTGCTGGGGTCAGAGACCCCTAGGTGGAGGGCCAGGGGGCACCCTGGGGCCTACACTGCAAGTCCAGGGAGAAAGGTGGACCCCTGGGTAGCTTGTTGGTGTCAGGAGCATCTAGGTGGATGGCCAGGGGGCACCCTGGGGCCCATAGTGCAAGTCCAGGGACATAGGTGGACCTCTGGGTAGCTTGCTTGGGTCAGGGGCCCTTAGGTGGAGGGCCAGGGGGCACCCTGGAGCTTATACTGCAAGTCCCGGGAGGGACGTACACCCCTGGGTAGCTTGCTGGTGTCAGAGGCCCCTAGATGGAGGCCCAGGGGGCACCCTGGGGCCTACACTGCAAGTCCTGGGAGAGAGGTGGACCCCTGGGTAGCTTGTTGGGGTCAGGGGCATCTAGGTGGATGGCCAGGGGCACCCTGGGGCCTATACTGCAAGTCCAGGGACATATGTGGACACCTGGGTAGCTTGCTCGGGTCAGAGGCCCTTAGGTGGACGACCAGGGGGCACCCAGGGGCCTACACTGCAAGTCCAGGGAGAGAGGTGGACCCCTGGGTAGCTTGCTGGGGTCAGAGACCCCTAGGTGGAGGGCCAGGGGGCACCCTGGGGCCTACACTGCAAGTCCAGGGAGAGAGCTGGACCCCTGGGTAGCTTGATGGTGTCAGAGACCCCTAGGAGGAGGGCAAGGGGGCACCCTGGGGCCTAAACTGTAAGTCCAAGGAGGGAGATCGACCCTTTGGTAGCTTGCTGGGGTCAGTGGCCCCTAGGTGAAGAACAGGGGGCACCCTGGGTCCTACACTGCAAGTCCAGGGAGGGATGTACACCCCTGGGTAGCTTGCTGGGGTCAGAGACCCCTAGGTTGAGGGCCAGGGGGCACCCTGGGGCCTATACTGCAAGTCCAGGAAGAGAGGTGGACTCCTGGGTAGCTTGCTGGGGTCACAGGCTCATAGGTTGAGGACCAGGGGGCACCCTGGGGCCTACACTGCAAGTCCAGGGAGAGAGGTGGACCCCTGGGTAGCTTGCTGGGGTCAGGGACCCCTAGGTGGAGGGCCAGGGGGCACCCTGGGGCCTATACTGCAAGTCCAGAGAGAGATGTGGACCCCTGTGTAGCTTGCTGGGGTCAGATGCCCCTAGATGGAGGCCCAGGGGGCACCCTGGGGTCTACACTGCAAGTCCAGGGAGAGAGGTGGACCCCTGGGTAGCTTGTTGGGGTCAGGGGCATCTAGGTGGATGGCCAGGGGCACCCTGGGGCCTATACTGCAAGTCCAGGGACATAGGTGGACCCCTGGGTAGCTTACTTGGGTCTGAGGCCCTTAGGTGGAGGGCCAGGGGGCACCCTGGGGCCTACACTGCAAGTCCAGGAAGAGAGGTGGACTCCTGGGTAGCTTGCTGGGGTCATAGGCTCATAGGTGGAGGACCAGGGGGCACCCAGGGGCCTACACTGCAAGTCCAGGGAGAGAGGTGGACCCCTGGGTAGCTTGCTGGGGTCAGAGACCCCTAGGTACAGGGCCAGGGTGCACCCTGGGGCCCACACTGCAAGTCCAGGGAGAGAGGTGGACCCCTGGGTAGCTTGCTGGAGTCAGAGGCCTCTAGGTGGAGTGCTAGGGTATCCCCTGGGGCCTATACTGCAAGTCCAGTGAGAGAGGTGGACCCCTGGGTAGCTTGCTGGGGTCAGAGGCCCCTAGGTGGAGGGCCGGGGGGCACCTTGTGGCCTATACTGCAAGTCCAGTGAGAGAGGTGGACTCCTGGGTAGCTTGCTGGGGTCATAGGCTCCTAGGTGGAGGGCCAGGGGGCAACCTGGGGCCTACACTGCAAGTACAGGGAGAGAGGTGTGGACCCCTGGGTAGCTTGCTGAAGTCAGAGGCCCCTAGGTGGAGGGCAAAAGGGCACCCTGGGGCCTACACTGCAAGTCCAGTAAGAGAGGTGGACCCCTGGGTAGCTTGCTGGGGTCAGAGGCCGATAGATGGAGGGTCAAGGGGCACCCTGGGGCCTATACTGCAAGTCCAGGGACATCGGTGGACCCCTGGGTAGCTTGCTGGGGTCAGAGGCCCCTAGGTGGAGGGCCAGGGGGCACCCTGGGGCCTATACTGCAAGTCCAGGGAGGGAGGCACACCCCTGAGTAGCTTGTTGGGATCTGGGGCCCCTTGGTGGAGGGCCAGGGGCACCCTTTGGGCTATACTGCAAGTCCAGGAAGAGAGGTGGACCCCTGGGTAGCTTGCTAGGGTCAGGGGCCCCTGGTTGGAGGTCCAGGGGGCAACCTGGGTTCTATACTGCAAGTCCAGGGAGAGAGGTGGACCCCTGGGTAGCTTGCTTGGGTCAGAGGCCCCTAGGTGGAGGGCCAGGGGCACCCTCTGGCCTATACTGCAAGTCCAGGGAGTGATGTGGACTCTTAGGTAGCTTGCTGGGGTCATAGGCTCATAGGTGGAGGGCCAGGGGTCACCCTGGGGCCTACACTGCAAGTAAAGGGAGTGAGATGGACCCCTGGGTAGCTTGCTTGGGTCAGACGCCCCCAAGTGGATGGCCAGGGGGCACCCTGGGGCCTTTACTGCAAGTCCAGGAAGAGAGGTGGACCCCTGGGTAGCTTGCTGGGGTCAGGGGCACCTAGGTGGAGGGCCAGGGGAAATCCTGGGGCCTATACTGCAAGTCCAGCAAGAGAGGTGGACCCCTGGGTAGCTTGCTGGGGTCAAGCGCCCCTAGGTGGAGTGCTAGGGAGGCACCCTGGGGCCTATTCTGCAAGTCCAGGGAGATTGGTTGACCCCTGGGTAGCTTGCTGGGGTAAGAGGCCCCTAAATGGAGTGCCAGGGGATCCCCTGGGGCCTATACTGCAAGTCCAGTGAGAGAGGTGGACCCCTGGGTAGCTTGCTGGGGTCAGTTGCCCCTAAGTGGAGGTTCCAGGGGGCACCCTGGGGCCTATACTGCAAGTCCAGGGAGTGAGGTGGACTCCTGGGTAGCTTGCTGAGGTCATAGGCTCCTAGGTGGAGGGCCAGGGGGCACCCTGGGGCCTACAATGCTAGTCCAGGGAGACAGGTTGACCCCTTGGTAGTTTGCTGGGGTCAGAGGCGCCTAGGTGGAGGGCAAGGGGGCATCCTGAGGCCTACACTGCATGTCCAGGGAGGGAGATGGACCCCTGGGTAGCTTGCTGGGGTCAGAGGCCCCTAGGTGGAGGGCCAAGGGGCACCCTGGGGCCTATACTGCAAGTCCAGGGACATCGGTGGACCCCTGGGTAGCTTGCTGGGGTCAGAGGCCCCTAGATGGAGGGCCAAAGGGCACCCTGGAGCCTATACTGCAAGTTCAGGGAAGGAGGTGGATCCCTGGGTAGTTTGTTGGGGTCAGGGGCATCTAGGTGGACGGCCAGGAGGCATCCTGGGGCCTATACTGCAAGTCCAGCAGCATCGGTGGACCCCTGGGTAGCTTGCTGGGGTCAGAGGCCCCTAAGTGGAGGGCCAAGGGGCACCCTTGGGCCTATACTGCAAGTCCAGGGACATCTGTGGACCCCTGGGTAGCTTGCTTGGGTCAGAGGCCCCTAGGTGGAGGGCCAGGGGGCACCCTCGGGCCTATACTGCAAGTCCAGGGAGTGATGTGGACTCCTGGGTAGCTTGCTGGTGTCATAGGCTCATAGGTGGAGGGCTAGGGGGCACCCTGGGGCCTACACTGCAAGTAAAAGGAGTGAGGTGGACCCCTGGGTAGCTTGCTTGGGTCAGACGCCCCCAGGTGGATGGCCAGGGAGCACCTTGGGGCCTCTACTGCAAGTCCAGGAAGAGAGGTGGACCCCTGGGTTGCTTGCTGGGGTCAGGGGCACCTAGGTGGAGGGCCAGCGGAAACCCTGGGGCCTATACTGCAAGTCCAGGAAGAGAGGTGGACCCCTGGGTAGCTTGCTGGGGTCAAGCGCCTCTAGGTGGAGTGCCAGGGAGGCACCCTAGGGCGTATTCTGCAAGTCCAGGGAGATTGGTTGACCCCTGGGTAGCTTGCTGGGGTAAGAGGCCCCTAAGTGGAGTGCCAGGGGATCCCCTGGGGCCTATACTGCAAGTCCAGTGAGAGAGGTGGACCCCTGGGTAGCTTGCTGGGGTCAGAGGCCCCTAAGTGGAGGGCCAGGGGGCACCCTGGATCCTATACTGCAAGTCCAGGGAGTGAGGTGGACTCCTGGGTAGCTTGCTGTGGTCATAGGCTCCTAGGTGGAGGGCCAGGGGGCACCCTGGGGCCTACAATGCTAGTCCAGGGAGACAGGTTGACCCCTGGGTAGCTTGCTGGGGTCAGAGGCGCCTAGGTGGAGGGCAAGGGGGCATCCTGGGGCCTACACTGCATGTCCAGGGAGGGAGATGGACCCCTGGGTAGCTTCCTGGGGTCAGAGGCCCCTAGGTGGAGGGCCAAGGGGCACCCTGGGATCTATACTGCAAGTCCAGGGACATCGGTGGACCCCTGGGTAGCTTGCTGGGGTCAGAGGCCCCTAGATAGAGGGCCAAGGGCACCCTGGGGCCTATCCTGCAAGTTCAGGGAAGGAGGTGGATCCCTGGGTAGTTTGTTGGGGTCAGGGGCATCTAGGTGGACGGCCAGGAGGCATCCTGGGGCCTCTACTGCAAGTCCAGCGGCATCGGTGGACACCTGGGTGACTTGCTTGGGTCAGGGGCCCTTAGGTGGAAGGCCAAGGGGCACCCTGGGGCCTATACTGCAAGTCCAGGGACATCTGTGGACCCCTGGGTAGCTTGCTGGGGTCAGAGGCCCCTGGCTGAATTGCCAGGGGTCACCCTGGGGCCTATACTGCAAGTTTAGGGAGGGAGGTGGATCCCTGGGTAGCTTGCTTGGGTCAGATACCCCTAGGTGGAGGGCCAGGGGGCACCCTGGGGCATTTATTGCAAGTCCAGGAAGAGAGGTGAACCCCTGGGTAGCTTGCTGGGGTCAGAGGCCCCTAAGTGGAGGGCCAGGGGGGCACCCTGGGGCCTATACTGCAAGTTCAGGAAGAGAAGTGGACCCCTGGTTAACTTGCTGGGGTCAGGGGCCCCTAGGTTGAAGGCCAGGGGGCACCCTGGGGCATATATTGCAAATCCAGGAAGAGAGGTGGACCCCTGGGTAGTTTGCTGGGGTCATAGGCCCCTAGGTGAAGGGCCAGGGGGCACCCTGGGGCCTACACTGCAAGTCCATTGAGAGAGGTGGACCGCTGGGTAGCTTGCTGGCGTCAGAGGCACCTAGGTGGAGGGCCAGGGGGCAATTTGGGGCCTACACTGCAAGTCCAGGGAGAGAGGTGGACCCCTGGGTAGCTTGCTGGGGTCAGAGAGCCCTAGGTGGAGGGCAAGGGGGCACCCTGGGGCCTACACTGCAAGTCCAGGGAGAGAGGTGGACCCCTGGGTAGCTTGCTGGGGTCAGAGGCCCCTAAGTGGAGGGCCAAGGGTTACCCTGGGGCCTATACTGCAAGTCCAGGGACATCTGTGAACCACTGGGTAGCTTGCTGGGGTCAGGGGCCCCTAGTTGGAGGTCCAGGGGGCAGCCTGGGTCCAATACTGCAAGTCCAGGGAGTGAGGTACACCCCTGGGTAGCTTGCTGGGATCGGAGACCCCTACGTGGAGTGCAAGGGGGCCAGGGGGCTACCTGGGGCCTATACTGCAAGACCAGGGAGGGAGGTGGATCCCTGGGTAACTTGCTGGGGTAAGGGGCCCCTAGTTGGAGGTCCAGGGGGCAACCTGGGGCCAATACTGCAAATCCAGGGAGAGAGGTGGACCCCTGGGTTGGTTGCTAGGGTCAGAGGTCCCTAGGTGGAGGGCCAGGGGGCACCCTGGGGCCTATACTGCAAGTCTAGAGAGAGATATGGACCCCTGGGTAGCTTGTTGGGGTCAGGGGCCCTTAGGTGGAGGGCCAGGGGACACCCTTTGGGCTACACTGCAAGTCTAGGAAGAGAGGGGGAACCCTGGGTAGCTTTGCTGGGGTCTGGGGCCTCTAGGTGGAGGGCCAGGTGGAACCCTGTGGGCTATACTGCAAGTCTAGGAAGAGAGGTTGACCCCTGGGTAGCTTGCTGGGGTCAGGGGCCCCTAGGTGGATGGCCTGGGGGCACCCTGGGGCCTATACTGCAAGTTCAGGGAAGGAGGTGGATCCCTGGGTAGTTTGTTGGGGTCAGGGGCATCTAGGTGGACGGCCAGGAGGCATCCTGGGGCCTATACTGCAAGTCCAGCGGCATCAGTGGACACCTGGGTGACTTGCTTGGGTCAGGGGCCCTTAGGTGGAAGGCCAAGGGGCACCCTGGGGCCTATACTGCAAGTCCAGGGACATCTGTGGACCCCTGGGTAGCTTGCTGGGGTCAGAGGCCCCTGGCTGAAGGGCCAGGGGTCACCCTGGGGCCTATACTGCAAGTTTAGGGAGGGAGGTGGATCCCTGGGTAGCTTGCTGGGGTCAGATGCCCCTAGCTGGAGGGCCAGGTGGCACCCTGGGGCATTTATTGCAATTCCAGGAAGAGAGGTGAACCCCTGGGTAGCTTGCTGGGGTCAGAGGCCCCTAAGTGGAGGGCCAGGGGGGCACCCTGGGGCCTATACTGCAAGTTCAGGAAGAGAAGTGGACCCCTGGGTAGCTTGCTGGCGTCAGAGGCCCCTAGGTGGAGGGCCAGGGTGCAATTTGGGGCCTACACTGCAAGTCCAGGGAGAGAGGTAGACCCCTGGGTAGCTTGCTGGGGTCAGAGAGCCCTAGGTGGAGGGCAAAGGGGCACCCTGGGGCCTACACTGCAAGTCCAGGGAGAGAGGTGGACCCCTGGGTAGCTTGCTGGGGTCAGAGGCCCCTAAGTGGAGGGCCAAGGGGCACCCTGGGGCCTACACTGCAAGTCCAGGGACATCTGTGGACCCCTGGGTAGCTTGCTGGGGTCAGGGGCCCCTAGTTGCAGGTCCAAGGGCCAACCTGTGTCCAATACTGCAAGTCCAGGGAGGGAGGTACACCCCTGGGTAGCTTGCTGGGATCGGAGACCCCTACGTGGAGTGCAAGGGGGCCAGGGGGCTCCCTGGGGCCTATACTGCAAGACCAAGGAGGGAGGTGGATCCCTGGGTAGCTTGCTGGGGTAAGGGGCCCCTAGTTGGAGGTCCAGGGGGCAACCTGGGGCCAATACTGCAAATCCAAGGAGAGAGGTGCTAGGGTCAGAGGTCCCTAGGTGGAGGGCCAGGGGGCACCCTGGGGCCTATACTGCAAGTCTAGAGAGAGATGTGGACCCCTGGGTAGCTTGTTGGGGTCAGGGGCCCTTAGGTGGAGGGCCAGGGGACACCCTTTGGGCTACACTGCAAGTCTAGGAAAAGAGGGGGGGCCCTGGGTAGCTTTGCTGGGGTCTGGGGCCTCTAGGTGGAGGGCCAGGTGGAACCCTGTGGGCTATACTGCAAGTCCAGGAAGAGAGGTTGACCCCTGGGTAGCTTGCTGGGGTCAGGGGCCCCTAGGTGGATTGCCTGGGGGCACCCTGGGGCCTATACTGCAAGTCCAGGAAGAGAGATGGACCCCTGGGTAGCTTGCTGGGGTCGGGGGCCCCTAGGTGGAGGGCCAAGTGGCACCCTTTGGGCTATACTGCAAGTCCAAGGAGAGCGGTTGACCCCTGGGAGGCTTGCTGGCGTCAGGAGCCCCTAGGTGGACGGCCAGGGGGCACCCTGGGGCCTATACTGCAAGTCCAGGGAGGGAGGTGGATATCCGGGTAGCTTGCTGGGGTCACAGGCTCATAGGTGGAGGACCAGAGGGCACCGTGGGGCCTACACTGCAAGTCCAGGGAGAGAGGTGGACCCCTGGGTAGCTTGCTGGGGTCAGAGGCCCCTAGATGGAGGACCAGGGGGCACCCTGGGGCCTACACTGCAAGTCCAGGGAGAGAGGTGGACCCCTGGGTAGCTTGTTGTGGTCAGGGGCATCTAGGTGGATGGCCAGGGGGCACCCTGGGGCCTATACTGCAAGTCCAGGGAGAGAGGTGGACCCCCGGGTAGCTTGCTGGGGTCAGGGGCCCTTAGGTGGAGGGCCAGGGGGCACCTTGGGGCCTATACTGCAAGTCCAGGAAGAGAGGTGGACTCCTGGGTAGCTTGCTGGGGTCACAGGCTTATAGGTTGAGGACCAGGGGGCACCCTGGGGCCTACACTGCAAGTCCAGGGAGAGAGGTGGACCCCTGGGTAGCTTGCTGGGGTCAGGGACCACTACATGTAGGGCCAGGGGGCACCGTGGGGCCTACATTGCAAGTCCAGGGAGAGAGGTGGACCCCTAGTTAGCTTGCTGGGGTCAGAGGCCCCTAGATGGAGGTCCAGGGGGCACCCTGGGGCCTACACTGCAAGTCCAGGGAGAGAGGTGGACCCCTGGGTAGCTTGTTGGGGTCAGGGGCATCTAGGTGGATGGCCAGGGGCACCCTGGGGCCTATACTGCAAGTCCAGGGAATTAGGTGGACCCCTGGGTAGCTTGCTTGGGTCAGAGGCCCTTAGGTGGAGGGCCAGGGGGCACCCTGGGGCCTATACTGCAAGTCCAAGGAGAGAGGTGGACCCCTGGGTAGCTTGCTGGGGTCAGAGGCCCCTAGGTGGAGGGCCTAGGGGCACCCTGGGGCCTATACTGCAAGTCCAGGAAGAGATGTGGACCCCTGGGTAGCTTGCTGGGGTCAGGGGCTCCACAATTGAGGGTCAGGGGGCACCCTGGGTCCTATACTGCAAGTCCAGGGACGGAGGTACACCCCTGGGTAGCTTGCTGGGGTCAGAGGCCCCTAGGTGGAGGGCCAGGGGGCACCCTGGGGCCTATACTGCACGTCCAGGAAAAGAGGTGGACTCCTGGGTAGCTTGCTGGGGTCACAGGCTCATAGGTTGAGGACCAGGGGGCACCCTGGGGCCTACACTGCAAGTCCAGGGAGAGAGGTGGACCCCTGGGTAGCTTGCTGGGGTCAGGGACACCTAGGTGGAGGGCCAGGGGGCACCCTGGGGCCTACAATGCAAGTCCAGGGAGAGAGGTGGACCCCTAGGTAGCTTGCTAGGGTCAGAGGCCCCTAGATGGAGGCCCAGGGGGCACCCTGGGGCCTACACTGCAAGTCCAGGGAGAGAGGTGGACCCCTGGGTAGCTTGTTGGGGTCAGGGGCATCTAGGTGGATGGTCAAGGGGCACCCTGGGGCCTATACTGCAAGTCCAGGGACATAGGTGGACCCTTGGGTGGCTTGCTTGGGTCAGAGGCCCTTAGGTGGAGGTCCAGGGGGCACCTTGGGGCCTATACTGCAAATCCAGGAAGAGAGGTGGACTCCTGGGTAGCTTGCTGGGGTCATAGGCTCATAGGTGGAGGACCAGGGGGCACCCAGGGGCCTACACTGCAAGTCCAGGGAGAGAGGTGGACCCCTGGGTAGCTTGCTGGGGTCAGAGACCCCTAGGTGGAGGGCCAGGGGGCACCCTGGGGCCTACACTGCAAGTCCAGGGAGAGAGCTGGACCCCTTGGTAGCTTGTTGGGGTCAGAGACCCCTAGGAGGAGGGCAAGGGGGCACCCTGGGGCCTAAACTGCAAGTCCAAGGAGGGAGATGGACCCCTTGGTAGCTTGCTTGGTTCAGTGGCCCCTAGGTGAAGAACAGGGGGCACCTTGGGTCCTATACTGCAAGTTTAGGGAGATCGGTGGACCCCTGGGTAGCTTGCTGGAGTCAGAGGCATCTAGGTGGAGTGCCAGGGGATCCCCTGGGGCCTATACTGCAAGTCCAGTGAGAGAGGTGGACCACTGGGTAGCTTGCTGGGGTCAGAAGCCCCTAGGTGGAGGGCCAGGGGGCACCCTGTGGCCTATAATGCAAGTCTAGGGAGAGAGGTGGACTCCTGGGTAGCTTGCTGGGGTCATAGGCTCCTAGGTGGAGGGCCAGAGTGCAACCTGGGGCCTACACTATAAGTCCAGGGAGAGAGGTGGACCCCTGGGTAGCTTGCTGGGGTCAGAGGCCCCTATGTGGAGGGCAAAGGGGGACCCTGGGGCCTAAACTGCAAGTCCAGGGACATCGGTGGACCCCTGGGTAGCTTGCTGGGGTCAGAGGCCCATAGATGGAGGGTCAAGGGGCACCCTGGGGCCTATACTGCAAGTCCAGGGACATCGGTGGACCCCTGGGTAGCTTGCTGGGGTCAGAGGCCCCTATGTGGAGGGCAAAGGGGCACCCTGGGGCCTAAACTGCAAGTCCAGGGACATCGGTGGACCCCTGGGTAGCTTGCTGGGGTCAGAGGCCCTTAGATGGAGGGCCAGGGGGCACCCTGGGGCCTATACTGCAAGTCCAGGGATGGAGGTGGATCCCTGGGTAGCTTGTTGGGATCTGGGGCCCCTTGGTGGAGGGCCAGGGGCACCCTTTGGGCTAAACTGCAAGTCCAGGAAGAGAAGTGGACCCCTGGGTAGCTTGCTGGGGTCAGGGGCCCGTAGTTGGAGGTCTAGGGGGCAACCTGGGGCCTACACTCCAAGTCCAGGGAGAGAGGTGGACCCCTAGGTAGCTTGCTGGGGTCAGAGGCCCCTAGATGGAGGCCCAGGGGGCACCCTGGGGCCTACACTGCAAGTCCAGGGAGAGAGTTGGACCCCTGGGTAGCTTGTTGGGGTCAGGGGCATCTAGGTGGATGGCCAGGGGCACCCTGGGGCCTGCACTGCAAGTCCAGGGACATAGGTGGACCCCTGGGTGGCTTGCTTGGGTCAGAGGCCCTTAGGTGGAGGGCCAGGGGGCACCTTGGGGCCTATACTGCAAGTCCAGGAAGAGAGGTGGACTCCTGGGTAGCTTGCTGGGGTCATAGGCTCATAGGTGGAGGACCAGGGGGCACCCAGGGGCCTACACTGCAAGTCCAGGGAGAGAGGTGGACCCCTGGGTAGCTTGCTGGGGTCAGAGACTCCTAGGTGGAGGGCCAGGGGGCACCCTGGGCCTATACTGCAAGTCCAGGGACATCGGTGGACCCCTGGGTAGCTTGCTGGGGTCAGAGGCCCATAGATGGAGGGCCAGGGGGCACCCTGGGGCCTATACTGCAAGTCCAGGGAGGGAGGTGGATCCCTGGGTAGCTTGTTGGGATCTGGGGCCCCTTGGTGGAGGGCCAAGGGCACCCTTTGTGCTATACTGCAAGTCCAGGAAGAGAAGTGGACCCCTGGGTAGCTTGCTGGGGTCAGGGGCCCCTAGTTGGAGGTCCAGGGGGCAACCTGGGTTGTATACTGCAAGTCCAGGGAGAGAGGTGGACCCCTGGGTAGCTTGCTTGGGTCAGAGGCCCCTAGGGGGAGGGCCAGGGGGCACCCTGGGGCCTATACTGCAAGTCCAGGGACATCGGTGGACCCCTGGGTAGCTTGCTGGGGTCAGAGGCCCCTATGTGGAGGGCAAAGGGGCACCCTGGGGCCTACACTGCAAGTCCAGGGACATCGGTGGACCCCTGGGTAGCTTGCTGGGGTCAGAGGCCCATAGATGGAGGGCCAGGGGGCACCCTGGGTCCTATACTGCAAGTCCAGGGACGGAGGTACACCCCTGGGTAGCTTGCTGGGGTCAGAGGCCCCTAGGTGGAGGGCCAGGGGGCACCCTGGGGCCTATACTGCACGTCCAGGAAAAGAGGTGGACTCCTGGGTAGCTTGCTGGGGTCACAGGCTCATAGGTTGAGGACCAGGGGGCACCCTGGGGCCTACACTGCAAGTCCAGGGAGAGAGGTGGACCCCTGGGTAGCTTGCTGGGGTCAGGGACACCTAGGTGGAGGGCCAGGGGGCACCCTGGGGCCTACAATGCAAGTCCAGGGAGAGAGGTGGACCCCTAGGTAGCTTGCTAGGGTCAGAGGCCCCTAGATGGAGGCCCAGGGGGCACCCTGGGGCCTACACTGCAAGTCCAGGGAGAGAGGTGGACCCCTGGGTAGCTTGTTGGGGTCAGGGGCATCTAGGTGGATGGTCAAGGGGCACCCTGGGGCCTATACTGCAAGTCCAGGGACATAGGTGGACCCTTGGGTGGCTTGCTTGGGTCAGAGGCCCTTAGGTGGAGGTCCAGGGGGCACCTTGGGGCCTATACTGCAAATCCAGGAAGAGAGGTGGACTCCTGGGTAGCTTGCTGGGGTCATAGGCTCATAGGTGGAGGACCAGGGGGCACCCAGGGGCCTACACTGCAAGTCCAGGGAGAGAGGTGGACCCCTGGGTAGCTTGCTGGGGTCAGAGACCCCTAGGTGGAGGGCCAGGGGGCACCCTGGGGCCTACACTGCAAGTCCAGGGAGAGAGCTGGACCCCTTGGTAGCTTGTTGGGGTCAGAGACCCCTAGGAGGAGGGCAAGGGGGCACCCTGGGGCCTAAACTGCAAGTCCAAGGAGGGAGATGGACCCCTTGGTAGCTTGCTTGGTTCAGTGGCCCCTAGGTGAAGAACAGGGGGCACCTTGGGTCCTATACTGCAAGTTTAGGGAGATCGGTGGACCCCTGGGTAGCTTGCTGGAGTCAGAGGCATCTAGGTGGAGTGCCAGGGGATCCCCTGGGGCCTATACTGCAAGTCCAGTGAGAGAGGTGGACCACTGGGTAGCTTGCTGGGGTCAGAAGCCCCTAGGTGGAGGGCCAGGGGGCACCCTGTGGCCTATAATGCAAGTCTAGGGAGAGAGGTGGACTCCTGGGTAGCTTGCTGGGGTCATAGGCTCCTAGGTGGAGGGCCAGAGTGCAACCTGGGGCCTACACTATAAGTCCAGGGACATCGGTGGACCCCTGGGTAGCTTGCTGGGGTCAGAGGCCCCTATGTGGAGGGCAAAGGGGCACCCTGGGGCCTAAACTGCAAGTCCAGGGACATCGGTGGACCCCTGGGTAGCTTGCTGGGGTCAGAGGCCCTTAGATGGAGGGCCAGGGGGCACCCTGGGGCCTATACTGCAAGTCCAGGGATGGAGGTGGATCCCTGGGTAGCTTGTTGGGATCTGGGGCCCCTTGGTGGAGGGCCAGGGGCACCCTTTGGGCTAAACTGCAAGTCCAGGAAGAGAAGTGGACCCCTGGGTAGCTTGCTGGGGTCAGGGGCCCGTAGTTGGAGGTCTAGGGGGCAACCTGGGGCCTACACTCCAAGTCCAGGGAGAGAGGTGGACCCCTAGGTAGCTTGCTGGGGTCAGAGGCCCCTAGATGGAGGCCCAGGGGGCACCCTGGGGCCTACACTGCAAGTCCAGGGAGAGAGTTGGACCCCTGGGTAGCTTGTTGGGGTCAGGGGCATCTAGGTGGATGGCCAGGGGCACCCTGGGGCCTGCACTGCAAGTCCAGGGACATAGGTGGACCCCTGGGTGGCTTGCTTGGGTCAGAGGCCCTTAGGTGGAGGGCCAGGGGGCACCTTGGGGCCTATACTGCAAGTCCAGGAAGAGAGGTGGACTCCTGGGTAGCTTGCTGGGGTCATAGGCTCATAGGTGGAGGACCAGGGGGCACCCAGGGGCCTACACTGCAAGTCCAGGGAGAGAGGTGGACCCCTGGGTAGCTTGCTGGGGTCAGAGACTCCTAGGTGGAGGGCCAGGGGGCACCCTGGGCCTATACTGCAAGTCCAGGGACATCGGTGGACCCCTGGGTAGCTTGCTGGGGTCAGAGGCCCATAGATGGAGGGCCAGGGGGCACCCTGGGGCCTATACTGCAAGTCCAGGGAGGGAGGTGGATCCCTGGGTAGCTTGTTGGGATCTGGGGCCCCTTGGTGGAGGGCCAGGGGCACCCTTTGTGCTATACTGCAAGTCCAGGAAGAGAAGTGGACCCCTGGGTAGCTTGCTGGGGTCAGGGGCCCCTAGTTGGAGGTCCAGGGGGCAACCTGGGTTGTATACTGCAAGTCCAGGGAGAGAGGTGGACCCCTGGGTAGCTTGCTTGGGTCAGAGGCCCCTAGGGGGAGGGCCAGGGGGCACCCTGGGGCCTATACTGCAAGTCCAGGGACATCGGTGGACCCCTGGGTAGCTTGCTGGGGTCAGAGGCCCCTATGTGGAGGGCAAAGGGGCACCCTGGGGCCTACACTGCAAGTCCAGGGACATCGGTGGACCCCTGGGTAGCTTGCTGGGGTCAGAGGCCCATAGATGGAGGGCCAGGGGGCACCCTGGGGCCTATACTGCAAGTCCAGGGAGGGAGGTGGATCCCTGGGTAGCTTGTTGGGATCTGGGGCCCCTTGGTGGAGGGCCAGGGGCACCGTTTGGGCTATACTGCAAGTCCAGGAAGAGAAGTGGACCCCTGGGTAGCTTGCTGGGGTCAGGGGCCCCTAGTTGGAGGTCCAGGGGGCAACCTGGGTTCTCTACTGCAAGTACAGGGAGAGAGGTGGACCCCTGGGTAGCTTGCTTGGGTCAGAGGCCCCTAGGGGGAGGGCCAGGGGGCACCCGTGGGCCTATACTGCAAGTCCAGGGAGTAATGTGGACTCCTGGGTAGCTTGCTGGGGTCATAGGCTCAAAGGTGGAGGGCCAGGGGGCACCCTGGGGCCTACACTGAAAGTAAAGGGAGTGAGGTGGACCCAAGGATAGCTTGCTTGGGTCAGACGCCCCCAGGTGGATGGCCAGGGGGCACCCTGGGGCCTATACTGCAAGTCCAGGAAGAGAGGTGGACCCCTGGGTAGCTTGCTGGGGTCAGAGGCCCCTAAGTGGAGGGCCAGGGGGCACCCTGGGGCCTATCCTGCAAGTCCAGGGAGTGAGGTGGACTCCTGGGTAGCTTGCTGGTGTCTTGGGCACTTAGGTGGAGTGCCAGGGGGCACCCTGGGGCCTATACTGCAAGTCCATGAAGAGAGGTTGACACCTGGGTAGCTTGCTGAAGTCTGGAGCCCCTAGGTGGAGGGCCAGGGGGCACACTGGGGCCTATACTGCAAGTCCAGGAAGAGAGGTGGACCCCTGGGTAGCTTGCTGGGGTCAGAGGCCCCTAGGTGAAGGGCCAGGGTGCACCCTGGGGCCTATAATGCAAGTCCAAGGACATCGGTGGACCGCTGGGTAGCTTGCGGGGGTCAGAGGCCCCTAAGTGGAGGGTCAGGGGGCACCCTGGGGCCTATACTGGAAGCCCAGGGAGGGAGGTGGACCCCTGGGTAGCTTGCTGGGGTCAGGGTCCCCTAGGTGGAGGGCCAGGGGTCACCCTGTGGGCTATACTGCAAGTCCAGGAAGAGAGGTGAACCCCTGGGTAGCTTGCTGGGGTCATAGGCTCCTAGGTGGAGGGCCAGGGGGCACCCTGGGGCCTACACTGCAAATCCAGGGAGAGAGGTGGACCCCTGGGTAGCTTGCAGGGGTCAGAGGCCCCTAGGTGGAAGGCCAGGGGGCACCCTGGGGCCTATACTGCAAGTCCAGGGAGGTAGGTGGACCCCTGGGTAGCTTGATGGAGTCAGAGGCCCCTAGGTGGAGGGCCAGGGGTTCCCCTGGGGTATATACTGTAAGTCCAGGGAGTGAGGTGGACTTCTGGGTAGCTTGATGGGGTCATAGGCTCCTAGGTGGAGGGCCAGGGGGCACCCTGGGGCCTACACTGCAAGTCCAGGGAGAGATATGGACCCCTGGGTAGCTTGCTGGGGTCAGGGGCCCCTAGGTTGAGGTCCAGGGGGCACCCTGGGGCCTATACTGCAAGTCCAGGGACATCGGTGGACCCCTGGGTAGCTTGCTGGGGTCCGGGGCCCTTAGGTGGAGGGCCAGGGGGCACCCTGGGGCCTATACTGCAAGTCCAGGGAGTGAGTTGGACTCCTGGGTAGCTTGCTGGGGTCAGAGGCCCCTAGGTGGAGGGCCAGGGGGCACCCTGGGGCCTATACTGCAAGTCCAGGGACATCAGTTGACCCCTGGGTAGCTTGCTGGGGTCAGATGCCCCTAGGTGGAGGGCCAGGGGGCACCCTGGGGCCTATACTGCAAGTCCAGGGACATCGGTGGACCAATGGGTAGCTAGCTGGGGTCAGTGGCCCTTAGGTGGAGGGCCAGGGGGCAAGCTGGGGCCTATACTGCAAATCCAGGAAGAGAGGTTGACCCCTGGGTAGCTTGCTGAAGTCTGGAGCCCCTAGGTGGAGGGCCAGGGGGCACACTGGGGCCTATACTGCAAGTCCAGAGAGTGAGGTGGACTCCTGGGTAGCTTGCTTTGGTCAGAGGCTCTAGGTGGAGGGCCAGGGGGCACCCTGGGGCCTATACTGCAAGTCCAGGGACATCGGTGGACCCCTGGGTAGCTTGCTGGGGTCAGAGGCCCCTAGGTCGAGTGCCAGGGGGCACCCTGGGGCCTATACTGCAAGTCCAGGGACATCGGTGGACCAATGGGTAGCTTGCTGGGGTCAGGAGCCCATAGGTGGAGGGCCAGGGGGCACCTTGGGGCCTATACTGCAAATCCAGGAAGAGAGGTTGACCCCTGGGTAGCTTGCTAAAGTCTGGAGCCCCTAGGTGGAGGGCCAGGGGGCACACTGGGGCCTATACTGCAAGTCCAGGAAGAGAAGTGGACCCCTGGGTAGCTTGCTGGGGTGAGAGGCCCCTAGGTGAAGGGCCAGGGGGCACCCTGGGGCCTATAGTGCAAGTCCAATGACATCGGTGGACCGCTAGGTAGCTTGCGGGGGTCAGAGGCCCCTAAGTGGAGGGCCAAGGGGAACCCTTGGGCCTATACTGCAAGCCCAGGGAGGGAGGTGGACCCCTGGGTAGCTTGCTGGGGTCAGGGTCCCCTAGGTGGAGGGCCAGGGGTCACCCTGTGGGCTATACTGCAAGTCCAGGAAAAGCGGTGGACCCCTGGGTAGCTTGGTGGGGTCAGGGGCCCCTAGGTGGATGGCCAGGGAGCACCCTGGGGCCTATATTGCAAGTCCAGGAAGAGAGGTGGACCCCTGGGTATCTTGCTGGGGTCAGGGGCCCCTAGGTGGAGGGCCAGGTGGCAGCCTGTGGGCTATACTGCAAGTCCAGGAAGAGAGGTTGTCCCCTGGGTAGCTTGCTGAAGTCAGGAGCCCCTAGGTGAAAGGCCAGGGGGCACCCTGAGGCCTATACTGCAAGCCCAGGGAGATCAGTGGACCCCTGTGTAGATTGCTGAGGTCAGAGACCCCTATGTGGAGGGCCAGAAGGTCCCCTGGGGCCTATACTGCAAGTCCAGGGAGTGAGACGAACTCCTGGGTAGCTTGCTGGGGTCAGAGGCCCCTAGGTGGAGGGCCAGGGGGCACCCTGGGGCCTATACTGCAAGTCCAGGGACTTCGGTGGACCCCTGGGTAGCTTGCTGGGGTCATAGGCTCCTAGGTGGAGGGCCAGGGGGCACCCTGGGGCCTACACTGCAAGTCCAGGGAGAGAGGTGGACCGCTGGATAACTTGCTGGGGTCAGAGGCCCCTAGGTTGAGGTCGAGGGGGCACCCTGGGGCCTATACTGCAAGTCCAGGGACATCGGTGGACCCCTGGGTAGCTTGCTGGGGTCAGGGACCCTTAGGTGGAGGGCCAGGGGGCACCCTGGGGCCTAAACTGCAAGTCCAGGGAGAGAGGTGGACTCCTGGGTTGCTTGCTGGGGTCAGAGGCCCCTAGGTGGAGGGCCAGGGGGCACCCTGGGGCCTATACTGCAAGTCCAGGGACATCGGTGGACCCCTGGGTAGCTTGCTGGGGTCAGAGGCCCCTAGGTGGAGGGCCAGGGGGCAGCCTGGGGCCTATACTGCAAGTCCAGGGACATCTGTGGACCACTGGGTAGCTTGCTTGGGTCAGGGGCCCTTAGGTGGAGGGCCAGGGGGCACCCTGGGGTCTATACTGCAAAACCAGGAAGAGAGGTTGACCCCTGGGTAGCTTGCTGAAGTCTGGGGCCCCTAGGTGGAGGGCCAGGGGGCACACTGGGGCCTATACTGCAAGTCCAGGAAGAGAGGTGGACCCCTGGGTAGCTTGCTGGGGTCAGAGGCCCCTAGGTGAAGTGCCAGGGGGCACCCTGGGGCCTATACTACAAGTCCAAAGAGATCGGTGGACCGCTGGGTAGCTTGCAGGGGTCAGAGGCCCCTAAGTTGAGGGCCAGGGGGCACCCTGGGGCCTATACTGCAAGCTCAGGGAGGGAGGTGGACCCCTGGGTAGCTTGCTGGGGTCAGGGTCCCCTAGGTGGAGGGCCAGGGGTCACCCTGTGGGCTATACTGCAAGTCCAGGAAGAGAGGTGGACCCCTGGGTAGCTTGGTGGGGTCAGGGGCCCCTAGTTTGATGGCCAGGGGGCACCCTGGGGCCTATGTTGCATGTCCAGGAAGAGAAGTGGACCCCTGGGTAGCTTGCTGGGGTCAGGCGCCCCTAGGGGAAAGGCCAGGGGGCACCCTGAGGCCTATACTGCAAGAACAGGGAGGGAGGTGGACCCCTGGGTAGCTTGCTGGGGTCAGGGTCCCCTAGATGGAGGGCCAGGGGGCACCCTGTGGGCTACACTGCAAGTCCAGGGAGAGAGGTGGACCCCTGGGTAGCTTGCTGGGGTCAGAGGCCCCTAGGTGGAAGGCCAGTGGCACCCTGGCGCCTATACTGCAAGTCCAGGGAGGTAGGTGGACCCCTGGGTAGCTTGCTGGAGTCAGAGGCTCCTAGGTGGAGGGCCAGGGGTTCCCCTGGGGCCTATACTGCAAGTCAAGGAAGAGAGGTTGACCCCTGGGTAGCTTGCTGGGGTCAGAGGCCCCTAGGTGAATGGCCAGGGGGCACCCTGGGGCCTATACTGCAAGAACAGGGAGGGAGGTGGACCCCTGGGTAGCTTGCTGGGGTCAGGGTCCCCTAGGTGGAGGGCCAGGGGGCACCCTCTGGGCTATACTGCAAGTCCAGGAAGAGAGGTGGACCCCTGGGTAGCTTGCTGGGGTCATAGGCTCCTAGGTGGAGGGCCAGGGGGCACCCTGGGGCCTACACTGCAAGTCTAGGGAGAGAGGTGGACCCCTGGGTAGCTTGCTGGGGTCAGAGGCCCCTAGGTGGAAGGCCAGGGTCACCCTGGGGCCTATACTGCAAGTCCAGGGAGGTAGGTGGACCCCTGGGTAGCTTGCTGGAGTCAGAGGCCCCTAGGTGGAAGGCCAGGGGTTCCCCTGGGGCCTATACTGCAAGTCCAGGGAGTGAGGTGGACTTCTGGGTAGCTTGCTGGGGTCAGGGGCCCCTAGGTGGAGGACCAGGGGGCACCCTGGGGCCTATACTGCAAGTCCAGGGACATCGGTGGAAAACTGGGTAGCTTGCTTGGGTCAGGGGTCTTAGGTGGAGGGCCAGGGGGCACCCTGAGGCCTATACTGCAAGTCCAGGGAGATCAGTGGACCCCTGGGTAGTTTGCCGAGGTCAGGGGCCCTTAGGTGGAGGGCCATGGGGCACCCTGGGGACTATACTTCAAGTCCAGGAATAGAGGTGGACCCCTGGGTAGCTTGCTGGGGTTAGGGGCCCCTAGGTGGAGGGCCAGGTGGCAGCCTGTGGGCTATACTGCAAGTCCAGGAAGAGAGGTTGACCCCTGGGTAGCTTGTTGAAGTCAGGAGCCACTAGGTGGAGGGCCAGGGGGCACACTGGGGCCTATACTGCAAGTCTAAGAAGAGAGGTGGACCCCTGGGTAGCTTGCTGGGGTCAGAGGCCCCTAGGTGAAGGGCCAGGGGGCACCCTGGGGCCTATACTGCAAGTCCAGGGAGATCGGTGGACCCCTGGGTAGCTTGCTGGGGTCAGGCTTCCCTAGGTGAAGGGCCAGGGGGCACCCTGAGGCCTATACTGCAAGCCCAGGAAGGGAGGTTGACCCCTGGGTAGCTTGCTGAAGTCAGGAGCCACTAGGTGGAGGGCCAGGGGGCACACTGGGGCCTATACTGCAAGTCTAGGAAGAGAGGTGGACACCTGGGTAGCTTGCTGGGGTCAGAGGCCCCTAGGTGAAGGGCCAGGGGGCACCCTGGGGCCTATACTGCAAGTCCAGGGAGATCGGTGGACCCCTGGGTAGCTTGCTGGGGTCAGGCATCCCTAGGTGAAGGGCCAGGGGGCACCCTGAGGCCTATACTGTAAGCCCAGGGAGGGAGGTGGACCCCTGGGTAGCTTGCTGGGGTCAGGGTCCCCTAGGTGGATGGCCAGGGGGCACCCTGTGGGCTATACTGCAAGTCCAGGAAGAGAGGTGGACCCCTGGGTAGCTTGCTGGGGTCAGGGTCCCCTAGGTGGATGGCCAGGGGGCACCCTGTGGGCTATATTGCAAGTCCAGGAATGAGAGGTGGACCACTGGTTAGCTTGCTGGGGTCAGAGGCCCCTAGGTGGAGGGCCAGGGGTTCTCCTGGGGTATATACTGCAAGTCCAGGGAGTGAGGTGGACTTCTGGGTAGCTTGATGGGGTCATAGGCTCCTAGGTGGAGGGCCAGGGGCACCCTGGGGCCTACAATGCAAGTCCAGGGAGAGATGTGGACCCCTGGGTAGCTTGCTGGGGTCAGGGGCCCCTAGGTTGAGGTCCAGGGGGCACCCTGGGGCCTATACTGCAAGTCCAGGGAAAGAGGTGGACCCCTGGGTAGCTTGCTGGGGTCAGGGGCCCTTAGGTGGAGTGCCAGGGGGCACCCTGGGGCCTATACTGCAAGTCCATGGAGTGATGTGGACTCCTGGGTAGCTTGCTGGGGTCAGAGGCCCCTAGGTGTAGGGCCAGGGGGCACCCTGGGGCCTATACTGCAAGTCCAGGGACATCGGTGGACCCCTGGGTAGCTTGCTGGGGTCAGAGGAACCTAGGTGGAGGGCCAGGGGGCACTCTGGGGCCTATACTGCAAGTCTAGGGACATCGGTGGACCCCTGGGTAGCTTGCTGGGGTCAGAGGCCCCTAGGTGGAGGGCCAGGGGGCACCCTGGGGCCTATATTGCAAGTCCAGGGACATCGGTGGACCAATGGGTAGCTTGCTGGGGTCAGGGGCCCTTAGGTGGAGGGCCAGGGGGCACCCTGGGGCCTTTACTGCAAGTCCAGGAAGAGAGGTTGACCCCTGGGTAGCTTGCTGAAGTCTGGAGCCCCTAGGTGGAGGGCCAGGGGACACACTGGGGCCTATACTGCAAGTCCAGGAAGAGAGGTGGACCCCTGGGTAGCTTGCTGGGGTCAGGGGCCCCTAGGTGGAGGGCCAGGTGGCAGCCTGTGGGCTATACTGCAAGTCCAGGAAGAGAGGTTGACCCCTGGGTAGCTTGCTGAAGTCAGGCGCCCCTAGGTGAAAGGCCAGGGGGCACCCTGAGGCCTATACTGCAAGCCCAGGGAGAACAGTGGACCCCTGTGTAGATTGCTGAGGTCAGAGACCCCTATGTGGAGGGGCAGAAGGTCCCCTGGGGCCTATACTGCAAGTCCAGGTAGTGAGATGGACTCCTGGGTAGCTTGCTGGGGTCAGAGGTTCTATGTGGAGGGCCAGGGGGCACCATGGGGCCTATACTGCAAGTCCAGGGACATCGGTGGACCCCTGGGTAGCTTGCTGGGGTCATAGGCTCCTAGGTGGAGGGCCAGGGGGCACCCTGGGGCCTACACTGCAAGTCCGGGGAGAGAGGTGGACCGCTGGATAACTTGCTGGGGTCAGAGGCCCCTAGGTGGAAGGCCAGGGGGCACCCTGGGGCCTATACTGCAAGTCCAGGGAGGTAGGTGGACCCCTGGGTAGCTTGCTGGGGTCAGAGGCCCCTAGGTGGAGGGCCAGGGGGCACCCTGGGGCCTATACTGCAAGTCCAGGGACATCGGTGGACCCCTGGGTAGCTTGCTGGGGTCATAGGCTCCTAGGTGGAGGGCTAGGGGGCACCCTGGGGCCTACACTGCAAGTCCAGGGACATCGGTGGACCCCTGGGTAGCTTGCTGGGGTCAGAGGCCCCTAGGTGGAGGGCCTGTGGGCTATACTGCAAGTCCAGGAAGAGAGGTGTACCCCTGGGTAGCTTGCTGAAGTCAGGAGCCACTAGGTGGAGGGCCAGGGGGCACACTGGGGCCTATACTGCAAGTCTAGGAAGAGAGGTGGACCCCTGGGTAGCTTGCTGGGGTCAGGGTCCCCTAGGTGGATGGCCAGGGGGCACCCTGTGGGCTATATTGCAAGTCCAGGAAGAGAGGTGGACCACTGGGTAGCTTGCTGGGGTCAGGCTTCCCTAGGTGGAGGGCACCCTGGGGCCTCTACTGCAAGTCCAGGGAGATTGGTGGAACCCTGAGTAGCTTGCTGGGGTCAGGCATCCCTAGGTGAAGGGCCAGGGGGCACCCTGAGGCCTATACTGTAAGCCCAGGGAGGGAGGTGGACCCCTGGGTAGCTTGCTGGGGTCAGGGTCCCCTAGGTGGATGGCCAGGGGGCACCCTGTGGGCTATACTGCAAGTCCAGGAAGAGAGGTGGACCCCTGGGTAGCTTGCTGGGGTCAGGGTCCCCTAGGTGGAGGGCCAGGGGGTACCCTGGGGCCTATACTGCAAGTCCAGGGACATCGGTGGACCCCTGGGTAGCTTGCTGGGGTCAGGCTTCCCTAGGTGGAGGGCCAGGGGGCACCCTGGGGCCTATACTGCAAGTCCAGGAAGAGAGGTGGACCCCTGGGTAGCTTGCTGAAGTCAGAGGCCCCTAGGTGAAGGGCCAGGGGGCACCCTGGGGCCTATACTGCAAGTCCAATGACATCGGTGGACCGCTGGGTAGCTTGCGGGGGTCAGAGGCCCCTAAGTGGAGGACCAGGGGGCACCCTGGGGCCTATACTGCAAGCCCAGGGAGGGAGTTGGACCCCTGGGTAGCTTGCTGGGGTCAGGGTCCCCTAAGTGGAGAGCCAGTGGTCACCCTGTGGGCTATACTGCAAGTCCAGGAAGAGAGGTGGACCCCTGGGTAGCTTGGTGGGGTCAAGGGCCCCTAGGTGGATGGCCAGGGGGCACCCTGGGGCCTATATTGCAAGTCCAGGAAGAGAGGTGGACCCCTGGGTATCTTGCTGGGGTCAGGCGCCCGTAGGTGAAAGGCCAGGGGGCACCCTGAGGCCTATACTGCAAGCCCAGGGAGGGAGGTGGACCCCTGGGTAGCTTGCTGGGGTCAGGGTCCCCTAGGTGGAGGGCCAGGTGGTACCCTGGGGCCTATACTGCAAGTCCAGGGACATCGGTGGACCCCTGGGTAGTTTGCTGGGGTCAGAGGCCCCTAGGTGGAGGGCCAGGGGGCACCGTGGGGCCTATACTGCAAGTCCAGGGACAACGGTGGACCCCTGGGTAGCTTGCTGGGGTCGGAGGCCCCTAGGTGGAGGGCCAGGGATTCCCCTGGGGCCTATACTGCAAGTCCAGGGAGTGAGGTGGACCCCTGGGTAGCTTGCTGGGGTCAGAGGCTCCTAGGTGGAGGGCCAGGGGGCACCCTGGGGCCTACACTGCAAGTCCAGGGAGAGATTTGGACACCTGGGTAGATTGCTGGGGTCAGGGGCCCCTAGGTGGAGGTCCAGGGGGCACCCTGAGGCCTATACTGCAAGTCCAGGGAGATCAGTGGACCCCTGGGTAGCTTGCTGAGGTCAGAGACTCCTATGTGGAGGGCCAGAAGGTTCCCTGGGGCCTATACTTCAAGTCCAGGGAGTGAGGTGGACTCCTGGGTAGCTTGCTGGGGTCAGAGGCCCCTGGGTGGAGGGCCAGGGGGCACCCTGGGGCCTATACTGCAAGTCCAGGGACATCGGTGGACCCCTGGGTAGCTTGCTGGGGTTAGGGGCACCCTGGTGGAGGGCCAGATGGCAGCCTGTGGGCTATACTGCAAGTCCAGGAAGAGAGGTTGACCCCTGGGTAGATTGCTGAAGTCAGGAGCCACTAGGTGGAGGGCCAGGGGGCACACTGGGGCCTATACTGCAAGTCTAGGAAGAGAGGTGGACCCCTGGGTAGCTTGCTGGGGTGAGGCCACTAGGTGAAGGGCCAGGGGGCAGCCTGTGGGCTATACTGCAAGTCCAGGAAGAGAGGTTGACCCCTGGGTAGATTGCTGAAGTCAGGAGCCACTAGGTGGAGGGCCAGGGGGCACACTGGGGCCTATACTGCAAGTCCAGGGAGATCGGTGGACCCCTGGGTAGCTTGCTGGGGTCAGGCTTCCCTAGGTGAAGGGCCAGGGGGCACCCTGAGGCCTATACTGCAAGCCCAGGAGGGGAGGTGGACCCCTGGGTAGCTTGGTGGGGTCAGGGTCCCCTAGGTGGATGGCCAGGGGGCACCCTGTGGGCTATACTGCAAGTCCAGGAAGAGAGGTGGACCCCGGGGTAGCTTGCTGAAGTCAGGAGCCACTAGGTGGAGGGCCAGGGGGCACACTGGGGCCTATACTGCAAGTCCAGGGAGATCGGTGGACCCCTGGGTAGCTTGCTGGGGTCAGGCTTCCCTAGGTGAAGGGCCAGGGGGCACCCTGAGGCCTATACTGCAAGCCCAGGAGGGGAGGTGGACCCCTGGGTAGCTTGGTGGGGTCAGGGTCCCCTAGGTGGATGGCCAGGGGGCACCCTGTGGGCTATACTGCAAGTCCAGGAAGAGAGGTGGACCCCGGGGTAGCTTGCTGGGGTCAGAGGCCCCTAGGTGGAGGGCCAAGGGGCACCCTGGGGCCTATACTGCAAGTCCAGGGACATCGGTGGACCCCTGGGTAGCTTGCTGGGGTCAAAGGGCCCTAGGTGGACGGCCAGGGGTTCCCCTGGGGCCTATACTGCAAGTCCAGGGAGTGAGGTGGACGTCTGGGTAGCTTGGTGGGGTCATAGGCTCCTAGGTGGAGGGCCAGGGGGCACCCTGGGGCCTACACTGCAAGTCCAGGGAGAGATGTGGACCCCTGGGTAGCTTGCTGGGGTCTGGGGCCCCTAGTTTGAGGTCCAGGGGGCACCCTGGGGCCTTTACTGCAAGTCCAGGGACATCGGTGGACCCCTGGGTAGCTTGCTGGGGTCAGGGGCCCTTAGGTGGAGGGCCAGGGGGCACCCTGGGGCCTATACTGCAAGTCCAGGGAGTGAGGTGGACTCCTGGGTAGCTTGCTGGGGTAAGAGGCCCCTAGGTGGAGGGCCAGGGGGCACCCTGGGGCCTATACTGCAAGTCCAGGCACATCGGTGGACCACTGGGTAGCTTGCTGGGGTCAGGGGCCCTTAGGTGGAGGGCCAGGGGGCACCCTGGGGCCTGTACTGTAAGTCCAGGAAGAGAAGTGGACCCCTGGGTAGCTAACTGGGGTCAGTGTCCCCTAGGTGGAGGGAGAGTTGGCACACTGGGGCCTATACTGCAAGTCTAGGAAGAGAGGTGGACCCCTGGGTAGCTTGCTGGGGTCAGGGGCCCCTAGGTGGAGGGCCAGGTGGCAGCCTGTGGGCTATACTGCAAGTCCAGGAAGAGAGGTTGACCCCTGGGTAGCTTGCTGAAGTCAGGAGCCCCTAGGTGGAGGGCCAGGGGGCACACTGGGGCCTATACTGCAAGTCCAGGAACAGAGGTGGACCCCTGGGTAGCTTGCTGGGGTCAGAGGCCCCTATGTGAAGGGCCAGGGGGCACCCTATACTGCAAGCCCAGGGAGGGAGGTGGACAACTGGGTAGCTTGCTGGGGTCAGGGTCCCCTAGGTGGAGGGCCAGGGGGCACCCTATGGGCTATACTGCAAGTAGAGGTAGAGAGGTGGACCCCTGGGTAGCTTGCTGGTGTCATAGGCTCCTAGGTGGAGGGCCAGGGGGCACCCTGGGGCCTACACTGCAAGTCCAGGGAGAGAGGTGGACCCCTGGGTAGCTTGCTGGGGTCAGGCGCCCCTAGGCGAAAGGCCAGGGGGCACCCTGAGGCCTATACTGCATGCCCAGGGAGGGAGGTGGACCCCTGGGTAGCTTGCTGGGGTCAGGGTCCCCTAGGTGGAGGGCCAGGCGGCACCCTGTGGGCTATACTGCAAGTCCAGGAAGAGAGGTGGACCCCTGGGTAGCTTGCTGGGGTCATAGGCTCCTAGGTGGAGGGCCAGGGGGCACCCTGGGCCCTACACTGCAAGTCCAGGGAAATCGGTGGACCCCTGGGTAGCTTGCTGAGGTCAGAGGCCCCTAGGTGGAAGGCCAGGGGGCACCCTGGTGCCTATACTGCAAGTCCAGGGAGGTAGGTGGACCCCTGGGTAGCTTGCTGGAGTCAAAGGCCCCTTGGTGGAGGGCCAAGGGGCACCCTGGGGCCTATACTGCAAGTCCAGGGACATCGGTGGACCCCTGGGTAGCTTGCTGGGGTCAGAGGCCCCTAGGTGGAGGGCCAGGGGTTCCCCTGGAGCCTATACTGCAAGTCCAGGGAGTGAGGTGGACTTCTGGGTAGCTTGCTGGGGTCATAGGCTCCTAGGTGGAGGGCCAGGGGGCACCCTGGGGCCTATATTGCAAGTCCAGGGACATCGGTGGACCCCTGGGTAGCTTGCTGGGGTCAGGGGCCCTTAGGTGGAGGGCCAGGGGGCACCCTTGGGCCTATACTGCAAGTCCAGGGAGTGAGGTGGACTCCTGGGTAGCTTGCTGGGGTAATAGGCCCCTAGGTGGAGGGCCAGGGGGCACCCTGGGGCCTATACTGCAAGTCCAGGGACATCGGTGGACCCCTGGGTAGCTTGCTGGGGTCAGAGGCCCCTAGATGGAGGGCCAGGGGGCACCCTGGGGCCTATACTGCAAGTCTAGGAAGAGAGGTTGACCACTGGGTAGCTTGCTGAAGTCAGGAGCCACTAGGTGGAGGGCCAGGGGGCACACTGGGGCCTATACTGCAAGTCTAGGAAGAGAGGTGGACCCCTGGGTAGCTTGCTGGGGTCAGAGGCCCCTAGGTGAAGGGCCAGGGGGCACCCTGGGGCCTATACTGCAAGTCCAGGGAGATCGGTGAACCCCTGGGCAGCTTGCTGGGGTCAGGCATCCCTAGGTGAAGGGCCAAGGGGCACCCTGAGGCCTATACTGCAAGTCCAGGAAGAGAGGTGGACCCCTGGGTAGCTTGCTGGGGTCAGGGTCCCCTAGGTGGATGGCCAGGGGGCACCCTGTGGGCTATATTGCAAGTCCAGGAAGAGAGGCGTACCACTGGTTAGCTTGCTGGGGTCAGAGGCCCCTAGGTGGAGGGCCAGGGGTTCCCCTGGGGTATATACTGCAAGTCCAGGGAGTGAGGTGGACTTCTGGGTAGCTTGATGGGGTCATAGGCTCCTAGGTGGAGGGCCAGGGGAAACCCTGGGGCCTACAATGCAAGTCCAGGGAGAGATGTGGACCCCTGGGTAGCTTGCTGGGGTCAGGGGCCCCTAGGTTGAGGTCCAGGGGGCACCCTGGGGCCTATACTGCAAGTCCAGGGACATCGGTGGACCCCTGGGTAGCTTGCTGGGGTCAGGGGCCCTTAGGTGGAGGGCCAGGGGGCACCCTGGGGCCTATACTGCAAGTCCAGGGAGTGAGGTGGACTCCTGGGTAGCTTGCTGGGGTCAGAGGCCCCTAGGTGTAGGGCCAGGGGGCACCCTGGGGCCTAAACTGCAAGTCCAGGGACATCGGTGGACCCCTGGGTAGCTTGCTGGGGTCAGAGGGCCCTAGGCTGAGGGCCAGGGGGCACCCTGGGGCCTATACTGCAAGTCCAGGGAAATCGGTGGACCACTGTGTAGCTTGCTGGGGTCAGGGGCCCTTAGGTGGAGGGCCATGGGGCACCCTTGGGCCTATACTGCAAGTCCAGGAAGAAACGTGGACCCCTGGGTAGCTTGCTGGGGTTAGTGGCACCTAGGTGGAGGGCCAGGTGGCAGCCTGTGGGCTATACTGCAAGTCCAGGAAGAGAGGTTGACCCCTGGGTAGCTTGCTGAAGTCAGGAGCCACTAGGTGGAGGGCAAGGGGGCACACTGGGGCCTATACTGAAAGTCTAGGAAGAGAGGTGGACCCCTGGGTAGCTTGCTGGGGTCAGAGGCCCCTATGTGAAGGGCCAGGGGGCACCCTGGGGCCTATACTGCAAGTCCAGGGAGATCGGTGGACCCCTGGGTAGCTTGCTGGAGTCAGAGGCCCCTAGGTGGAGGGCCAAGGGGCACCCTGGGGCCTATACTGCAAGTCCAGAGACAACGGTGGACCCCTGGGTAGCTTGCTGGGGTCAGAGGCCCCTAGGTGGAGGGCCAGGGATTCCCCTGGGGCCTATACTGCAAGTCCAGGGACATCGGTGGACCCCTGGGTAGCTTGCTGGGGTCAGGGGCCCTTAGGTAGAGGGCCAGGGGGCACCCTTGGGCCTATACTGCAAGTCCAGGGAGTGAGGTGGACTCCTGGGTAGCTTGCTGGGGTAATAGGCCCCTAGGTGGAGGGCCAGGGGGCACCCTGGGGCCTACACTGCAAGTCCTGGGACAACGGTGGTCCCCTGGGTAGCTTGCTGGGGTCAGAGGCCCCTGGGTGGAGGGCCAGGGGGCACTCTGGGGCCTATACTACAAGTCCAGGGACATCGGTGGACCACTGTGTAGCTTGCTGGGGTCAGGGGCCCTTAGGTGGAGGGCCAGTTGGCACCCTGGGGCCTATACTGCAAGTCCAGGAAGAGAGGTTGACCACTGGGTAGCTTGCTGAAGTCTGGAGCCCCTAGGTGGAGGGCCAGGGGGCACCCTGAGGCCTATACTGCAAGTCCAGGGAGAGAGGTGGACCCCTGGGTAGCTTGTGGGGGTCAGAGACCCCTAAGTGGAGGGCCAGGGGGCACCCTGGGGCCTATACTGCAAGCCCAGGGAGGGAGGTGGACCCCTGGGTAGCTTGCTGGGGTCAGGGTCCCCTAGGTGGAGGGCCAGGGGTCACACTGTGGGCTATACTGCAAGTCCAGGAATAGAGGTGGACCCCTGGGTAGCTTGGTGGGGTCAGGGGCCCCTAGGTGGATGGCCACGGGGCACCCTGGGGCCTATATTGCAAGTCCAGTAAGAGAGGTGGACCCCTGGGTAGCTTGCTGGGGTCAGGCGCCCCTAGGTGGAGGTCCAGGGGGCACCCTGGGGCCTATACTGCAAGTCCAGGGACATCGGTGGACCCCTGGGTAGCTTGCTGGGGTCAGAGGCCCTTAGGTGGAGGGCCAGGGGGCACCCTGAGGCCTATACTTTAAGTCCAGGGAGAGCAGTGGACCCCTGGGTAGCTTGCTGAGGTCAGAGACCCCTATGTGGAGGGCCAGAAGGTCCCCTGGGGCCTATACTGCAAGTCCAGGAAGAGAAGTGGACCCCTGGGTAGCTTGCTGGGGTCAGGGTCCCATAGGTGGAGGGAGAGGGGGCACACTGGGGCCTATACTGCAAGTCCAGGAAGAGAGGTTGACCCCTGGGTAGCTTGCTGAAGTCAGGAGCCCCTAGGTGGAGGGCCAGGGGGCACACTGGGGCCTATACTGCAAGTCCAGGAAGAGAGGTGGACCCCTGGGTAGCTTGCTGGGGTCAGAGGCCCCTAGGTGAAGGGCCAGTGGGCACCCTGGGGCCTATACTGCAAGTCCAAGGTGATCGGTGGACCGCTGGGTAGCTTGCTGGGGTCAGAGACCCCTATGTGGAGGGCCAGAAGGTTCCCTGGGGCCTATACTGCAAGTCCTGGGACATCGGTGGTCCCCTGGGTAGCTTGCTGGGCTCATAGGCTCCTAGGTGGAGCTCCAAGGGGCACCCTGGGGCCTACACTGCAAGTCCAGGGAGAGAGATGGACCCCTGGGTAGCTTGCAGGGGTCATTGGTCCCTAAGTGGAGGGCCAGGGGGCACCCTGGGGCCTATACTGCAAGCCCAGGTAGGGAGGTGGACCCCTGGGTAGCTTGCTGGGGTCATTGTCCCCTAGGTGGAGGGCCAGGGGTCACCCTGTGGGCTATACTGCAAGTCCAGGAATAGAGGTGGACCCCTGGGTAGCTTGGTGGGGTCAGGGGCCCCTAGGTGGATGGCCAGGGGGCACCCTGGGGCCTATACTGCAAGTCCAGGGACATCGGTGGACCCCTGGGTAGCTTGCTGGTGTCAGGGGCCCTTAGGTGGAGGGCCAGGGGGCACCCTGATGCCTAAACTGCAAGTCCAGGGAGATCAGTGGACCCCTGGGTAGCTTGCTGAGGTCAGAGACCCCTATGTGGAGGACCAGAAGGTCCCCTGGGGCCTATACTGCAAGTCCAGGAAGTGAGGTTTACTCCTGGGTAGCTTGCTGGGGTCAGAGGCCCCTAGGTGGAGGGCCAGGGGGCACCCTGGGGCCTATACTGCAAGTCCTGGGACATCGGTGGTCCCCTGGGTAGCTTGCTGGGGTCAGAGGCCCCTGGGTGGAGGGCCAGGGGGCACTCTGGGGCCTATACTACAAGTCCAGGGACATCGGTGGACCACTGTGTAGCTTGCTGGGGTCAGGGGCCCTTAGGTGGAGGGCCAGGGAGCAACCTGGGGCCTATACTGCAAGTCCAGGAAGAGAGGTGGACCCCTGGGTAGCTTGCTGGGGTCAGGCGCCCATAGGTGAAGGGCCAGGGAGCACCCTGAGGCCTATACTGCAAGCCCAGGGAGGGAGGTGGACCCCAGGGTAGCTTGCTGGGGCCAGGGTCCCCTAGGTGGAGGGCCAGGGGGCACACTGGGGCCTATACTGCAAGTCCAGGAAGAGAAGGGGACCCCTGGGTAGCTTGCTGGGGTCAGAGGCCCCTAGGTGGAGGGCCAGGGGGCACCTTGGGGCCTATACTGCAAGTCCAGGGACATCGGTGGACCCCTGGGTAGCTTGCTGGGGTCAGAGGAACCTAGGTGGAGGGCCAGGGGGCACCCTGGGGCCTATAATGCAAGTCCAGGGACATCGGTGGACCCCTGGGTAGCTTGCTGGGGTCAGAGGCCCCTAGGTGGAGGGCCAGGGGGCACCCTTGGGCCTATACTGCAAGTCCAGGGACATCGATGGACCAATGGGTAGCTTGCTGGGGTCAGGGGCCCTTAGGTGGAGGGCCAGGGGGCACCCTGGGGCCTATACTGCAAGTCCAGGAAGAGAGGTTGACCCCTGGGTAGCTTGCTGAAGTCTGGAGCCCCTTGGTGGAGGGCCAGGGGGCACACTGGGGCCTATACTGCAAGTCCAGGAAGAGAGGTGGACCCCTGGGTAGCTTGCTGGGGTCAGAGGCCCTTAGGTGAAGGGCCAGGGGGCACCCTGGAGCCTATACTGCAAGTCCAATGACATCGGTGGAACGCTGGGTGGCTTGCGGGGGTCAGAGGCCCCTAAGTGGAGGGCCAGGGGGCACCCTGGGGCCAATACTGCAAGTCCAGGGAGAGATGTGGACCCCTGGGTAGCTTGCTGGGGTCAGGGGCCCCTAGTTTGAGGGCCAGGGGGCACCCTGGGGCCTATATTGCAAGTCCAGGGAGTGAGGTGGACTCCTGGGTAGCTTGCTGGGGTCAGAGGCACCTAGGTGGAGGGCCAGGGGGCACCCTGGGGCCTATACTGCAAGTCCAGGGACATCGGTGGACCTCTGGGTAGCTTGCTCGGGTCAGAGGCCCCTAGAAGGAGGGCCAGGGGGCACCCTGGGGCCTATACGGCAAGTCCAGGGACATCGGTGGACCACTGGGTAGCTTGCTGGGGTCAGGGGCCATTAGGTGGAGGGCCAGGGGGCACCCTGGGGCCTGTACTGCAAGTCCAGGAACAGAGGTGGACCCCTGGGTAGCTTGCTGGGGTCAGAGGCCCCTATGTGAAGGGCCAGGGGGCACCCTATAATGCAAGCCCATGGAGGGAGGTGGACAACTGGGTAGCTTGCTGGGGTCAGGGTCCCCTAGGTGGAGGGCCAGGGGGAACCCTGGGGCCTACACTGCAAGTCCAGGGAGAGAGGTGGACCCCTGGGTAGCTTGCTGGGATCAGGCGCCCCTAGGCGAAAGGCCAGGGGGCACCCTGAGGCCTATACTGCATGCCCAGGGAGGGAGGTGGACCCCTGGGTGGCTTGCTGGGGTCAGGGTCCCCTAGGTGGAGGGCCAGGCGGCACCCTGTGGGCTATACTGCAAGTCCAGGGAGGTAGGTGGACCCCTGGGTAGCTTGCTGGGGTCAAAGGCCCCTTGGTGGAGGGCCAAGGGGCACCCTGGGGCCTATACTGCAAGTCCAGGGACATCGGTGGACCCCTGGGTAGCTTGCTGGGGTCAGAGGCCCCTAGGTGGAGGGCCAGGGGTTCCCCTGGAGCCTATACTGCAAGTCCAGGGAGTGAGGTGGACTTCTGGGTAGCTTGCTGGGGTCATAGGCTCCTAGGTGGAGGGCCAGGGGGCACCCTGGGGCCTATACTGCAAGTCCAGGGACATCGGTGGACCCCTGGGTAGCTTGCTGGGGTCAGGGGCCCTTAGGTGGAGGGCCAGGGGGCACCCTTGGGCCTATACTGCAAGTCCAGGGAGTGAGGTGGACTCCTGGGTAGCTTGCTGGGGTAATAGGCCCCTAGGTTGAGGGCCAGGGGGCACCCTGGGGCCTATACTGCAAGTCCGGGGACATCGGTGGACCCCTGGGTAGCTTGCTGGGGTCAGAATACACTAGGTGGAGGGCCAGGGGGTACCCTGGGGCCTATACTGCAAGTCCAGGAACATCGGTGGACCACTGGGTAGCTTGCTGGGGTCAGGGGGCCTTAGGTGGAGGGCCAGGGGGCACCCTGGGGCGTATACAGCAAGTCCAGGAAGAGAGGTTGACCCCTGGGTAGCTTGCTGAAGTCTGGAGCCCCTAAGTGGAGGGCCAGGGGGCACACTGGGGCCTATACTGCAAGTCCAGGAAGAGAGGTGGACCCCTGGGTAGCTTGCTGGGGACAGAGGCCCCTAGGTGAAGGGCCAGGGGGCACCCTGTGGGCTATACTGCAAGTCCAGGAAGAGAGGTGGACCCCTGGGTAGCTTGGTGGGGTCAAGGGCCCCTAGGTGGATGGCCAGGGGGCACCCTGGGGCCTATATTGCAAGTCCAGGAAGAGAGGTGGACCCCTGGGTATCTTGCTGGGGTCAGGCGCCCGTAGGTGAAAGGCCAGGGGGCACCCTGAGGCCTATACTGCAAGCCCAGGGAGGGAGGTGGACCCCTGGGTAGCTTGCTGGGGTCAGGGTCCCCTAGGTGGAGGGCCAGGTGGTACCCTGGGGCCTATACTGCAAGTCCAGGGACATCGGTGGACCCCTGGGTAGTTTGCTGGGGTCAGAGGCCCCTAGGTGGAGGGCCAGGGGGCACCGTGGGGCCTATACTGCAAGTCCAGGGACAACGGTGGACCCCTGGGTAGCTTGCTGGGGTCGGAGGCCCCTAGGTGGAGGGCCAGGGATTCCCCTGGGGCCTATACTGCAAGTCCAGGGAGTGAGGTGGACTTCTGGGTAGCTTGCTGGGGTCAGAGGCTCCTAGGTGGAGGGCCAGGGGGCACCCTGGGGCCTACACTGCAAGTCCAGGGAGAGATTTGGACACCTGGGTAGATTGCTGGGGTCAGGGGCCCCTAGGTGGAGGTCCAGGGGGCACCCTGAGGCCTATACTGCAAGTCCAGGGAGATCAGTGGACCCCTGGGTAGCTTGCTGAGGTCAGAGACTCCTATGTGGAGGGCCAGAAGGTTCCCTGGGGCCTATACTTCAAGTCCAGGGAGTGAGGTGGACTCCTGGGTAGCTTGCTGGGGTCAGAGGCCCCTGGGTGGAGGGCCAGGGGGCACCCTGGGGCCTATACTGCAAGTCCAGGGACATCGGTGGACCCCTGGGTAGCTTGCTGGGGTTAGGGGCACCCTGGTGGAGGGCCAGATGGCAGCCTGTGGGCTATACTGCAAGTCCAGGAAGAGAGGTTGACCCCTGGGTAGATTGCTGAAGTCAGGAGCCACTAGGTGGAGGGCCAGGGGGCACACTGGGGCCTATACTGCAAGTCTAGGAAGAGAGGTGGACCCCTGGGTAGCTTGCTGGGGTGAGGCCACTAGGTGAAGGGCCAGGGGGCAGCCTGTGGGCTATACTGCAAGTCCAGGAAGAGAGGTTGACCCCTGGGTAGATTGCTGAAGTCAGGAGCCACTAGGTGGAGGGCCAGGGGGCACACTGGGGCCTATACTGCAAGTCCAGGGAGATCGGTGGACCCCTGGGTAGCTTGCTGGGGTCAGGCTTCCCTAGGTGAAGGGCCAGGGGGCACCCTGAGGCCTATACTGCAAGCCCAGGAGGGGAGGTGGACCCCTGGGTAGCTTGGTGGGGTCAGGGTCCCCTAGGTGGATGGCCAGGGGGCACCCTGTGGGCTATACTGCAAGTCCAGGAAGAGAGGTGGACCCCGGGGTAGCTTGCTGAAGTCAGGAGCCACTAGGTGGAGGGCCAGGGGGCACACTGGGGCCTATACTGCAAGTCCAGGGAGATCGGTGGACCCCTGGGTAGCTTGCTGGGGTCAGGCTTCCCTAGGTGAAGGGCCAGGGGGCACCCTGAGGCCTATACTGCAAGCCCAGGAGGGGAGGTGGACCCCTGGGTAGCTTGGTGGGGTCAGGGTCCCCTAGGTGGATGGCCAGGGGGCACCCTGTGGGCTATACTGCAAGTCCAGGAAGAGAGGTGGACCCCGGGGTAGCTTGCTGGGGTCAGAGGCCCCTAGGTGGAGGGCCAAGGGGCACCCTGGGGCCTATACTGCAAGTCCAGGGACATCGGTGGACCCCTGGGTAGCTTGCTGGGGTCAAAGGGCCCTAGGTGGACGGCCAGGGGTTCCCCTGGGGCCTATACTGCAAGTCCAGGGAGTGAGGTGGACGTCTGGGTAGCTTGGTGGGGTCATAGGCTCCTAGGTGGAGGGCCAGGGGGCACCCTGGGGCCTACACTGCAAGTCCAGGGAGAGATGTGGACCCCTGGGTAGCTTGCTGGGGTCTGGGGCCCCTAGTTTGAGGTCCAGGGGGCACCCTGGGGCCTTTACTGCAAGTCCAAGGACATCGGTGGACCCCTGGGTAGCTTGCTGGGGTCAGGGGCCCTTAGGTGGAGGGCCAGGGGGCACCCTGGGGCCTGTACTGTAAGTCCAGGAAGAGAAGTGGACCCCTGGGTAGCTAACTGGGGTCAGTGTCCCCTAGGTGGAGGGAGAGTTGGCACACTGGGGCCTATACTGCAAGTCTAGGAAGAGAGGTGGACCCCTGGGTAGCTTGCTGGGGTCAGGGGCCCCTAGGTGGAGGGCCAGGTGGCAGCCTGTGGGCTATACTGCAAGTCCAGGAAGAGAGGTTGACCCCTGGGTAGCTTGCTGAAGTCAGGAGCCCCTAGGTGGAGGGCCAGGGGGCACACTGGGGCCTATACTGCAAGTCCAGGAACAGAGGTGGACCCCTGGGTAGCTTGCTGGGGTCAGAGGCCCCTATGTGAAGGGCCAGGGGGCACCCTATACTGCAAGCCCAGGGAGGGAGGTGGACAACTGGGTAGCTTGCTGGGGTCAGGGTCCCCTAGGTGGAGGGCCAGGGGGCACCCTATGGGCTATACTGCAAGTAGAGGTAGAGAGGTGGACCCCTGGGTAGCTTGCTGGTGTCATAGGCTCCTAGGTGGAGGGCCAGGGGGCACCCTGGGGCCTACACTGCAAGTCCAGGGAGAGAGGTGGACCCCTGGGTAGCTTGCTGGGGTCAGGCGCCCCTAGGCGAAAGGCCAGGGGGCACCCTGAGGCCTATACTGCATGCCCAGGGAGGGAGGTGGACCCCTGGGTAGCTTGCTGGGGTCAGGGTCCCCTAGGTGGAGGGCCAGGCGGCACCCTGTGGGCTATACTGCAAGTCCAGGAAGAGAGGTGGACCCCTGGGTAGCTTGCTGGGGTCATAGGCTCCTAGGTGGAGGGCCAGGGGGCACCCTGGGCCCTACACTGCAAGTCCAGGGAAATCGGTGGACCCCTGGGTAGCTTGCTGAGGTCAGAGGCCCCTAGGTGGAAGGCCAGGGGGCACCCTGGTGCCTATACTGCAAGTCCAGGGAGGTAGGTGGACCCCTGGGTAGCTTGCTGGAGTCAAAGGCCCCTTGGTGGAGGGCCAAGGGGCACCCTGGGGCCTATACTGCAAGTCCAGGGACATCGGTGGACCCCTGGGTAGCTTGCTGGGGTCAGAGGCCCCTAGGTGGAGGGCCAGGGGTTCCCCTGGAGCCTATACTGCAAGTCCAGGGAGTGAGGTGGACTTCTGGGTAGCTTGCTGGGGTCATAGGCTCCTAGGTGGAGGGCCAGGGGGCACCCTGGGGCCTATATTGCAAGTCCAGGGACATCGGTGGACCCCTGGGTAGCTTGCTGGGGTCAGGGGCCCTTAGGTGGAGGGCCAGGGGGCACCCTTGGGCCTATACTGCAAGTCCAGGGAGTGAGGTGGACTCCTGGGTAGCTTGCTGGGGTAATAGGCCCCTAGGTGGAGGGCCAGGGGGCACCCTGGGGCCTATACTGCAAGTCCAGGGACATCGGTGGACCCCTGGGTAGCTTGCTGGGGTCAGAGGCCCCTAGATGGAGGGCCAGGGGGCACCCTGGGGCCTATACTGCAAGTCTAGGAAGAGAGGTTGACCACTGGGTAGCTTGCTGAAGTCAGGAGCCACTAGGTGGAGGGCCAGGGGGCACACTGGGGCCTATACTGCAAGTCTAGGAAGAGAGGTGGACCCCTGGGTAGCTTGCTGGGGTCAGAGGCCCCTAGGTGAAGGGCCAGGGGGCACCCTGGGGCCTATACTGCAAGTCCAGGGAGATCGGTGAACCCCTGGGCAGCTTGCTGGGGTCAGGCATCCCTAGGTGAAGGGCCAAGGGGCACCCTGAGGCCTATACTGCAAGTCCAGGAAGAGAGGTGGACCCCTGGGTAGCTTGCTGGGGTCAGGGTCCCCTAGGTGGATGGCCAGGGGGCACCCTGTGGGCTATATTGCAAGTCCAGGAAGAGAGGCGTACCACTGGTTAGCTTGCTGGGGTCAGAGGCCCCTAGGTGGAGGGCCAGGGGTTCCCCTGGGGTATATACTGCAAGTCCAGGGAGTGAGGTGGACTTCTGGGTAGCTTGATGGGGTCATAGGCTCCTAGGTGGAGGGCCAGGGGAAACCCTGGGGCCTACAATGCAAGTCCAGGGAGAGATGTGGACCCCTGGGTAGCTTGCTGGGGTCAGGGGCCCCTAGGTTGAGGTCCAGGGGGCACCCTGGGGCCTATACTGCAAGTCCAGGGACATCGGTGGACCCCTGGGTAGCTTGCTGGGGTCAGGGGCCCTTAGGTGGAGGGCCAGGGGGCACCCTGGGGCCTATACTGCAAGTCCAGGGAGTGAGGTGGACTCCTGGGTAGCTTGCTGGGGTCAGAGGCCCCTAGGTGTAGGGCCAGGGGGCACCCTGGGGCCTAAACTGCAAGTCCAGGGACATCGGTGGACCCCTGGGTAGCTTGCTGGGGTCAGAGGGCCCTAGGCTGAGGGCCAGGGGGCACCCTGGGGCCTATACTGCAAGTCCAGGGAAATCGGTGGACCACTGTGTAGCTTGCTGGGGTCAGGGGCCCTTAGGTGGAGGGCCATGGGGCACCCTTGGGCCTATACTGCAAGTCCAGGAAGAAACGTGGACCCCTGGGTAGCTTGCTGGGGTTAGTGGCACCTAGGTGGAGGGCCAGGTGGCAGCCTGTGGGCTATACTGCAAGTCCAGGAAGAGAGGTTGACCCCTGGGTAGCTTGCTGAAGTCAGGAGCCACTAGGTGGAGGGCAAGGGGGCACACTGGGGCCTATACTGAAAGTCTAGGAAGAGAGGTGGACCCCTGGGTAGCTTGCTGGGGTCAGAGGCCCCTATGTGAAGGGCCAGGGGGCACCCTGGGGCCTATACTGCAAGTCCAGGGAGATCGGTGGACCCCTGGGTAGCTTGCTGGAGTCAGAGGCCCCTAGGTGGAGGGCCAAGGGGCACCCTGGGGCCTATACTGCAAGTCCAGAGACAACGGTGGACCCCTGGGTAGCTTGCTGGGGTCAGAGGCCCCTAGGTGGAGGGCCAGGGATTCCCCTGGGGCCTATACTGCAAGTCCAGGGACATCGGTGGACCCCTGGGTAGCTTGCTGGGGTCAGGGGCCCTTAGGTAGAGGGCCAGGGGGCACCCTTGGGCCTATACTGCAAGTCCAGGGAGTGAGGTGGACTCCTGGGTAGCTTGCTGGGGTAATAGGCCCCTAGGTGGAGGGCCAGGGGGCACCCTGGGGCCTACACTGCAAGTCCTGGGACAACGGTGGTCCCCTGGGTAGCTTGCTGGGGTCAGAGGCCCCTGGGTGGAGGGCCAGGGGGCACTCTGGGGCCTATACTACAAGTCCAGGGACATCGGTGGACCACTGTGTAGCTTGCTGGGGTCAGGGGCCCTTAGGTGGAGGGCCAGTTGGCACCCTGGGGCCTATACTGCAAGTCCAGGAAGAGAGGTTGACCACTGGGTAGCTTGCTGAAGTCTGGAGCCCCTAGGTGGAGGGCCAGGGGGCACCCTGAGGCCTATACTGCAAGTCCAGGGAGAGAGGTGGACCCCTGGGTAGCTTGTGGGGGTCAGAGACCCCTAAGTGGAGGGCCAGGGGGCACCCTGGGGCCTATACTGCAAGCCCAGGGAGGGAGGTGGACCCCTGGGTAGCTTGCTGGGGTCAGGGTCCCCTAGGTGGAGGGCCAGGGGTCACACTGTGGGCTATACTGCAAGTCCAGGAATAGAGGTGGACCCCTGGGTAGCTTGGTGGGGTCAGGGGCCCCTAGGTGGATGGCCACGGGGCACCCTGGGGCCTATATTGCAAGTCCAGTAAGAGAGGTGGACCCCTGGGTAGCTTGCTGGGGTCAGGCGCCCCTAGGTGGAGGTCCAGGGGGCACCCTGGGGCCTATACTGCAAGTCCAGGGACATCGGTGGACCCCTGGGTAGCTTGCTGGGGTCAGAGGCCCTTAGGTGGAGGGCCAGGGGGCACCCTGAGGCCTATACTTTAAGTCCAGGGAGAGCAGTGGACCCCTGGGTAGCTTGCTGAGGTCAGAGACCCCTATGTGGAGGGCCAGAAGGTCCCCTGGGGCCTATACTGCAAGTCCAGGAAGAGAAGTGGACCCCTGGGTAGCTTGCTGGGGTCAGGGTCCCATAGGTGGAGGGAGAGGGGGCACACTGGGGCCTATACTGCAAGTCCAGGAAGAGAGGTTGACCCCTGGGTAGCTTGCTGAAGTCAGGAGCCCCTAGGTGGAGGGCCAGGGGGCACACTGGGGCCTATACTGCAAGTCCAGGAAGAGAGGTGGACCCCTGGGTAGCTTGCTGGGGTCAGAGGCCCCTAGGTGAAGGGCCAGTGGGCACCCTGGGGCCTATACTGCAAGTCCAAGGTGATCGGTGGACCGCTGGGTAGCTTGCTGGGGTCAGAGACCCCTATGTGGAGGGCCAGAAGGTTCCCTGGGGCCTATACTGCAAGTCCTGGGACATCGGTGGTCCCCTGGGTAGCTTGCTGGGCTCATAGGCTCCTAGGTGGAGCTCCAAGGGGCACCCTGGGGCCTACACTGCAAGTCCAGGGAGAGAGATGGACCCCTGGGTAGCTTGCAGGGGTCATTGGTCCCTAAGTGGAGGGCCAGGGGGCACCCTGGGGCCTATACTGCAAGCCCAGGTAGGGAGGTGGACCCCTGGGTAGCTTGCTGGGGTCATTGTCCCCTAGGTGGAGGGCCAGGGGTCACCCTGTGGGCTATACTGCAAGTCCAGGAATAGAGGTGGACCCCTGGGTAGCTTGGTGGGGTCAGGGGCCCCTAGGTGGATGGCCAGGGGGCACCCTGGGGCCTATACTGCAAGTCCAGGGACATCGGTGGACCCCTGGGTAGCTTGCTGGTGTCAGGGGCCCTTAGGTGGAGGGCCAGGGGGCACCCTGATGCCTAAACTGCAAGTCCAGGGAGATCAGTGGACCCCTGGGTAGCTTGCTGAGGTCAGAGACCCCTATGTGGAGGACCAGAAGGTCCCCTGGGGCCTATACTGCAAGTCCAGGAAGTGAGGTTTACTCCTGGGTAGCTTGCTGGGGTCAGAGGCCCCTAGGTGGAGGGCCAGGGGGCACCCTGGGGCCTATACTGCAAGTCCTGGGACATCGGTGGTCCCCTGGGTAGCTTGCTGGGGTCAGAGGCCCCTGGGTGGAGGGCCAGGGGGCACTCTGGGGCCTATACTACAAGTCCAGGGACATCGGTGGACCACTGTGTAGCTTGCTGGGGTCAGGGGCCCTTAGGTGGAGGGCCAGGGAGCAACCTGGGGCCTATACTGCAAGTCCAGGAAGAGAGGTGGACCCCTGGGTAGCTTGCTGGGGTCAGGCGCCCATAGGTGAAGGGCCAGGGAGCACCCTGAGGCCTATACTGCAAGCCCAGGGAGGGAGGTGGACCCCAGGGTAGCTTGCTGGGGCCAGGGTCCCCTAGGTGGAGGGCCAGGGGGCACACTGGGGCCTATACTGCAAGTCCAGGAAGAGAAGGGGACCCCTGGGTAGCTTGCTGGGGTCAGAGGCCCCTAGGTGGAGGGCCAGGGGGCACCTTGGGGCCTATACTGCAAGTCCAGGGACATCGGTGGACCCCTGGGTAGCTTGCTGGGGTCAGAGGAACCTAGGTGGAGGGCCAGGGGGCACCCTGGGGCCTATAATGCAAGTCCAGGGACATCGGTGGACCCCTGGGTAGCTTGCTGGGGTCAGAGGCCCCTAGGTGGAGGGCCAGGGGGCACCCTTGGGCCTATACTGCAAGTCCAGGGACATCGATGGACCAATGGGTAGCTTGCTGGGGTCAGGGGCCCTTAGGTGGAGGGCCAGGGGGCACCCTGGGGCCTATACTGCAAGTCCAGGAAGAGAGGTTGACCCCTGGGTAGCTTGCTGAAGTCTGGAGCCCCTTGGTGGAGGGCCAGGGGGCACACTGGGGCCTATACTGCAAGTCCAGGAAGAGAGGTGGACCCCTGGGTAGCTTGCTGGGGTCAGAGGCCCTTAGGTGAAGGGCCAGGGGGCACCCTGGAGCCTATACTGCAAGTCCAATGACATCGGTGGAACGCTGGGTGGCTTGCGGGGGTCAGAGGCCCCTAAGTGGAGGGCCAGGGGGCACCCTGGGGCCAATACTGCAAGTCCAGGGAGAGATGTGGACCCCTGGGTAGCTTGCTGGGGTCAGGGGCCCCTAGTTTGAGGGCCAGGGGGCACCCTGGGGCCTATATTGCAAGTCCAGGGAGTGAGGTGGACTCCTGGGTAGCTTGCTGGGGTCAGAGGCACCTAGGTGGAGGGCCAGGGGGCACCCTGGGGCCTATACTGCAAGTCCAGGGACATCGGTGGACCTCTGGGTAGCTTGCTCGGGTCAGAGGCCCCTAGAAGGAGGGCCAGGGGGCACCCTGGGGCCTATACGGCAAGTCCAGGGACATCGGTGGACCACTGGGTAGCTTGCTGGGGTCAGGGGCCATTAGGTGGAGGGCCAGGGGGCACCCTGGGGCCTGTACTGCAAGTCCAGGAACAGAGGTGGACCCCTGGGTAGCTTGCTGGGGTCAGAGGCCCCTATGTGAAGGGCCAGGGGGCACCCTATAATGCAAGCCCATGGAGGGAGGTGGACAACTGGGTAGCTTGCTGGGGTCAGGGTCCCCTAGGTGGAGGGCCAGGGGGAACCCTGGGGCCTACACTGCAAGTCCAGGGAGAGAGGTGGACCCCTGGGTAGCTTGCTGGGATCAGGCGCCCCTAGGCGAAAGGCCAGGGGGCACCCTGAGGCCTATACTGCATGCCCAGGGAGGGAGGTGGACCCCTGGGTGGCTTGCTGGGGTCAGGGTCCCCTAGGTGGAGGGCCAGGCGGCACCCTGTGGGCTATACTGCAAGTCCAGGGAGGTAGGTGGACCCCTGGGTAGCTTGCTGGGGTCAAAGGCCCCTTGGTGGAGGGCCAAGGGGCACCCTGGGGCCTATACTGCAAGTCCAGGGACATCGGTGGACCCCTGGGTAGCTTGCTGGGGTCAGAGGCCCCTAGGTGGAGGGCCAGGGGTTCCCCTGGAGCCTATACTGCAAGTCCAGGGAGTGAGGTGGACTTCTGGGTAGCTTGCTGGGGTCATAGGCTCCTAGGTGGAGGGCCAGGGGGCACCCTGGGGCCTATACTGCAAGTCCAGGGACATCGGTGGACCCCTGGGTAGCTTGCTGGGGTCAGGGGCCCTTAGGTGGAGGGCCAGGGGGCACCCTTGGGCCTATACTGCAAGTCCAGGGAGTGAGGTGGACTCCTGGGTAGCTTGCTGGGGTAATAGGCCCCTAGGTTGAGGGCCAGGGGGCACCCTGGGGCCTATACTGCAAGTCCGGGGACATCGGTGGACCCCTGGGTAGCTTGCTGGGGTCAGAATACACTAGGTGGAGGGCCAGGGGGTACCCTGGGGCCTATACTGCAAGTCCAGGAACATCGGTGGACCACTGGGTAGCTTGCTGGGGTCAGGGGGCCTTAGGTGGAGGGCCAGGGGGCACCCTGGGGCGTATACAGCAAGTCCAGGAAGAGAGGTTGACCCCTGGGTAGCTTGCTGAAGTCTGGAGCCCCTAAGTGGAGGGCCAGGGGGCACACTGGGGCCTATACTGCAAGTCCAGGAAGAGAGGTGGACCCCTGGGTAGCTTGCTGGGGACAGAGGCCCCTAGGTGAAGGGCCAGGGGGCACCCTGTGGGCTATACTGCAAGTCCAGGAAGAGAGGTGGACCCCTGGGTAGCTTGGTGGGGTCAAGGGCCCCTAGGTGGATGGCCAGGGGGCACCCTGGGGCCTATATTGCAAGTCCAGGAAGAGAGGTGGACCCCTGGGTATCTTGCTGGGGTCAGGCGCCCGTAGGTGAAAGGCCAGGGGGCACCCTGAGGCCTATACTGCAAGCCCAGGGAGGGAGGTGGACCCCTGGGTAGCTTGCTGGGGTCAGGGTCCCCTAGGTGGAGGGCCAGGTGGTACCCTGGGGCCTATACTGCAAGTCCAGGGACATCGGTGGACCCCTGGGTAGTTTGCTGGGGTCAGAGGCCCCTAGGTGGAGGGCCAGGGGGCACCGTGGGGCCTATACTGCAAGTCCAGGGACAACGGTGGACCCCTGGGTAGCTTGCTGGGGTCGGAGGCCCCTAGGTGGAGGGCCAGGGATTCCCCTGGGGCCTATACTGCAAGTCCAGGGAGTGAGGTGGACTTCTGGGTAGCTTGCTGGGGTCAGAGGCTCCTAGGTGGAGGGCCAGGGGGCACCCTGGGGCCTACACTGCAAGTCCAGGGAGAGATTTGGACACCTGGGTAGATTGCTGGGGTCAGGGGCCCCTAGGTGGAGGTCCAGGGGGCACCCTGAGGCCTATACTGCAAGTCCAGGGAGATCAGTGGACCCCTGGGTAGCTTGCTGAGGTCAGAGACTCCTATGTGGAGGGCCAGAAGGTTCCCTGGGGCCTATACTTCAAGTCCAGGGAGTGAGGTGGACTCCTGGGTAGCTTGCTGGGGTCAGAGGCCCCTGGGTGGAGGGCCAGGGGGCACCCTGGGGCCTATACTGCAAGTCCAGGGACATCGGTGGACCCCTGGGTAGCTTGCTGGGGTTAGGGGCACCCTGGTGGAGGGCCAGATGGCAGCCTGTGGGCTATACTGCAAGTCCAGGAAGAGAGGTTGACCCCTGGGTAGATTGCTGAAGTCAGGAGCCACTAGGTGGAGGGCCAGGGGGCACACTGGGGCCTATACTGCAAGTCTAGGAAGAGAGGTGGACCCCTGGGTAGCTTGCTGGGGTGAGGCCACTAGGTGAAGGGCCAGGGGGCAGCCTGTGGGCTATACTGCAAGTCCAGGAAGAGAGGTTGACCCCTGGGTAGATTGCTGAAGTCAGGAGCCACTAGGTGGAGGGCCAGGGGGCACACTGGGGCCTATACTGCAAGTCCAGGGAGATCGGTGGACCCCTGGGTAGCTTGCTGGGGTCAGGCTTCCCTAGGTGAAGGGCCAGGGGGCACCCTGAGGCCTATACTGCAAGCCCAGGAGGGGAGGTGGACCCCTGGGTAGCTTGGTGGGGTCAGGGTCCCCTAGGTGGATGGCCAGGGGGCACCCTGTGGGCTATACTGCAAGTCCAGGAAGAGAGGTGGACCCCGGGGTAGCTTGCTGAAGTCAGGAGCCACTAGGTGGAGGGCCAGGGGGCACACTGGGGCCTATACTGCAAGTCCAGGGAGATCGGTGGACCCCTGGGTAGCTTGCTGGGGTCAGGCTTCCCTAGGTGAAGGGCCAGGGGGCACCCTGAGGCCTATACTGCAAGCCCAGGAGGGGAGGTGGACCCCTGGGTAGCTTGGTGGGGTCAGGGTCCCCTAGGTGGATGGCCAGGGGGCACCCTGTGGGCTATACTGCAAGTCCAGGAAGAGAGGTGGACCCCGGGGTAGCTTGCTGGGGTCAGAGGCCCCTAGGTGGAGGGCCAAGGGGCACCCTGGGGCCTATACTGCAAGTCCAGGGACATCGGTGGACCCCTGGGTAGCTTGCTGGGGTCAAAGGGCCCTAGGTGGACGGCCAGGGGTTCCCCTGGGGCCTATACTGCAAGTCCAGGGAGTGAGGTGGACGTCTGGGTAGCTTGGTGGGGTCATAGGCTCCTAGGTGGAGGGCCAGGGGGCACCCTGGGGCCTACACTGCAAGTCCAGGGAGAGATGTGGACCCCTGGGTAGCTTGCTGGGGTCTGGGGCCCCTAGTTTGAGGTCCAGGGGGCACCCTGGGGCCTTTACTGCAAGTCCAAGGACATCGGTGGACCCCTGGGTAGCTTGCTGGGGTCAGGGGCCCTTAGGTGGAGGGCCAGGGGGCACCCTGGGGCCTATACTGCAAGTCCAGGGAGTGAGGTGGACTCCTGGGTAGCTTGCTGGGGTAAGAGGCCCCTAGGTGGAGGGCCAGGGGGCACCCTGGGGCCTATACTGCAAGTCCAGGCACATCGGTGGACCACTGGGTAGCTTGCTGGGGTCAGGGGCCCTTAGGTGGAGGGCCAGGGGGCACCCTGGGGCCTGTACTGTAAGTCCAGGAAGAGAAGTGGACCCCTGGGTAGCTAACTGGGGTCAGTGTCCCCTAGGTGGAGGGAGAGTTGGCACACTGGGGCCTATACTGCAAGTCTAGGAAGAGAGGTGGACCCCTGGGTAGCTTGCTGGGGTCAGGGGCCCCTAGGTGGAGGGCCAGGTGGCAGCCTGTGGGCTATACTGCAAGTCCAGGAAGAGAGGTTGACCCCTGGGTAGCTTGCTGAAGTCAGGAGCCCCTAGGTGGAGGGCCAGGGGGCACACTGGGGCCTATACTGCAAGTCCAGGAACAGAGGTGGACCCCTGGGTAGCTTGCTGGGGTCAGAGGCCCCTATGTGAAGGGCCAGGGGGCACCCTATACTGCAAGCCCAGGGAGGGAGGTGGACAACTGGGTAGCTTGCTGGGGTCAGGGTCCCCTAGGTGGAGGGCCAGGGGGCACCCTATGGGCTATACTGCAAGTAGAGGTAGAGAGGTGGACCCCTGGGTAGCTTGCTGGTGTCATAGGCTCCTAGGTGGAGGGCCAGGGGGCACCCTGGGGCCTACACTGCAAGTCCAGGGAGAGAGGTGGACCCCTGGGTAGCTTGCTGGGGTCAGGCGCCCCTAGGCGAAAGGCCAGGGGGCACCCTGAGGCCTATACTGCATGCCCAGGGAGGGAGGTGGACCCCTGGGTAGCTTGCTGGGGTCAGGGTCCCCTAGGTGGAGGGCCAGGCGGCACCCTGTGGGCTATACTGCAAGTCCAGGAAGAGAGGTGGACCCCTGGGTAGCTTGCTGGGGTCATAGGCTCCTAGGTGGAGGGCCAGGGGGCACCCTGGGCCCTACACTGCAAGTCCAGGGAAATCGGTGGACCCCTGGGTAGCTTGCTGAGGTCAGAGGCCCCTAGGTGGAAGGCCAGGGGGCACCCTGGTGCCTATACTGCAAGTCCAGGGAGGTAGGTGGACCCCTGGGTAGCTTGCTGGAGTCAAAGGCCCCTTGGTGGAGGGCCAAGGGGCACCCTGGGGCCTATACTGCAAGTCCAGGGACATCGGTGGACCCCTGGGTAGCTTGCTGGGGTCAGAGGCCCCTAGGTGGAGGGCCAGGGGTTCCCCTGGAGCCTATACTGCAAGTCCAGGGAGTGAGGTGGACTTCTGGGTAGCTTGCTGGGGTCATAGGCTCCTAGGTGGAGGGCCAGGGGGCACCCTGGGGCCTATATTGCAAGTCCAGGGACATCGGTGGACCCCTGGGTAGCTTGCTGGGGTCAGGGGCCCTTAGGTGGAGGGCCAGGGGGCACCCTTGGGCCTATACTGCAAGTCCAGGGAGTGAGGTGGACTCCTGGGTAGCTTGCTGGGGTAATAGGCCCCTAGGTGGAGGGCCAGGGGGCACCCTGGGGCCTATACTGCAAGTCCAGGGACATCGGTGGACCCCTGGGTAGCTTGCTGGGGTCAGAGGCCCCTAGGTGGAGGGCCAGGGGGCACCCTGGGGCCTATACTGCAAGTCTAGGAAGAGAGGTTGACCACTGGGTAGCTTGCTGAAGTCAGGAGCCACTAGGTGGAGGGCCAGGGGGCACACTGGGGCCTATACTGCAAGTCTAGGAAGAGAGGTGGACCCCTGGGTAGCTTGCTGGGGTCAGAGGCCCCTAGGTGAAGGGCCAGGGGGCACCCTGGGGCCTATACTGCAAGTCCAGGGAGATCGGTGAACCCCTGGGCAGCTTGCTGGGGTCAGGCATCCCTAGGTGAAGGGCCAAGGGGCACCCTGAGGCCTATACTGCAAGTCCAGGAAGAGAGGTGGACCCCTGGGTAGCTTGCTGGGGTCAGGGTCCCCTAGGTGGATGGCCAGGGGGCACCCTGTGGGCTATATTGCAAGTCCAGGAAGAGAGGCGTACCACTGGTTAGCTTGCTGGGGTCAGAGGCCCCTAGGTGGAGGGCCAGGGGTTCCCCTGGGGTATATACTGCAAGTCCAGGGAGTGAGGTGGACTTCTGGGTAGCTTGATGGGGTCATAGGCTCCTAGGTGGAGGGCCAGGGGAAACCCTGGGGCCTACAATGCAAGTCCAGGGAGAGATGTGGACCCCTGGGTAGCTTGCTGGGGTCAGGGGCCCCTAGGTTGAGGTCCAGGGGGCACCCTGGGGCCTATACTGCAAGTCCAGGGACATCGGTGGACCCCTGGGTAGCTTGCTGGGGTCAGGGGCCCTTAGGTGGAGGGCCAGGGGGCACCCTGGGGCCTATACTGCAAGTCCAGGGAGTGAGGTGGACTCCTGGGTAGCTTGCTGGGGTCAGAGGCCCCTAGGTGTAGGGCCAGGGGGCACCCTGGGGCCTAAACTGCAAGTCCAGGGACATCGGTGGACCCCTGGGTAGCTTGCTGGGGTCAGAGGGCCCTAGGCTGAGGGCCAGGGGGCACCCTGGGGCCTATACTGCAAGTCCAGGGAAATCGGTGGACCACTGTGTAGCTTGCTGGGGTCAGGGGCCCTTAGGTGGAGGGCCATGGGGCACCCTTGGGCCTATACTGCAAGTCCAGGAAGAAACGTGGACCCCTGGGTAGCTTGCTGGGGTTAGTGGCACCTAGGTGGAGGGCCAGGTGGCAGCCTGTGGGCTATACTGCAAGTCCAGGAAGAGAGGTTGACCCCTGGGTAGCTTGCTGAAGTCAGGAGCCACTAGGTGGAGGGCAAGGGGGCACACTGGGGCCTATACTGAAAGTCTAGGAAGAGAGGTGGACCCCTGGGTAGCTTGCTGGGGTCAGAGGCCCCTATGTGAAGGGCCAGGGGGCACCCTGGGGCCTATACTGCAAGTCCAGGGAGATCGGTGGACCCCTGGGTAGCTTGCTGGAGTCAGAGGCCCCTAGGTGGAGGGCCAAGGGGCACCCTGGGGCCTATACTGCAAGTCCAGAGACAACGGTGGACCCGTGGGTAGCTTGCTGGGGTCAGAGGCCCCTAGGTGGAGGGCCAGGGATTCCCCTGGGGCCTATACTGCAAGTCCAGGGACGTCGGTGGACCCCTGGGTAGCTTGCTGGGGTCAGGGGCCCTTAGGTAGAGGGCCAGGGGGCACCCTTGGGCCTATACTGCAAGTCCAGGGAGTGAGGTGGACTCCTGGGTAGCTTGCTGGGGTAATAGGCCCCTAGGTGGAGGGCCAGGGGGCACCCTGGGGCCTACACTGCAAGTCCTGGGACAACGGTGGTCCCCTGGGTAGCTTGCTGGGGTCAGAGGCCCCTGGGTGGAGGGCCAGGGGGCACTCTGGGGCCTATACTACAAGTCCAGGGACATCGGTGGACCACTGTGTAGCTTGCTGGGGTCAGGGGCCCTTAGGTGGAGGGCCAGTTGGCACCCTGGGGCCTATACTGCAAGTCCAGGAAGAGAGGTTGACCACTGGGTAGCTTGCTGAAGTCTGGAGCCCCTAGGTGGAGGGCCAGGGGGCACCCTGAGGCCTATACTGCAAGTCCAGGGAGAGAGGTGGACCCCTGGGTAGCTTGTGGGGGTCAGAGACCCCTAAGTGGAGGGCCAGGGGGCACCCTGGGGCCTATACTGCAAGCCCAGGGAGGGAGGTGGACCCCTGGGTAGCTTGCTGGGGTCAGGGTCCCCTAGGTGGAGGGCCAGGGGTCACACTGTGGGCTATACTGCAAGTCCAGGAATAGAGGTGGACCCCTGGGTAGCTTGGTGGGGTCAGGGGCCCCTAGGTGGATGGCCACGGGGCACCCTGGGGCCTATATTGCAAGTCCAGTAAGAGAGGTGGACCCCTGGGTAGCTTGCTGGGGTCAGGCGCCCCTAGGTGGAGGTCCAGGGGGCACCCTGGGGCCTATACTGCAAGTCCAGGGACATCGGTGGACCCCTGGGTAGCTTGCTGGGGTCAGAGGCCCTTAGGTGGAGGGCCAGGGGGCACCCTGAGGCCTATACTTTAAGTCCAGGGAGAGCAGTGGACCCCTGGGTAGCTTGCTGAGGTCAGAGACCCCTATGTGGAGGGCCAGAAGGTCCCCTGGGGCCTATACTGCAAGTCCAGGAAGAGAAGTGGACCCCTGGGTAGCTTGCTGGGGTCAGGGTCCCATAGGTGGAGGGAGAGGGGGCACACTGGGGCCTATACTGCAAGTCCAGGAAGAGAGGTTGACCCCTGGGTAGCTTGCTGAAGTCAGGAGCCCCTAGGTGGAGGGCCAGGGGGCACACTGGGGCCTATACTGCAAGTCCAGGAAGAGAGGTGGACCCCTGGGTAGCTTGCTGGGGTCAGAGGCCCCTAGGTGAAGGGCCAGTGGGCACCCTGGGGCCTATACTGCAAGTCCAAGGTGATCGGTGGACCGCTGGGTAGCTTGCTGGGGTCAGAGACCCCTATGTGGAGGGCCAGAAGGTTCCCTGGGGCCTATACTGCAAGTCCTGGGACATCGGTGGTCCCCTGGGTAGCTTGCTGGGCTCATAGGCTCCTAGGTGGAGCTCCAAGGGGCACCCTGGGGCCTACACTGCAAGTCCAGGGAGAGAGATGGACCCCTGGGTAGCTTGCAGGGGTCATAGGTCCCTAAGTGGAGGGCCAGGGGGCACCCTGGGGCCTATACTGCAAGCCCAGGTAGGGAGGTGGACCCCTGGGTAGCTTGCTGGGGTCATTGTCCCCTAGGTGGAGGGCCAGGGGTCACCCTGTGGGCTATACTGCAAGTCCAGGAATAGAGGTGGACCCCTGGGTAGCTTGGTGGGGTCAGGGGCCCCTAGGTGGATGGCCAGGGGGCACCCTGGGGCCTATACTGCAAGTCCAGGGACATCGGTGGACCCCTGGGTAGCTTGCTGGTGTCAGGGGCCCTTAGGTGGAGGGCCAGGGGGCACCCTGATGCCTAAACTGCAAGTCCAGGGAGATCAGTGGACCCCTGGGTAGCTTGCTGAGGTCAGAGACCCCTATGTGGAGGACCAGAAGGTCCCCTGGGGCCTATACTGCAAGTCCAGGAAGTGAGGTTTACTCCTGGGTAGCTTGCTGGGGTCAGAGGCCCCTAGGTGGAGGGCCAGGGGGCACCCTGGGGCCTACACTGCAAGTCCTGGGACATCGGTGGTCCCCTGGGTAGCTTGCTGGGGTCAGAGGCCCCTGGGTGGAGGGCCAGGGGGCACTCTGGGGCCTATACTACAAGTCCAGGGACATCGGTGGACCACTGTGTAGCTTGCTGGGGTCAGGGGCCCTTAGGTGGAGGGCCAGGGAGCAACCTGGGGCCTATACTGCAAGTCCAGGAAGAGAGGTGGACCCCTGGGTAGCTTGCTGGGGTCAGGCGCCCATAGGTGAAGGGCCAGGGAGCACCCTGAGGCCTATACTGCAAGCCCAGGGAGGGAGGTGGACCCCAGGGTAGCTTGCTGGGGCCAGGGTCCCCTAGGTGGAGGGCCAGGGGGCACACTGGGGCCTATACTGCAAGTCCAGGAAGAGAAGGGGACCCCTGGGTAGCTTGCTGGGGTCAGAGGCCCCTAGGTGGAGGGCCAGGGGGCACCTTGGGGCCTATACTGCAAGTCCAGGGACATCGGTGGACCCCTGGGTAGCTTGCTGGGGTCAGAGGAACCTAGGTGGAGGGCCAGGGGGCACCCTGGGGCCTATAATGCAAGTCCAGGGACATCGGTGGACCCCTGGGTAGCTTGCTGGGGTCAGAGGCCCCTAGGTGGAGGGCCAGGGGGCACCCTTGGGCCTATACTGCAAGTCCAGGGACATCGATGGACCAATGGGTAGCTTGCTGGGGTCAGGGGCCCTTAGGTGGAGGGCCAGGGGGCACCCTGGGGCCTATACTGCAAGTCCAGGAAGAGAGGTTGACCCCTGGGTAGCTTGCTGAAGTCTGGAGCCCCTTGGTGGAGGGCCAGGGGGCACACTGGGGCCTATACTGCAAGTCCAGGAAGAGAGGTGGACCCCTGGGTAGCTTGCTGGGGTCAGAGGCCCTTAGGTGAAGGGCCAGGGGGCACCCTGGAGCCTATACTGCAAGTCCAATGACATCGGTGGAACGCTGGGTGGCTTGCGGGGGTCAGAGGCCCCTAAGTGGAGGGCCAGGGGGCACCCTGGGGCCAATACTGCAAGTCCAGGGAGAGATGTGGACCCCTGGGTAGCTTGCTGGGGTCAGGGGCCCCTAGTTTGAGGGCCAGGGGGCACCCTGGGGCCTATATTGCAAGTCCAGGGAGTGAGGTGGACTCCTGGGTAGCTTGCTGGGGTCAGAGGCACCTAGGTGGAGGGCCAGGGGGCACCCTGGGGCCTATACTGCAAGTCCAGGGACATCGGTGGACCTCTGGGTAGCTTGCTCGGGTCAGAGGCCCCTAGAAGGAGGGCCAGGGGGCACCCTGGGGCCTATACGGCAAGTCCAGGGACATCGGTGGACCACTGGGTAGCTTGCTGGGGTCAGGGGCCATTAGGTGGAGGGCCAGGGGGCACCCTGGGGCCTGTACTGCAAGTCCAGGAACAGAGGTGGACCCCTGGGTAGCTTGCTGGGGTCAGAGGCCCCTATGTGAAGGGCCAGGGGGCACCCTATAATGCAAGCCCATGGAGGGAGGTGGACAACTGGGTAGCTTGCTGGGGTCAGGGTCCCCTAGGTGGAGGGCCAGGGGGAACCCTGGGGCCTACACTGCAAGTCCAGGGAGAGAGGTGGACCCCTGGGTAGCTTGCTGGGATCAGGCGCCCCTAGGCGAAAGGCCAGGGGGCACCCTGAGGCCTATACTGCATGCCCAGGGAGGGAGGTGGACCCCTGGGTGGCTTGCTGGGGTCAGGGTCCCCTAGGTGGAGGGCCAGGCGGCACCCTGTGGGCTATACTGCAAGTCCAGGGAGGTAGGTGGACCCCTGGGTAGCTTGCTGGGGTCAAAGGCCCCTTGGTGGAGGGCCAAGGGGCACCCTGGGGCCTATACTGCAAGTCCAGGGACATCGGTGGACCCCTGGGTAGCTTGCTGGGGTCAGAGGCCCCTAGGTGGAGGGCCAGGGGTTCCCCTGGAGCCTATACTGCAAGTCCAGGGAGTGAGGTGGACTTCTGGGTAGCTTGCTGGGGTCATAGGCTCCTAGGTGGAGGGCCAGGGGGCACCCTGGGGCCTATACTGCAAGTCCAGGGACATCGGTGGACCCCTGGGTAGCTTGCTGGGGTCAGGGGCCCTTAGGTGGAGGGCCAGGGGGCACCCTTGGGCCTATACTGCAAGTCCAGGGAGTGAGGTGGACTCCTGGGTAGCTTGCTGGGGTAATAGGCCCCTAGGTTGAGGGCCAGGGGGCACCCTGGGGCCTATACTGCAAGTCCGGGGACATCGGTGGACCCCTGGGTAGCTTGCTGGGGTCAGAATACACTAGGTGGAGGGCCAGGGGGTACCCTGGGGCCTATACTGCAAGTCCAGGAACATCGGTGGACCACTGGGTAGCTTGCTGGGGTCAGGGGGCCTTAGGTGGAGGGCCAGGGGGCACCCTGGGGCGTATACAGCAAGTCCAGGAAGAGAGGTTGACCCCTGGGTAGCTTGCTGAAGTCTGGAGCCCCTAAGTGGAGGGCCAGGGGGCACACTGGGGCCTATACTGCAAGTCCAGGAAGAGAGGTGGACCCCTGGGTAGCTTGCTGGGGACAGAGGCCCCTAGGTGAAGGGCCAGGGGGCACCCTGGGGCCTATACTGCAAGTCCAGGGACATCGGTGGACCACTGGGTAGCTTGCGGGGGTCAGAGGCCCCTAAGTGGAGGGCCAGGGGGCACCCTGGGGCCTATACTGGAAGCCCAGGGAGGGAGGTGGACCCCTGGGTAGCTTGCTGGGGTAAGGGTCCCTTAGGTGGAGGGCCAGGGGTCACCCTGTGGTCTATACTGCAAGTCCAGGAAGAGAGGTGAACCCCTGGGTAGCTTGGTGGCGTCAGGGGCCCCTAGGTGGATGGCCAGGGGGCACCCTGTGGGCTATATTGCAAGTCCAGGAAGAGAGGTGGACCACTGGGTAGCTTGCTGGGGTCAGGCTTCCCTAGGTGGAGGGCACCCTGGGGCCTCTACTGCAAGTCCAGGGAGATTGGTGGAACCCTGAGTAGCTTGCTGGGGTCAGGCATCCCTAGGTGAAGGGCCAGGGGGCACCCTGAGGCCTATACTGTAAGCCCAGGGAGGGAGGTGGACCCCTGGGTAGCTTGCTGGGGTCAGGGTCCCCTAGGTGGATGGCCAGGGGGCACCCTGTGGGCTATACTGCAAGTCCAGGAAGAGAGGTGGACCCCTGGGTAGCTTGCTGGGGTCAGGGTCCCCTAGGTGGAGGGCCAGGGGGTACCCTGGGGCCTATACTGCAAGTCCAGGGACATCGGTGGACCCCTGGGTAGCTTGCTGGGGTCAGGCTTCCCTAGGTGGAGGGCCAGGGGGCACCCTGGGGCCTATACTGCAAGTCCAGGAAGAGAGGTGGACCCCTGGGTAGCTTGCTGAAGTCAGAGGCCCCTAGGTGAAGGGCCAGGGGGCACCCTGTGGCCTATACTGCAAGTCCAATGACATCGGTGGACCGCTGGGTAGCTTGCGGGGGTCAGAGGCCCCTAAGTGGAGGACCAGGGGGCACCCTGGGGCCTATACTGCAAGCCCAGGGAGGGAGTTGGACCCCTGGGTAGCTTGCTGGGGTCAGGGTCCCCTAAGTGGAGAGCCAGTGGTCACCCTGTGGGCTATACTGCAAGTCCAGGAAGAGAGGTGGACCCCTGGGTAGCTTGGTGGGGTCAAGGGCCCCTAGGTGGATGGCCAGGGGGCACCCTGGGGCCTATATTGCAAGTCCAGGAAGAGAGGTGGACCCCTGGGTATCTTGCTGGGGTCAGGCGCCCGTAGGTGAAAGGCCAGGGGGCACCCTGAGGCCTATACTGCAAGCCCAGGGAGGGAGGTGGACCCCTGGGTAGCTTGCTGGGGTCAGGGTCCCCTAGGTGGAGGGCCAGGTGGTACCCTGGGGCCTATACTGCAAGTCCAGGGACATCGGTGGACCCCTGGGTAGCTTGCTGGGGTCAGAGGCCCCTAGGTGGAGGGCCAGGGGGCACCGTGGGGCCTATACTGCAAGTCCAGGGACAACGGTGGACCCCTGGGTAGCTTGCTGGGGTCGGAGGCCCCTAGGTGGAGGGCCAGGGATTCCCCTGGGGCCTATACTGCAAGTCCAGGGAGTGAGGTGGACTTCTGGGTAGCTTGCTGGGGTCAGAGGCTCCTAGGTGGAGGGCCAGGGGGCACCCTGGGGCCTACACTGCAAGTCCAGGGAGAGATTTGGACACCTGGGTAGATTGCTGGGGTCAGGGGCCCCTAGGTGGAGGTCCAGGGGGCACCCTGAGGCCTATACTGCAAGTCCAGGGAGATCAGTGGACCCCTGGGTAGCTTGCTGAGGTCAGAGACTCCTATGTGGAGGGCCAGAAGGTTCCCTGGGGCCTATACTTCAAGTCCAGGGAGTGAGGTGGACTCCTGGGTAGCTTGCTGGGGTCAGAGGCCCCTGGGTGGAGGGCCAGGGGGCACCCTGGGGCCTATACTGCAAGTCCAGGGACATCGGTGGACCCCTGGGTAGCTTGCTGGGGTTAGGGGCACCCTGGTGGAGGGCCAGATGGCAGCCTGTGGGCTATACTGCAAGTCCAGGAAGAGAGGTTGACCCCTGGGTAGATTGCTGAAGTCAGGAGCCACTAGGTGGAGGGCCAGGGGGCACACTGGGGCCTATACTGCAAGTCTAGGAAGAGAGGTGGACCCCTGGGTAGCTTGCTGGGGTGAGGCCCCTAGGTGAAGGGCCAGGGGGCAGCCTGTGGGCTATACTGCAAGTCCAGGAAGAGAGGTTGACCCCTGGGTAGATTGCTGAAGTCAGGAGCCACTAGGTGGAGGGCCAGGGGGCACACTGGGGCCTATACTGCAAGTCCAGGGAGATCGGTGGACCCCTGGGTAGCTTGCTGGGGTCAGGCTTCCCTAGGTGAAGGGCCAGGGGGCACCCTGAGGCCTATACTGCAAGCCCAGGAGGGGAGGTGGACCCCTGGGTAGCTTGGTGGGGTCAGGGTCCCCTAGGTCGATGGCCAGGGGGCACCCTGTGGGCTATACTGCAAGTCCAGGAAGAGAGGTGGACCCCGGGGTAGCTTGCTGAAGTCAGGAGCCACTAGGTGGAGGGCCAGGGGGCACACTGGGGCCTATACTGCAAGTCCAGGGAGATCGGTGGACCCCTGGGTAGCTTGCTGGGGTCAGGCTTCCCTAGGTGAAGGGCCAGGGGGCACCCTGAGGCCTATACTGCAAGCCCAGGAGGGGAGGTGGACCCCTGGGTAGCTTGGTGGGGTCAGGGTCCCCTAGGTGGATGGCCAGGGGGCACCCTGTGGGCTATACTGCAAGTCCAGGAAGAGAGGTGGACCCCGGGGTAGCTTGCTGGGGTCAGAGGCCCCTAGGTGGAGGGCCAAGGGGCACCCTGGGGCCTATACTGCAAGTCCAGGGACATCGGTGGACCCCTGGGTAGCTTGCTGGGGTCAAAGGGCCCTAGGTGGACGGCCAGGGGTTCCCCTGGGGCCTATACTGCAAGTCCAGGGAGTGAGGTGGACGTCTGGGTAGCTTGGTGGGGTCATAGGCTCCTAGGTGGAGGGCCAGGGGGCACCCTGGGGCCTACACTGCAAGTCCAGGGAGAGATGTGGACCCCTGGGTAGCTTGCTGGGGTCTGGGGCCCCTAGTTTGAGGTCCAGGGGGCACCCTGGGGCCTTTACTGCAAGTCCAGGGACATCGGTGGACCCCTGGGTAGCTTGCTGGGGTCAGGGGCCCTTAGGTGGAGGGCCAGGGGGCACCCTGGGGCCTATACTGCAAGTCCAGGGAGTGAGGTGGACTCCTGGGTAGCTTGCTGGGGTAAGAGGCCCCTAGGTGGAGGGCCAGGGGGCACCCTGGGGCCTATACTGCAAGTCCAGGCACATCGGTGGACCACTGGGTAGCTTGCTGGGGTCAGGGGCCCTTAGGTGGAGGGCCAGGGGGCACCCTGGGGCCTGTACTGTAAGTCCAGGAAGAGAAGTGGACCCCTGGGTAGCTAACTGGGGTCAGTGTCCCCTAGGTGGAGGGAGAGTTGGCACACTGGGGCCTATACTACAAGTCTAGGAAGAGAGGTGGACCCCTGGGTAGCTTGCTGGGGTCAGGGGCCCCTAGGTGGAGGGCCAGGTGGCAGCCTGTGGGCTATACTGCAAGTCCAGGAAGAGAGGTTGACCCCTGGGTAGCTTGCTGAAGTCAGGAGCCCCTAGGTGGAGGGCCAGGGGGCACACTGGGGCCTATACTGCAAGTCCAGGAACAGAGGTGGACCCCTGGGTAGCTTGCTGGGGTCAGAGGCCCCTATGTGAAGGGCCAGGGGGCACCCTATACTGCAAGCCCAGGGAGGGAGGTGGACAACTGGGTAGCTTGCTGGGGTCAGGGTCCCCTAGGTGGAGGGCCAGGGGGCACCCTATGGGCTATACTGCAAGTAGAGGTAGAGAGGTGGACCCCTGGGTAGCTTGCTGGTGTCATAGGCTCCTAGGTGGAGGGCCAGGGGGCACCCTGGGGCCTACACTGCAAGTCCAGGGAGAGAGGTGGACCCCTGGGTAGCTTGCTGGGGTCAGGCGCCCCTAGGCGAAAGGCCAGGGGGCACCCTGAGGCCTATACTGCATGCCCAGGGAGGGAGGTGGACCCCTGGGTAGCTTGCTGGGGTCAGGGTCCCCTAGGTGGAGGGCCAGGCGGCACCCTGTGGGCTATACTGCAAGTCCAGGAAGAGAGGTGGACCCCTGGGTAGCTTGCTGGGGTCATAGGCTCCTAGGTGAGGGCCAGGGGGCACCCTGGGCCCTACACTGCAAGTCCAGGGAAATCGGTGGACCCCTGGGTAGCTTGCTGAGGTCAGAGGCCCCTAGGTGGAAGGCCAGGGGGCACCCTGGTGCCTATACTGCAAGTCCAGGGAGGTAGGTGGACCCCTGGGTAGCTTGCTGGAGTCAAAGGCCCCTTGGTGGAGGGCCAAGGGGCACCCTGGGGCCTATACTGCAAGTCCAGGGACATCGGTGGACCCCTGGGTAGCTTGCTGGGGTCAGAGGCCCCTAGGTGGAGGGCCAGGGGTTCCCCTGGAGCCTATACTGCAAGTCCAGGGAGTGAGGTGGACTTCTGGGTAGCTTGCTGGGGTCATAGGCTCCTAGGTGGAGGGCCAGGGGGCACCCTGGGGCCTATATTGCAAGTCCAGGGACATCGGTGGACCCCTGGGTAGCTTGCTGGGGTCAGGGGCCCTTAGGTGGAGGGCCAGGGGGCACCCTTGGGCCTATACTGCAAGTCCAGGGAGTGAGGTGGACTCCTGGGTAGCTTGCTGGGGTAATAGGCCCCTAGGTGGAGGGCCAGGGGGCACCCTGGGGCCTATACTGCAAGTCCAGGGACATCGGTGGACCCCTGGGTAGCTTGCTGGGGTCAGAGGCCCCTAGGTGGAGGGCCAGGGGGCACCCTGGGGCCTATACTGCAAGTCTAGGAAGAGAGGTTGACCACTGGGTAGCTTGCTGAAGTCAGGAGCCACTAGGTGGAGGGCCAGGGGGCACACTGGGGCCTATACTGCAAGTCTAGGAAGAGAGGTGGACCCCTGGGTAGCTTGCTGGGGTCAGAGGCCCCTAGGTGAAGGGCCAGGGGGCACCCTGGGGCCTATACTGCAAGTCCAGGGAGATCGGTGAACCCCTGGGCAGCTTGCTGGGGTCAGGCATCCCTAGGTGAAGGGCCAAGGGGCACCCTGAGGCCTATACTGCAAGTCCAGGAAGAGAGGTGGACCCCTGGGTAGCTTGCTGGGGTCAGGGTCCCCTAGGTGGATGGCCAGGGGGCACCCTGTGGGCTATATTGCAAGTCCAGGAAGAGAGGCGTACCACTGGTTAGCTTGCTGGGGTCAGAGGCCCCTAGGTGGAGGGCCAGGGGTTCCCCTGGGGTATATACTGCAAGTCCAGGGAGTGAGGTGGACTTCTGGGTAGCTTGATGGGGTCATAGGCTCCTAGGTGGAGGGCCAGGGGAAACCCTGGGGCCTACAATGCAAGTCCAGGGAGAGATGTGGACCCCTGGGTAGCTTGCTGGGGTCAGGGGCCCCTAGGTTGAGGTCCAGGGGGCACCCTGGGGCCTATACTGCAAGTCCAGGGACATCGGTGGACCCCTGGGTAGCTTGCTGGGGTCAGGGGCCCTTAGGTGGAGGGCCAGGGGGCACCCTGGGGCCTATACTGCAAGTCCAGGGAGTGAGGTGGACTCCTGGGTAGCTTGCTGGGGTCAGAGGCCCCTAGGTGTAGGGCCAGGGGGCACCCTGGGGCCTAAACTGCAAGTCCAGGGACATCGGTGGACCCCTGGGTAGCTTGCTGGGGTCAGAGGGCCCTAGGCTGAGGGCCAGGGGGCACCCTGGGGCCTATACTGCAAGTCCAGGGAAATCGGTGGACCACTGTGTAGCTTGCTGGGGTCAGGGGCCCTTAGGTGGAGGGCCATGGGGCACCCTTGGGCCTATACTGCAAGTCCAGGAAGAAACGTGGACCCCTGGGTAGCTTGCTGGGGTTAGTGGCACCTAGGTGGAGGGCCAGGTGGCAGCCTGTGGGCTATACTGCAAGTCCAGGAAGAGAGGTTGACCCCTGGGTAGCTTGCTGAAGTCAGGAGCCACTAGGTGGAGGGCAAGGGGGCACACTGGGGCCTATACTGAAAGTCTAGGAAGAGAGGTGGACCCCTGGGTAGCTTGCTGGGGTCAGAGGCCCCTAGGTGAAGGGCCAGGGGGCACCCTGGGGCCTATACTGCAAGTCCAGGGAGATCGGTGGACCCCTGGGTAGCTTGCTGGAGTCAGAGGCCCCTAGGTGGAGGGCCAAGGGGCACCCTGGGGCCTATACTGCAAGTCCAGAGACAACGGTGGACCCCTGGGTAGCTTGCTGGGGTCAGAGGCCCCTAGGTGGAGGGCCAGGGATTCCCCTGGGGCCTATACTGCAAGTCCAGGGACATCGGTGGACCCCTGGGTAGCTTGCTGGGGTCAGGGGCCCTTAGGTAGAGGGCCAGGGGGCACCCTTGGGCCTATACTGCAAGTCCAGGGAGTGAGGTGGACTCCTGGGTAGCTTGCTGGGGTAATAGGCCCCTAGGTGGAGGGCCAGGGGGCACCCTGGGGCCTACACTGCAAGTCCTGGGACAACGGTGGTCCCCTGGGTAGCTTGCTGGGGTCAGAGGCCCCTGGGTGGAGGGCCAGGGGGCACTCTGGGGCCTATACTACAAGTCCAGGGACATTGGTGGACCACTGTGTAGCTTGCTGGGGTCAGGGGCCCTTAGGTGGAGGGCCAGTTGGCACCCTGGGGCCTATACTGCAAGTCCAGGAAGAGAGGTTGACCACTGGGTAGCTTGCTGAAGTCTGGAGCCCCTAGGTGGAGGGCCAGGGGGCACCCTGAGGCCTATACTGCAAGTCCAGGGAGAGAGGTGGACCCCTGGGTAGCTTGTGGGGGTCAGAGACCCCTAAGTGGAGGGCCAGGGGGCACCCTGGGGCCTATACTGCAAGCCCAGGGAGGGAGGTGGACCCCTGGGTAGCTTGCTGGGGTCAGGGTCCCCTAGGTGGAGGGCCAGGGGTCACACTGTGGGCTATACTGGAAGTCCAGGAATAGAGGTGGACCCCTGGGTAGCTTGGTGGGGTCAGGGGCCCCTAGGTGGATGGCCACGGGGCACCCTGGGGCCTATATTGCAAGTCCAGTAAGAGAGGTGGACCCCTGGGTAGCTTGCTGGGGTCAGGCGCCCCTAGGTGGAGGTCCAGGGGGCACCCTGGGGCCTATACTGCAAGTCCAGGGACATCGGTGGACCCCTGGGTAGCTTGCTGGGGTCAGAGGCCCTTAGGTGGAGGGCCAGGGGGCACCCTGAGGCCTATACTTCAAGTCCAGGGAGAGCAGTGGACCCCTGGGTAGCTTGCTAAGGTCAGAGACCCCTATGTGGAGGGCCAGAAGGTCCCCTGGGGCCTATACTGCAAGTCCAGGAAGAGAAGTGGACCCCTGGGTAGCTTGCTGGGGTCAGGGTCCCATAGGTGGAGGGAGAGGGGGCACACTGGGGCCTATACTGCAAGTCCAGGAAGAGAGGTTGACCCCTGGGTAGCTTGCTGAAGTCAGGAGCCCCTAGGTGGAGGGCCAGGGGGCACACTGGGGCCTATACTGCAAGTCCAGGAAGAGAGGTGGACCCCTGGGTAGCTTGCTGGGGTCAGAGGCCCCTAGGTGAAGGGCCAGTGGGCACCCTGGGGCCTATACTGCAAGTCCAAGGTGATCGGTGGACCGCTGGGTAGCTTGCTGGGGTCAGAGACCCCTATGTGGAGGGCCAGAAGGTTCCCTGGGGCCTATACTGCAAGTCCTGGGACATCGGTGGTCCCCTGGGTAGCTTGCTGGGCTCATAGGCTCCTAGGTGGAGCTCCAAGGGGCACCCTGGGGCCTACACTGCAAGTCCAGGGAGAGAGATGGACCCCTGGGTAGCTTGCAGGGGTCATAGGTCCCTAAGTGGAGGGCCAGGGGGCACCCTGGGGCCTATACTGCAAGCCCAGGTAGGGAGGTGGACCCCTGGGTAGCTTGCTGGGGTCATTGTCCCCTAGGTGGAGGGCCAGGGGTCACCCTGTGGGCTATACTGCAAGTCCAGGAATAGAGGTGGACCCCTGGGTAGCTTGGTGGGGTCAGGGGCCCCTAGGTGGATGGCCAGGGGGCACCCTGGGGCCTATACTGCAAGTCCAGGGACATCGGTGGACCCCTGGGTAGCTTGCTGGTGTCAGGGGCCCTTAGGTGGAGGGCCAGGGGGCACCCTGATGCCTAAACTGCAAGTCCAGGGAGATCAGTGGACCCCTGGGTAGCTTGCTGAGGTCAGAGACCCCTATGTGGAGGACCAGAAGGTCCCCTGGGGCCTATACTGCAAGTCCAGGAAGTGAGGTTTACTCCTGGGTAGCTTGCTGGGGTCAGAGGCCCCTAGGTGGAGGGCCAGGGGGCACCCTGGGGCCTATACTGCAAGTCCTGGGACATCGGTGGTCCCCTGGGTAGCTTGCTGGGGTCAGAGGCCCCTGGGTGGAGGGCCAGGGGGCACTCTGGGGCCTATACTACAAGTCCAGGGACATCGGTGGACCACTGTGTAGCTTGCTGGGGTCAGGGGCCCTTAGGTGGAGGGCCAGGGAGCAACCTGGGGCCTATACTGCAAGTCCAGGAAGAGAGGTGGACCCCTGGGTAGCTTGCTGGGGTCAGGCGCCCATAGGTGAAGGGCCAGGGAGCACCCTGAGGCCTATACTGCAAGCCCAGGGAGGGAGGTGGACCCCAGGGTAGCTTGCTGGGGCCAGGGTCCCCTAGGTGGAGGGCCAGGGGGCACACTGGGGCCTATACTGCAAGTCCAGGAAGAGAAGGGGACCCCTGGGTAGCTTGCTGGGGTCAGAGGCCCCTAGGTGGAGGGCCAGGGGGCACCTTGGGGCCTATACTGCAAGTCCAGGGACATCGGTGGACCCCTGGGTAGCTTGCTGGGGTCAGAGGAACCTAGGTGGAGGGCCAGGGGGCACCCTGGGGCCTATAAAGCAAGTTCAGGGACATCGGTGGACCCCTGGGTAGCTTGCTGGGGTCAGAGGCCCCTAGGTGGAGGGCCAGGGGGCACCCTTGGGCCTATACTGCAAGTCCAGGGACATCGATGGACCAATGGGTAGCTTGCTGGGGTCAGGGGCCCTTAGGTGGAGGGCCAGGGGGCACCCTGGGGCCTATACTGCAAGTCCAGGAAGAGAGGTTGACCCCTGGGTAGCTTGCTGAAGTCTGGAGCCCCTTGGTGGAGGGCCAGGGGGCACACTGGGGCCTATACTGCAAGTCCAGGAAGAGAGGTGGACCCCTGGGTAGCTTGCTGGGGTCAGAGGCCCCTAGGTGAAGGGCCAGGGGGCACCCTGGAGCCTATACTGCAAGTCCAATGACATCGGTGGAACGCTGGGTGGCTTGCGGGGGTCAGAGGCCCCTAAGTGGAGGGCCAGGGGGCACCCTGGGGCCAATACTGCAAGTCCAGGGAGAGATGTGGACCCCTGGGTAGCTTGCTGGGGTCAGGGGCCCCTAGTTTGAGGGCCAGGGGGCACCCTGGGGCCTATATTGCAAGTCCAGGGAGTGAGGTGGACTCCTGGGTAGCTTGCTGGGGTCAGAGGCACCTAGGTGGAGGGCCAGGGGGCACCCTGGGGCCTATACTGCAAGTCCAGGGACATCGGTGGACCTCTGGGTAGCTTGCTCGGGTCAGAGGCCCCTAGAAGGAGGGCCAGGGGGCACCCTGGGGCCTATACTGCAAGTCCAGGGACATCGGTGGACCACTGGGTAGCTTGCTGGGGTCAGGGGCCATTAGGTGGAGGGCCAGGGGGCACCCTGGGGCCTGTACTGCATGTCCAGGAACAGAGGTGGACCCCTGGGTAGCTTGCTGGGGTCAGAGGCCCCTATGTGAAGGGCCAGGGGGCACCCTATAATGCAAGCCCATGGAGGGAGGTGGACAACTGGGTAGCTTGCTGGGGTCAGGGTCCCCTAGGTGGAGGGCCAGGGGGAACCCTGGGGCCTACACTGCAAGTCCAGGGAGAGAGGTGGACCCCTGGGTAGCTTGCTGGGATCAGGCGCCCCTAGGCGAAAGGCCAGGGGGCACCCTGAGGCCTATACTGCATGCCCAGGGAGGGAGGTGGACCCCTGGGTGGCTTGCTGGGGTCAGGGTCCCCTAGGTGGAGGGCCAGGCGGCACCCTGTGGGCTATACTGCAAGTCCAGGGAGGTAGGTGGACCCCTGGGTAGCTTGCTGGGGTCAAAGGCCCCTTGGTGGAGGGCCAAGGGGCACCCTGGGGCCTATACTGCAAGTCCAGGGACATCGGTGGACCCCTGGGTAGCTTGCTGGGGTCAGAGGCCCCTAGGTGGAGGGCCAGGGGTTCCCCTGGAGCCTATACTGCAAGTCCAGGGAGTGAGGTGGACTTCTGGGTAGCTTGCTGGGGTCATAGGCTCCTAGGTGGAGGGCCAGGGGGCACCCTGGGGCCTATACTGCAAGTCCAGGGACATCGGTGGACCCCTGGGTAGCTTGCTGGGGTCAGGGGCCCTTAGGTGGAGGGCCAGGGGGCACCCTTGGGCCTATACTGCAAGTCCAGGGAGTGAGGTGGACTCCTGGGTAGCTTGCTGGGGTAATAGGCCCCTAGGTTGAGGGCCAGGGGGCACCCTGGGGCCTATACTGCAAGTCCGGGGACATCGGTGGACCCCTGGGTAGCTTGCTGGGGTCAGAATACACTAGGTGGAGGGCCAGGGGGTACCCTGGGGCCTATACTGCAAGTCCAGGAACATCGGTGGACCACTGGGTAGCTTGCTGGGGTCAGGGGGCCTTAGGTGGAGGGCCAGGGGGCACCCTGGGGCGTATACAGCAAGTCCAGGAAGAGAGGTTGACCCCTGGGTAGCTTGCTGAAGTCTGGAGCCCCTAAGTGGAGGGCCAGGGGGCACACTGGGGCCTATACTGCAAGTCCAGGAAGAGAGGTGGACCCCTGGGTAGCTTGCTGGGGACAGAGGCCCCTAGGTGAAGGGCCAGGGGGCACCCTGGGGCCTATACTGCAAGTCCAGGGACATCGGTGGACCACTGGGTAGCTTGCGGGGGTCAGAGGCCCCTAAGTGGAGGGCCAGGGGGCACCCTGGGGCCTATACTGGAAGCCCAGGGAGGGAGGTGGACCCCTGGGTAGCTTGCTGGGGTAAGGGTCCCTTAGGTGGAGGGCCAGGGGTCACCCTGTGGTCTATACTGCAAGTCCAGGAAGAGAGGTGAACCCCTGGGTAGCTTGGTGGCGTCAGGGGCCCCTAGGTGGATGGCCAGGGGGCACCCTGGGGCCTATTTTGCAAGTCCAGGAAGAGAGATGGACCCCTGGGTAGCTTGCTGGGGTCAGGCGCCCCTAGTTGAAAGGCCAGGGGGCACCCTGAGGCCTATACTGCAAGTCCAGGGAGGGAGGTTTACCCCTGGGTAGCTTGCTGGGGTCAGGGTCCCCTAGGTGGAGGGCCAGGGGGCACCCTGTGGGCTATACTGCAAGTCCAGGAAGAGAGGTGGACCCCTGGGTAGCTTGCTGGGGTCACAGGCTCCTAGGTGGAGGGCCAGGGGGCACCCTGGGGCCTACACTACAAGTCAAGGGAGAGAGGTATAACCCTGGGTAGCTTGCTGAGGTCAGAGGCCCCTAGGTGGAAGGCCAGGGGGCACCCTGGGGCCTAAACTGCATGTCCAGGGACATCGGTGGACCCCTGGGTAGCTTGCTGGGGTCAGGCTTCCCTAGGTGAAGGGCCAGGGGGCACCCTGGGGCCTATACTGCAAGTCCAGGAACATCGGTGGACCACTGGGTAGCTTGCTGGGGTCAGGGGCCCTTAGGTGGAGGGCCAGGCGGAACCCTGGGGCCTATACTGCAAGTCCAGGAAGAGAGGTTAACCACTGGGTAGCTTGCTGAAGTCTGGAGCCCCTAGGTGGAGGGCCAGGGGGCACACTGGGGCCTATACTGCAAGTCCAGGAAGAGAGGTGGACCCCTGGGTAGCTTGCTGGGGTTAGGGGCACCTAGGTGGAGGGCCAGGTGGCAGCCTGTGGGCTATAATGCAAGTCCAGGAAGAGAGGTTGACCCCTGGGTAGCTTGCTGAAGTCAGGAGCCACTAGGCGGAGGGCCAGGGGGCACCCTGGGGCCTACACTGCAAGTCTAGGAAGAGAGGTGGACCCCTGGGTAGCTTGCTGGGGTCATAGGCCCCTAGGTGAAGGGCCAGGGGGCACCCTGGGGCCTATACTGCAAGTCCAGGGAGATCGGTGGACCCCTGGGTAGCTTGCTGGGGTCAGGCTTCCCTAGGTGAAGGGCCAGGGGGCACCCTGAGGCCTATACTGCAAGCCCAGGAGGGGAGGTGGACCCCTGGGTAGCTTGTTGGGATCTGGGGCCCCTTGGTGGAGGGCCAGGGGCACCCTTTGTGCTATACTGCAAGTCCAGGAAGAGAAGTGGACCCCTGGGTAGCTTGCTGGGGTCAGGGGCCCCTAGTTGGAGGTCCAGGGGGCAACCTGGGTTCTATACTGCAAGTCCAGGGAGAGAGGTGGACCCCTGGGTAGCTTGCTTGGGTCAGAGGCCCCTAGGGGGAGGGCCAGGGGGCACCCTGGGGCCTATACTGCAAGTCCAGGGACATCGGTGGACCCCTGGGTAGCTTGCTGGGGTCAGAGGCCCCTATGTGGAGGGCAAAGGGGCACCCTGGGGCCTACACTGCAAGTCCAGGGACATCGTTGGACCCCTGGGTAGCTTGCTGGGGTCAGAGGCCCATAGATGGAGGGCCAGGGGGCACCCTGGGGCCTATACTGCAAGTCCAGGGAGGGAGGTGGATCCCTGGGTAGCTTGTTGGGATCTGGGGCCCCTTGGTGGAGGGCCAGGGGCACCCTTTGGGCTATACTGCAAGTCCAGGAAGAGAAGTGGACCCCTGGGTAGCTTGCTGGGGTCAGGGGCCCCTAGTTGGAGGTACAGGGGGCAACCTTGGTTCTCTACTGCAAGTCCAGGGAGAGAGGTGGACCCCTGGGTAGCTTGCTTGGGTCAGAGGCCCCTAGGGGGAGAGCCAGGGGGCACCCTTGGGCCTATACTGCAAGTCCAGGGAGTAATGTGGACTCCTGGGTAGCTTGCTGGGGTCATAGGCTCAAAGGTGGAGGGCCAGGGGGCACCCTGGGGCCTACACTGCAAGTAAAGGGAGTGAGGTGGACCCAAGGATAGCTTGCTTGGGTCAGACGCCCCCAGGTGGATGGCCAGGGGGCACCCTGGGGCCTATACTGCAAGTCCAGGAAGAGAGGTGGACCCCTGGGTAGCTTGCTGGGGTCAGAGGCCCCTAAGTGGAGGGCCAGGGGGCACCCTGGGGCCTATCCTGCAAGTCCAGGGAGTGAGGTGGACTCCTGGGTAGCTTGTTGTGGTCATAGGCTCCTGGGTGGAGGGCCAGGGGACACCCTGGGGCCTACAATGCAAGTCCAGGGAGAGAGGTTGACCCCTGGGTAGCTTGCTGGGGTCAGAGGCGCCTAGGTGGAGGGCAAAGGGGGCACCCTGGGGCCAACACTGCATGTCCAGGGAGGGAGATGGACCCCTGGTTAGCTTGCTGAGGTCAGAGGCCCCTAGGTGGAGGGCCAAGGGGCATCCTGGGGCCTATACTGCAAGTCCAGGGACATCGGTGGACCCCTGGGTAGCTTGCTGGGGTCAGAGGCCCCTAGATGGAGGGCCAGGGGGCACCCTGGGGCCTATACTGCAAGTTCAGGGAAGGAGGTGGATCCCTGGGTAGCTTTTCGGGGTCAGGGGCATCTAGGTGGACGGCCAGGGGGCACCCTGGGGCCTATACTGCAAGTCCAGTGACATCGGTGGACACCTGGGTGACTTGCTTTGGTCAGGGGCCCTTAGGTGGAAGGCCAAGGGGCACCCTGGGGCCTATACTGTAAGTGCAGGGACATCTGTGGACCCCTGGTTAGCTTGCTGGGGTCACAGGCCACTAGGTGGAGGGCCAGGGGGCACCCTGGGGCGTTTATTGCAAGTCCAGGAAGAGATGTGGACCCCTGGGTAGCTTGCTGGGGTCAGGGGCCCCTAGTTGGAGGTTCAGGGGGCAACCTGGGGCCTAAACTGCAAGTCCAGGGACATCGGTGGACCCCTGGGTAGCTTGCTGGGGTCAGAGGCCCCTATGTGGAGGGCAAAGGGGCACCCTGGGGCCTACACTGCAAGTCCAGGGACATCGTTGGACCCCTGGGTAGCTTGCTGGGGTCAGAGGCCCATAGATGGAGGGCCAGGGGGCACCCTGGGGCCTATACTGCAAGTCCAGGGAGGGAGGTGGATCCCTGGGTAGCTTGTTGGGATCTGGGGCCCCTTGGTGGAGGGCCAGGGGCACCCTTTGGGCTATACTGCAAGTCCAGGAAGAGAAGTGGACCCCTGGGTAGCTTGCTGGGGTCAGGGGCCCCTAGTTGGAGGTCCAGGGGGCAACCTGGGTTCTCTAATGCAAGTCCAGGGAGAGAGGTGGACTCCTGGGTAGCTTGCTTGGGTCAGAGGCCCCTAGGGGGAGAGCCAGGGGGCACCCTTGGGCCTATACTGCAAGTCCAGGGAGTAATGTGGACTCCTGGGTAGCTTGCTGGGGTCATAGGCTCAAAGGTGGAGGGCCAGGGGGCACCCTGGGGCCTACACTGCAAGTAAAGGGAGTGAGGTGGACCCAAGGATAGCTTGCTTGGGTCAGACGCCCCCAGGTGGATGGCCAGGGGGCACCCTGGGGCCTATACTGCAAGTCCAGGAAGAGAGGTGGACTCCTGGGTAGCTTGCTGGGGTCAGAGGCCCCTAAGTGGAGGGCCAGGGGGCACCCTGGGGCCTATCCTGCAAGTCCAGGGAGTGAGGTGGACTCCTGGGTAGCTTGTTGTGGTCATAGGCTCCTGGGTGGAGGGCCAGGGGACACCCTGGGGCCTACAATGCAAGTCCAGGGAGAGAGGTTGACCCCTGGGTAGCTTGCTGGGGTCAGAGGCGCCTAGGTGGAGGACAAAGGGGGCACCCTGGGGCCAACACTGCATGTCCAGGGAAGGAGGTGGACCCCTGGTTAGCTTGCTGAGGTCAGAGGCCCCTAGGTGGAGGGAAAAGGGGCATCCTGGGGCCTATACTGCAAGTCCAGGGACATCGATGGACCCCTGGGTAGCTTGCTGGGGTCAGAGGCCCCTAGATGGAGGGCCAGGGGGCACCCTGGGGACTATACTGCAAGTTCAGGGAAGGAGGTGGATCCCTGGGTAGCTTTTCGGGGTCAGGGGCATCTAGGTGGACGGCCAAGGGGCACCCTGGGGCCTATACTGCAAGTCCAGTGACATCGGTGGACACCTGGGTGACTTGCTTTGGTCAGGGGCCCTTAGGTGGAAGGCCAAGGCGCACCCTGGGGCCTATACTGTAAGTGCAGGGACATCTGTGGACCCCTGGGTAGCTTGCTGGGGTCAGAGGCCCCTAGGTGGAGGGCCAGGGGGCACCCTGGGGCCTATACTGCAAGTCCAGGGACATCCGTGGACCACTGGGTAGCTTGCTGGGGTAAGGGGCCCTTAGGTGGAGGGCCAGGGGGCACCCTGGGGTCTATACTGCAAAACCAGGAAGAGAGGTTGACCCCTGGGTAGCTTGCTGAAGTCTGGAGCCCCTAGGTGGAGGGCCAGGGGGCACACTGGGGCCTATACTGCAAGTCCAGGAAGAGAGGTGGACCCCTGGGTAGCTTGCTGGGGTCAGAGGCCCCTAGGTGAAGTGCCAGGGGGCACCCTGGGGCCTATACTACAAGTCCAAGGAGATCGGTGGACCGCTGGGTAGCTTGCTGGGGTCAGAGGCCCCTAGATGGAGGGCCAGGGGGCACCCTGGGGCCTATACTGCAAGTTCAGGGAAGGAGGTGGATCCCTGGGTAGCTTTTCGGGGTCAGGGGCATCTAGGTGGACGGCCAGGGGGCACCCTGGGGCCTATACTGCAAGTCCAGTGACATCGGTGGACACCTGGGTGACTTGCTTTGGTCAGGGGCCCTTAGGTGGAAGGCCAAGGGGCACCCTGGGGCCTATACTGTAAGTGCAGGGACATCTGTGGACCCCTGGTTAGCTTGCTGGGGTCACAGGCCACTAGGTGGAGGGCCAGGGGGCACCCTGGGGCGTTTATTGCAAGTCCAGGAAGAGATGTGGACCCCTGGGTAGCTTGCTGGGGTCAGGGGCCCCTAGTTGGAGGTTCAGGGGGCAACCTGGGGCCTAAACTGCAAGTCCAGGGACATCGGTGGACCCCTGGGTAGCTTGCTGGGGTCAGAGGCCCCTATGTGGAGGGCAAAGGGGCACCCTGGGGCCTACACTGCAAGTCCAGGGACATCGTTGGACCCCTGGGTAGCTTGCTGGGGTCAGAGGCCCATAGATGGAGGGCCAGGGGGCACCCTGGGGCCTATACTGCAAGTCCAGGGAGGGAGGTGGATCCCTGGGTAGCTTGTTGGGATCTGGGGCCCCTTGGTGGAGGGCCAGGGGCACCCTTTGGGCTATACTGCAAGTCCAGGAAGAGAAGTGGACCCCTGGGTAGCTTGCTGGGGTCAGGGGCCCCTAGTTGGAGGTCCAGGGGGCAACCTGGGTTCTCTAATGCAAGTCCAGGGAGAGAGGTGGACCCCTGGGTAGCTTGCTTGGGTCAGAGGCCCCTAGGGGGAGAGCCAGGGGGCACCCTTGGGCCTATACTGCAAGTCCAGGGAGTAATGTGGACTCCTGGGTAGCTTGCTGGGGTCATAGGCTCAAAGGTGGAGGGCCAGGGGGCACCCTGGGGCCTACACTGCAAGTAAAGGGAGTGAGGTGGACCCAAGGATAGCTTGCTTGGGTCAGACGCCCCCAGGTGGATGGCCAGGGGGCACCCTGGGGCCTATACTGCAAGTCCAGGAAGAGAGGTGGACTCCTGGGTAGCTTGCTGGGGTCAGAGGCCCCTAAGTGGAGGGCCAGGGGGCACCCTGGGGCCTATCCTGCAAGTCCAGGGAGTGAGGTGGACTCCTGGGTAGCTTGTTGTGGTCATAGGCTCCTGGGTGGAGGGCCAGGGGACACCCTGGGGCCTACAATGCAAGTCCAGGGAGAGAGGTTGACCCCTGGGTAGCTTGCTGGGGTCAGAGGCGCCTAGGTGGAGGGCAAAGGGGGCACCCTGGGGCCAACACTGCATGTCCAGGGAAGGAGGTGGACCCCTGGTTAGCTTGCTGAGGTCAGAGGCCCCTAGGTGGAGGGAAAAGGGGCATCCTGGGGCCTATACTGCAAGTCCAGGGACATCGGTGGACCCCTGGGTAGCTTGCTGGGGTCAGAGGCCCCTAGATGGAGGGCCAGGGGGCACCCTGGGGACTATACTGCAAGTTCAGGGAAGGAGGTGGATCCCTGGGTAGCTTTTCGGGGTCAGGGGCATCTAGGTGGACGGCCAAGGGGCACCCTGGGGCCTATACTGCAAGTCCAGTGACATCGGTGGACACCTGGGTGACTTGCTTTGGTCAGGGGCCCTTAGGTGGAAGGCCAAGGCGCACCCTGGGGCCTATACTGTAAGTGCAGGGACATCTGTGGACCCCTGGGTAGCTTGCTGGGGTCAGAGGCCCCTAGGTGGAGGGCCAGGGGGCACCCTGGGGCCTATACTGCAAGTCCAGGGACATCCGTGGACCACTGGGTAGCTTGCTGGGGTAAGGGGCCCTTAGGTGGAGGGCCAGGGGGCACCCTGGGGTCTATACTGCAAAACCAGGAAGAGAGGTTGACCCCTGGGTAGCTTGCTGAAGTCTGGAGCCCCTAGGTGGAGGGCCAGGGGGCACACTGGGGCCTATACTGCAAGTCCAGGAAGAGAGGTGGACCCCTGGGTAGCTTGCTGGGGTCAGAGGCCCCTAGGTGAAGTGCCAGGGGGCACCCTGGGGCCTATACTACAAGTCCAAGGAGATCGGTGGACCGCTGGGTAGCTTGCGGGGGTCAGAGGCCCCTAAGTGGAGGGCCAGGGGGCACCCTGGGGCCTATACTGCAAGCCCAGGGAGGGAGGTGGACCCCTGGGTAGCTTGCTGGGGTCAGGGTCCCCTAGGTGGAGGGCCAGGGGTCACCCTGTGGGCTATACTGCAAGTCCAGGAAGAGAGGTGGACCCCTGGGTAGCTTGGTGGGGTCAGGGGCCCCTAGTTTGATGGCCAGGGGGCACCCTGGGGCCTATGTTGCATGTCCAGGAAGAGAGGTGGACCCCTGGGTAGCTTGCTGGGGTCAGGCGCCCCTAGGGGAAAGGCCAGGGGGCACCCTGAGGCCTATACTGCAAGAACAGGGAGGGAGATGGACCCCTGGGTAGCTTGCTGGGGTCAGGGTCCCCTAGGCGGAGGGCCAGGGGGCACCCTGTGGGCTACACTGCAAGTCCAGGGAGAGAGGTGGACCCCTGGGTAGCTTGCTGGGGTCAGAGGCCCCTAGGTGGAAGGCCAGGGGCACCCTGGGGCCTATACTGCAAGTCCAGGGAGGTAGGTGGACCCCTGGGTAGCTTGCTGGAGTCAGAGGCCCCTAGGTGGAGGGCCAGGGGTTCCCCTGGGGCCTATACTGCAAGTCAAGGAAGAGAGGTTGACCCCTGCGTAGCTTGCTGGGGTCAGAGGCCCCATAGGTGAATGGCCAGGGGGCACCCTGGGGCCTATACTGCAAGAACAGGGAGGGAGGTGGACCCCTGGGTAGCTTGCTGGGGTCAGGGTCCCCTAGGTGGAGGGCCAGGGGGCACCCTCTGGGCTATACTGCAAGTCCAGGAAGAGAGGTGGACCCCTGGGTAGCTTGCTGGGGTCATAGGCTCCTAGGTGGAGGTCCAGGGGGCACCCTGGGGCCTACACTGCAAGTCTAGGGAGAGAGGTGGACCCCTGGGTAGCTTGCTGGGGTCAGAGGTCCCTAGGTGGAAGGCCAGGGTCACCCTGGGGCCTATACTGCAATTCCAGGGAGGTAGGTGGACCCCTGGGTAGCTTGCTGGAGTCAGAGGCCCCTAGGTGGAGGGCCAAGGGGCACCCTGGGGCCTATACTGCAAGTCCAGGGACATTGGTGGACCCCTGGGTAGCTTTCTGGGGTCAGAGGCCCCTAGGTGGAGGGCCAGGGGGCACCCTGGGGCCTATACTGCAAGTCCAGGGACATCGGTGGACCCCTGGGTAGCTTGCTGGGGTCAGAGGCCCCTAGGTGGAGGGCCAGGGGGCACCCTGGGCCTATACTGCAAGTCCAGGAAGAGAGGTGGACCCCTGGGTAGCTTGCTGGGGTCAGGGTACCCTAGGTGGAGGGCCAAGGGGCACCCTGTGGGCTATACTGCAAGTCCAGGAAGAGAGGTTTACTCCTGGGTAGCTTGCTGGGGTCATAGGCTCCTAGGTGGAGGGCCAGGGGGCACCCTGTGGCCTACACTGCAAGTCCAGGGAGTGAGGTGGACTCCTGGGTAGCTTGCTGGGGTCAGAGGCCCCTAGGTGGAGGGCCAGGGTGCACCCTGGTGCCTATACAGCAAGTCCAGGGACATCGGTGGACCACTGGGTAGCTTGCTGGGGTCAGGGGCCCTTAGGTGGAGGGCCTGGGGGCACCCTGGGGCCTATACTGCAAGTCCAGGAAAAGAAATGGACCCCTGGGTAGCTTGCTGGGGTCAGGATCCCCTAGGTGGAGGGAGAGGGGGCACACTGGGGCCTATACTGCAAGTCCAGGAAGAGAGGTGGACCCCTGGGTAGCTTGCTGGGGTCAGGGGCCCCTAGGTGGAGGGCCAGGTGGCAGCCTGTGGGCTATACTGCAAGTCCAGGAAGAGAGGTTGACCCCTGGGTAGCTTGCTGAAGTCAGGCGCTACTAGGTGAAAGGCCAGGGGGCACCCTGAGGCCTAAACTGCAAGCCCAGGGAGATCAGTGGACCCCTGTGTAGATTGCTGAGGTCAGAGACCCCTATGTGGAGGGCCAGAAGGTCCCCTGGGGCCTATACTGCAAGTCCAGGTAGTGAGATGGACTCCTGGGTAGCTTGCTGGGGTCAGAGGTTCTATGTGGAGGGCCAGGGGGCACCCTGGGGCCTATACTGCAAGTCCAGGGACATCGGTGGACCCCTGGGTAGCTTGCTGGGGTCATAGGCTCCTAGGTGGAGGGCCAGGGGGCACCCTGGGGCCTACACTGCAAGTCCGGGGAGAGAGGTGGACCGCTGGATAACTTGCTGGGGTCAGAGGCCCCTAGGTGGAAGGCCAGGGGGCACCCTGGGGCCTATACTGCAAGTCCAGGGAGGTAGGTGGACCCCTGGGTAGCTTGCTGGGGTCAGAGGCCCCTAGGTGGAGGGCCAGGGGGCACCCTGGGACCTATACTGCAAGTCCAGGGACATCGGTGGACCCCTGGGTAGCTTGCTGGGGTCATAGGCTCCTAGGTGGAGGGCTAGGGGGCACCCTGGGGACAACACTGCAAGTTCAGGGACATCGGTGGACCCCTGGGTAGCTTGCTGGGGTCAGAGGCCCCTAGGTGGAGGGCCTGTGGGCTATACTGCAAGTCCAGGAAGAGAGGTGTACCCCTGGGTAGCTTGCTGAAGTCAGGAGCCACTAGGTGGAGGGCCAGGGGGCACACTGGGGCCTATACTGCAAGTCTAGGAAGAGAGGTGGACCCCTGGGTAGCTTGCTGGGGTCAGGGTCCCCTAGGTGGATGGCCAGGGGGCACCCTGTGGGCTATATTGCAAGTCCAGGAAGAGAGGTGGACCACTGGGTAGCTTGCTGGGGTCAGGCTTCCCTAGGTGGAGGGCACCCTGGGGCCTATACTGCAAGTCCAGGGAGATTGGTGGAACCCTGAGTAGCTTGCTGGGGTCAGGCATCCCTAGGTGAAGGGCCAGGGGGCACCCTGAGGCCTATACTGTAAGCCCAGGGAGGGAGGTGGACCCCTGGGTAGCTTGCTGGGGTCAGGGTCCCCTAGGTGGATGGCCAGGGGGCACCCTGTGGGCTATACTGCAAGTCCAGGAAGAGAGGTGGACCCCTGGGTAGCTTGCTGGGGTCAGGGTCCCCTAGGTGGAGGGCCAGGGGGTACCCTGGGGCCTATACTGCAAGTCCAGGGACATCGGTGGACCCCTGGGTAGCTTGCTGGGGTCAGGCTTCCCTAGGTGGAGGGCCAGGGGGCACCCTGGGGCCTATACTGCAAGTCCAGGAAGAGAGGTGGACCCCTGGGTAGCTTGCTGAAGTCAGAGGCCCCTAGGTGAAGGGCCAGGGGGCACCCTGGGGCCTATACTGCAAGTCCAATGACATCGGTGGACCGCTGGGTAGCTTGCGGGGGTCAGAGGCCCCTAAGTGGAGGACCAGGGGGCACCCTGGGGCCTATAATGCAAGCCCAGGGAGGGAGTTGGACCCCTGGGTAGCTTGCTGGGGTCAGGGTCCCCTAAGTGGAGAGCCAGGGGTCACCCTGTGGGCTATACTGCAAGTCCAGGAAGAGAGGTGGACCCCTGGGTAGCTTGGTGGGGTCAGGGGCCCCTAGGTGGATGGCCAGGGGGCACCCTGGGGCCTATATTGCAAGTCCTGGAAGAGAGGTGGACCCCTGGGTATCTTGCTGGGGTCAGGCGCCCGTAGGTGAAAGGCCAGGGGGCACCCTGAGGCCTATACTGCAAGCCCAGGGAGGGAGGTGGACCCCTGGGTAGCTTGCTGGGGTCAGGGTCCCCTAGGTGGAGGGCCAGGGGGTACCCTGGGGCCTATACTGCAAGTCCAGGGACATCGGTGGACCCCTGGGTAGCTTGCTGGGGTCAGAGGCCCCTAGGTGGAGGGCCAGGGGGCACCCTGGGGCCTATACTGCAAGTCCAGGAAGAGAGGTTGATCCCTGGGTAGCTTGCTGAAGTCTGGAGCCCCAAGGTGGAGGGCCAGGGGGCACACAGGGGCCTATACAGCAAGTCCAGGAAGAGAGGTGGACCTCTGGGTAGCTTGCTGGGGTCAGAGGCCCCTAGGTGAAGGGCCAGGGGTCACCCTGGGGCCTATACTGCAAGTCCAAGGACATGGGTGGACCGCTGGATAGCTTGCGGGGGTCAGAGGCCCCTAAATGGAGGGCCAGGGGGCACCCTGGGGCCTATACTGCAAGCCCAGTGAGGGAGTTTGACCCCTGGGTAGCTTGCTGGGGTCAGGGTCCCCTAGGTGGAGGGCCAGGGGTCACCCTGTGGGCTATACTGCAAGTCCAGGAAGAGAGGTGGACCCCTGGGTAGCTTGGTGGGGTCAGGGGCCCCTAGGTGGATGGCCAGGGGGCACCCTGGTGCCTATAGTGCAAGTCCAGGAAGAGAGGTGGACCCCTGGGTATCTTGCTGGGGTCAGGCGCCCCTAGGTGAAAGGCCAGGGGGCACCCTGAGGCCTATACTGCAAGCCCAGGGAGGGAGGTGGACCGCTGGGTAGCTTGCTGGGGTCTGGGTCCCCTAGGTGGAAGGCCAGGGGGCACCTTGTGGGCTATACTGCAAGTCCAGGAAGTCCAGGAAGAGAGGTGGACCCCTGGGTATCTTGCTGGGGTCAGGCGCCCCTAGGTGAAAGGCCAGGGGGCACCCTGAGGCCTATACTGCAAGCCCAGGGAGGGAGGTGGACCCCTGGGTAGCTTGCTGGGGTCTGGGTCCCCTAGGTGGAAGGCCAGGGGGCACCCTGTGGGCTATACTGCAAGTCCAGGAAGTCCAGGAAGAGAGGTGGACTCCTGGGTAGCATGCTGGGGTCATAGGCTCCTAGGTGGAGGGCCAGGGGGCACCCTGGGGCCTACACTGCAAGTCCAGGGAGAGAGGTGGACCCCTGGGTAGCTTGCTGGGGTCAGAGGCCCCTAGGTGGAAGGCCAAGGGACACCCTGGGGCCTATACTGCAAGTCCATGGAGGTAGGTGGACCCCTGGGTAGCTTGCTGGGGTCAGAGGCCCCTAGGTGGAGGGCCAAGGGGTACCGTGGGGCCTATACTGCAAGTCCAGGGACAACGGTGGACCCCTGGGTAGCTTGCTGGGGTCAGAGGCCCCTAGGTGGAGGGCCAGGGATTCCCCTGGGGCCTATACTGCAAGTCCAGGGAGTGAGGTGGACTTCTGGGTAGCTTGCTGGGGTCAGAGGCTCTTAGGTGGAGGGCCAGGGGGCACCCTGGGGCCTACACTGCAAGTCCAGGGAGAGATTTGGACACCTGGGTAGCTTGCTGGGGTCAGGGGCCCCTAGGTGGAGGTCCATGGGGCACCCTGAGGCCTATACTGCAAGTCCAGGGAGATCAGTGGACCCCTGGGTAGCTTGCTGAGGTCAGAGACTCCTATGTGGAGGGCCAGAAGACTCCCTGGGGCCTATACTTCAAGTCCAGGGAGTGAGGTGGACTCCTGGGTAGCTTGCTGGGGTCAGAGGCCCCTAGGTGGAGGGCCAGGGGGCACCCTGGGCCTATACTGCAAGTCCAGGAAGAGAGGTGGACCCCTGGGTAGCTTGCTGGGGTCAGGGTACCCTAGGTGGAGGGCCAAGGGGCACCCTGTGGGCTATACTGCAAGTCCAGGAAGAGAGGTTTACTCCTGGGTAGCTTGCTGGGGTCATAGGCTCCTAGGTGGAGGGCCAGGGGGCACCCTGTGGCCTACACTGCAAGTCCAGGGAGTGAGGTGGACTCCTGGGTAGCTTGCTGGGGTCAGAGGCCCCTAGGTGGAGGGCCAGGGTGCACCCTGGTGCCTATACAGCAAGTCCAGGGACATCGGTGGACCACTGGGTAGCTTGCTGGGGTCAGGGGCCCTTAGGTGGAGGGCCTGGGGGCACCCTGGGGCCTATACTGCAAGTCCAGGAAAAGAAATGGACCCCTGGGTAGCTTGCTGGGGTCAGGATCCCCTAGGTGGAGGGAGAGGGGGCACACTGGGGCCTATACTGCAAGTCCAGGAAGAGAGGTGGACCCCTGGGTAGCTTGCTGGGGTCAGGGGCCCCTAGGTGGAGGGCCAGGTGGCAGCCTGTGGGCTATACTGCAAGTCCAGGAAGAGAGGTTGACCCCTGGGTAGCTTGCTGAAGTCAGGCGCCCCTAGGTGAAAGGCCAGGGGGCACCCTGAGGCCTAAACTGCAAGCCCAGGGAGATCAGTGGACCCCTGTGTAGATTGCTGAGGTCAGAGACCCCTATGTGGAGGGCCAAAAGGTCCCCTGGGGCCTATACTGCAAGTCCAGGTAGTGAGATGGACTCCTGGGTAGCTTGCTGGGGTCAGAGGTTCTATGTGGAGGGCCAGGGGGCACCCTGGGGCCTATACTGCAAGTCCAGGGACATCGGTGGACCCCTGGGTAGCTTGCTGGGGTCATAGGCTCCTAGGTGGAGGGCCAGGGGGCACCCTGGGGCCTACACTGCAAGTCCGGGGAGAGAGGTGGACCGCTGGATAACTTGCTGGGGTCAGAGGCCCCTAGGTGGAAGGCCAGGGGGCACCCTGGGGCCTATACTGCAAGTCCAGGGATGTAGGTGGACCCCTGGGTAGCTTGCTGGGGTCAGAGGCCCCTAGGTGGAGGGCCAGGGGGCACCCTGGGGCCTATACTGCAAGTCCAGGGACATCGGTGGACCCCTGGGTAGCTTGCTGGGGTCATAGGCTCCTAGGTGGAGGGCTAGGGGGCACCCTGGGGACAACACTGCAAGTTCAGGGACATCGGTGGACCCCTGGGTAGCTTGCTGGGGTCAGAGGCCCCTAGGTGGAGGGCCTGTGGGCTATACTGCAAGTCCAGGAAGAGAGGTGTACCCCTGGGTAGCTTGCTGAAGTCAGGAGCCACTAGGTGGAGGGCCAGGGGGCACACTGGGGCCTATACTGCAAGTCTAGGAAGAGAGGTGGACCCCTGGGTAGCTTGCTGGGGTCAGGGTCCCCTAGGTGGATGGCCAGGGGGCACCCTGTGGGCTATATTGCAAGTCCAGGGAGATTGGTGGAACCCTGAGTAGCTTGCTGGGGTCAGGCATCCCTAGGTGAAGGGCCAGGGGGCACCCTGAGGCCTATACTGTAAGCCCAGGGAGGGAGGTGGACCCCTGGGTAGCTTGCTGGGGTCAGGGTCCCCTAGGTGGATGGCCAGGGGGCACCCTGTGGGCTATACTGCAAGTCCAGGAAGAGAGGTGGACCCCTGGGTAGCTTGCTGGGGTCAGGGTCCCCTAGGTGGAGGGCCAGGGGGTACCCTGGGGCCTATACTGCAAGTCCAGGGACATCGGTGGACCCCTGGGTAGCTTGCTGGGGTCAGGCTTCCCTAGGTGGAGGGCCAGGGGGCACCCTGGGGCCTATACTGCAAGTCCAGGAAGAGAGGTGGACCCCTGGGTAGCTTGCTGAAGTCAGAGGCCCCTAGGTGAAGGGCCAGGGGGCACCCTGGGGCCTATACTGCAAGTCCAATGACATCGGTGGACCGCTGGGTAGCTTGCGGGGGTCAGAGGCCCCTAAGTGGAGGACCAGGGGGCACCCTGGGGCCTATAATGCAAACCCAGGGAGGGAGTTGGACCCCTGGGTAGCTTGCTGGGGTCAGGGTCCCCTAAGTGGAGAGCCAGGGGTCACCCTGTGGGCTATACTGCAAGTCCAGGAAGAGAGGTGGACCCCTGGGTAGCTTGGTGGGGTCAGGGGCCCCTAGGTGGATGGCCAGGGGGCACCCTGGGGCCTATATTGCAAGTCCTGGAAGAGAGGTGGACCCCTGGGTATCTTGCTGGGGTCAGGCGCCCGTAGGTGAAAGGCCAGGGGGCACCTTGAGGCCTATACTGCAAGCCCAGGGAGGGAGGTGGACCCCTGGGTAGCTTGCTGGGGTCAGGGTCCCCTAGGTGGAGGGCCAGGGGGTACCCTGGGGCCTATACTGCAAGTCCAGGGACATCGGTGGACCCCTGGGTAGCTTGCTGGGGTCAGAGGCCCCTGGGTGGAGGGCCAGGGGGCACCCTGGGGCCTATACTGCAAGTCCAGGAAGAGAGGTTGATCCCTGGGTAGCTTGCTGAAGTCTGGAGCCCCAAGGTGGAGGGCCAGGGGGCACACAGGGGCCTATACAGCAAGTCCAGGAAGAGAGGTGGACCTCTGGGTAGCTTGCTGGGGTCAGAGGCCCCTAGGTGAAGGGCCAGGGGTCACCCTGGGGCCTATACTGCAAGTCCAAGGACATGGGTGGACCGCTGTATAGCTTGCGGGGGTCAGAGGCCCCTAAATGGAGGGCCAGGGGGCACCCTGGGGCCTATACTGCAAGCCCAGTGAGGGAGTTTGACCCCTGGGTAGCTTGCTGGGGTCAGGGTCCCCTAGGTGGAGGGCCAGGGGTCACCCTGTGGGCTATACTGCAAGTCCAGGAAGAGAGGTGGACCCCTGGGTAGCTTGGTGGGGTCAGGGGCCCCTAGGTGGATGGCCAGGGGGCACCCTGGTGCCTATAGTGCAAGTCCAGGAAGAGAGGTGGACCCCTGGGTATCTTGCTGGGGTCAGGCGCCCCTAGGTGAAAGGCCAGGGGGCACCCTGAGGCCTATACTGCAAGCCCAGGGAGGGAGGTGGACCGCTGGGTAGCTTGCTGGGGTCTGGGTCCCCTAGGTGGAAGGCCAGGGGGCACCTTGTGGGCTATACTGCAAGTCCAGGAAGTCCAGGAAGAGAGGTGGACCCCTGGGTATCTTGCTGGGGTCAGGCGCCCCTAGGTGAAATGCCAGGGGGCACCCTGAGGCCTATACTGCAAGCCCAGGGAGGGAGGTGGACCCCTGGGTAGCTTGCTGGGGTCTGGGTCCCCTAGGTGGAAGGCCAGGGGGCACCCTGTGGGCTATACTGCAAGTCCAGGAAGTCCAGGAAGAGAGGTGGACTCCTGGGTAGCATGCTGGGGTCATAGGCTCCTAGGTGGAGGGCCAGGGGGCACCCTGGGGCCTACACTGCAAGTCCAGGGAGAGAGGTGGACCCCTGGGTAGCTTGCTGGGGTCAGAGGCCCCTAGGTGGAAGGCCAAGGGACACCCTGGGGCCTATACTGCAAGTCCATGGAGGTAGGTGGACCCCTGGGTAGCTTGCTGGGGTCAGAGGCCCCTAGGTGGAGGGCCAAGGGGTACCGTGGGGCCTATACTGCAAGTCCAGGGACAACGGTGGACCCCTGGGTAGCTTGCTGGGGTCAGAGGCCCCTAGGTGGAGGGCCAGGGATTCCCCTGGGGCCTATACTGCAAGTCCAGGGAGTGAGGTGGACTTCTGGGTAGCTTGCTGGGGTCAGAGGCTCTTAGGTGGAGGGCCAGGGGGCACCCTGGGGCCTACACTGCAAGTCCAGGGAGAGATTTGGACACCTGGGTAGCTTGCTGGGGTCAGGGGCCCCTAGGTGGAGGTCCATGGGGCACCCTGAGGCCTATACTGCAAGTCCAGGGAGATCAGTGGACCCCTGGGTAGCTTGCTGAGGTCAGAGACTCCTATGTGGAGGGCCAGAAGACTCCCTGGGGCCTATACTTCAAGTCCAGGGAGTGAGGTGGACTCCTGGGTAGCTTGCTGGGGTCAGAGGCCCCTAGGTGGAGGGCCAGGGGGCACCCTGGGGCCTATACTGCAAGTCCAGGGACATCGGTGGACCCCTGGGTAGCTTGCTGGGGTCAGAGGCCCCTAGGTGGAGGGCCAGGGGTTCCCCTGGGGCCTATACTGCAAGTCCAGGGAGTGAGGTGGACTTCTGGGTAGCTTGCTGGGGCCATAGGCTCCTAGGTGGAGGGCCAGGGGGCACCCTGGGGCCTACACTGCAAGTCCAGGGAGAGATGTGGACCCCTGGGTAGCTTGCTGGGGTCAGAGGGCCCTAGGTGGAGGGCCAGGGGGCACCCTGGAGCCTATACTGCAAGTCCAGGGAAATCGGTGGACCACTGTGTAGCTTGCTGGGGTCAGGGGCCCTTAGGTGGAGGGCCATGGGGCACCCTTGGGCCTATACTGCAAGTCCAGGAAGAAAGGTGGATCCCTGGGTAGCTTGCTGGGGTTAGGGGCACCATGGTGGAGGGCCAGATGGCAGCCTGTGGGCTATACTGCAAGTCCAGGAAGAGAGGTTGACCCCTGGGTAGATTGCTGAAGTCAGGAGCCACTAGGTGGAGGGCGAGGGGGCACACTGGGGCCTATACTGCAAGTCTAGGAAGAGAGGTGGACCCCTGGGTAGCTTGCTGGGGTCAGAGGCCCCTAGGTGAAGGGCCAGGGGGCAGCCTGTGGGCTATACTGCAAGTCCAGGAAGAGAGGTTGACCCCTGGGTAGATTGCTGAAGTCAGGAGCCACTAGGTGGAGGGCCAGGGGGCACACTGGGGCCTATACTGCAAGTCCAGGGAGATCGGTGGACCCCTGGGTAGCTTGCTGGGGTCAGGCTTCCCTAGGTGAAGGGCCAGGGGGCACCCTGAGGCCTATACTGCAAGCCCAGGAGGGGAGGTGGACCCCTGGGTAGCTTGGTGGGGTCAGGGTCCCCTAGGTGGATGGCCAGGGGGCACCCTGTGGGCTATACTGCAAGTCCAGGAAGAGAGGTGGACCCCGGGGTAGCTTGCTGAAGTCAGGAGCCACTAGGTGGAGGGCCAGGGGGCACCCTGGGGCCTACACTGCAAGTCCAGGGAGAGATTTGGACACCTGGGTAGCTTGCTGGGGTCAGGGGCCCCTAGGTGGAGGTCCAGGGGGCACCCTGAGGCCTATACTGCAAGTCCAGGGAGATCAGTGGACCCCTGGGTAGCTTGCTGAGGTCAGAGACTCCTATGTGGAGGGCCAGAAGACTCCCTGGGGCCTATACTTCAAGTCCAGGGAGTAAGGTGGACACCTGGGTAGCTTGCTGGGGTCAGAGGCCCCTAGGTGGAGGGCCAGGGGGAACCCTGGGGCCTATACTGCAAGTCCAGGGACATCGGTGGACCCCTGGGTAGCTTGCTGGGGTCAGAGGCCCCTAGGTGGAGGGCCAGGGGTTCCCCTGGGGCCTATACTGCAAGTCCAGGGAGTGAGGTGGACTTCTGGGTAGCTTGCTGGGGCCATAGGCTCCTAGGTGGAGGGCCAGGGGGCACCCTGGGGCCTACACTGCAAGTCCAGGGAGAGATGTGGACCCCTGGGTAGCTTGCTGGGGTCAGAGGGCCCTAGGTGGAGGGCCAGGGGGCACCCTGGGGCCTATACTGCAAGTCCAGGGAAATCGGTGGACCACTGTGTAGCTTGCTGGGGTCAGGGGCCCTTAGGTGGAGGGCCATGGGGCACCCTTGGGCCTATACTGCAAGTCCAGGAAGAAAGGTGGACCCCTGGGTAGCTTGCTGGGGTTAGGGGCACCATGGTGGAGGGCCAGATGGCAGCCTGTGGGCTATACTGCAAGTCCAGGAAGAGAGGTTGACCCCTGGGTAGATTGCTGAAGTCAGGAGCCACTAGGTGGAGGGCCAGGGGGCACACTGTGGCCTATACTGCAAGTCCAGGGAGATCGGTGGACCCCTGGGTAGCTTGCTGGGGTCAGGCTTCCCTAGGTGAAGGGACAGGGGGCACCCTGAGGCCTATACTGCAAGCCCAGGAGGGGAGGTGGACCCCTGGGTAGCTTGGTGGGGTCAGGGTCCCCTAGGTGGATGGCCAGGGGGCACCCTGTGGGCTATACTGCAAGTCCAGGAAGAGAGGTGGACCCCGGGGTAGCTTGCTGAAGTCAGGAGCCACTAGGTGGAGGGCCAGGGGGCACACTGGGGCCTATACTGCAAGTCCAGGGAGATCGGTGGACCCCTGGGTAGCTTGCTGGGGTCAGGCTTCCCTAGGTGAAGGGCCAGGGGGCACCCTGAGGCCTATACTGCAAGCCCAGGAGGGGAGGTGGACCCCTGGGTAGCTTGGTGGGGTCAGGGTCCCCTAGGTGGATGGCCAGTGGGCACCCTGTGGGCTATACTGCAAGTCCAGGAAGAGAGGTGGACCCCGGGGTAGCTTGCTGGGGTCAGAGGCCCCTAGGTGGAGGGCCAAGGGGCACCCTGGGGCCTATACTGCAAGTCCAGGGACATCGGTGGACCCCTGGGTAGCTTGCTGGGGTCAAAGGGCCCTAGGTGGACGGCCAGGGGTTCCCCTGGGGCCTATACTGCAAGTCCAGGGAGTGAGGTGGACGTCTGGGTAGCTTGGTGGGGTCATAGGCTCCTAGGTGGAGGGCCAGGGGGCACCCTGGGGCCTACACTGCAAGTCCAGGGAGAGATGTGGACCCCTGGGTAGCTTGCTGGGGTCTGGGGCCCCTAGTTTGAGGTCCAGGGGGCACCCTGGGGCCTTTACTGCAAGTCCAGGGACATCGGTGGACCCCTGGGTAGCTTGCTGGGGTCAGGGGCCCTTAGGTGGAGGGCCAGGGGGCACCCTGGGGCCTATACTGCAAGTCCAGGGAGTGAGGTGGACTCCTGGGTAGCTTGCTGGGGTAAAAGGCCCCTAGGTGGAGGGCCAGGGTTCACCCTGGGGCCTATACTGCAAGTCCAGGCACATCGGTGGACAACTGGGTAGCTTGCTGGGGTCAGGGGCCCTTAGGTGGAGGGCCAGGGGGCACCCTGGGGCCTGTACTGTAAGTCCAGGAAGAGAAGTGGACCCCTGGGTAGCTAACTGGGGTCAGTGTCCCCTAGGTGGAGGGAGAGGGGGCACACTGGGGCCTATACTGCAAGTCCAGGAAGAGAGGTGGACCCCTGGGTAGCTTGCTGGGGTCAGGGGCCCCTAGGTGGAGGGCCAGGTGGCAGCCTGTGGGCTATACTGCAAGTCCAGGAAGAGAGGTTGACCCCTGGGTAGTTTGCTGAAGTCAGGAGCCCCTAGGTGGAGGGCCAGGGGGCACACTGGGGCCTATACTGCAAGTCCAGGAACAGAGGTGGACCCCTGGGTAGCTTGCTGGGGTCAGAGGCCCCTATGTGAAGGGCCAGGGGGCACCCTTTACTGCAAGCCCAGGGAGGGAGGTGGACAACTGGGTAGCTTGCTGGGGTCAGGGTCCCCTAGGTGGAGGGCCAGGGGGCACCCTGTGGGCTATACTGCAAGTACAGGAAGAGAGGTGGACCCCTGGGTAGCTTGCCTTGTGTCATAGGCTCCTAGTTGGAGGGCCAGGGGGCACCCTGGGGCCTACACTGCAAGTCCAGGGAGAGAGGTGGACCCCTGGGTAGCTTGCTGGGGTCAGGCGCCCCTAGGCGAAAGGCCAGGGGGCACCCTGAAGCCTATACTGCATGCCCAGGGAGGGAGGTGGACCCCTGGGTAGCTTGCTGGGGTCAGGGTCCACTAGGTGGAGGGCCATGCGGCACCCTGTGGGCTATACTGCAAGTCCAGGAAGAGAGGTGGACCCCTGGGTAGCTTGCTGGGGTCATAGGCTCCTAGGTGGAGGGCCAGAGGGCACCCTGGGGCCTACACTGCAAGTCAAGGGAGAGAGGTGGACCCCTGGGTAGCTTGCTGAGGTCAGAGGCCCCTAGGTGGAAGGCCAGGGGGCACCCTGGTGCCTATACTGCAAGTCCAGGGAGGTAGGTGGACCCCTGGGTAGCTTGCTGGAGTCAAAGGCCCCTTGGTGGACGGCCAAGGGGCACCCTGGGGCCTATACTGCAAGTCCAGGGACATCGGTGGACCCCTGGGTAGCTTGCTGGGGTCAGAGACCCCTAGGTTGAGGGCCAGGGGTTCCCCTGGAGCCTATACTGCAAGTCCAGGGAGTGAGGTGGACTTCTGGGTAGCTTGCTGGGGTCATAGGCTCCTAGGTGGAGGGCCAGGGGGCACCCTGGGGCCTATATTGCAAGTCCAGGGACATCGGTGGACCCCTGGGTAGCTTGCTGGGGTCAGGGGCCCTTAGGTGGAGGGCCAGGGGGCACCCTGGGGCCTACACTGCAAGTCCAGGGAGAGATGTGGACCCCTGGGTAGCTTGCTGGGGTCAGAGGGCCCTAGGTGGAGGGCCAGGGGGCACCCTGGAGCCTATACTGCAAGTCCAGGGAAATCGGTGGACCACTGTGTAGCTTGCTGGGGTCAGGGGCCCTTAGGTGGAGGGCCATGGGGCACCCTTGGGCCTATACTGCAAGTCCAGGAAGAAAGGTGGATCCCTGGGTAGCTTGCTGGGGTTAGGGGCACCATGGTGGAGGGCCAGATGGCAGCCTGTGGGCTATACTGCAAGTCCAGGAAGAGAGGTTGACCCCTGGGTAGATTGCTGAAGTCAGGAGCCACTAGGTGGAGGGCGAGGGGGCACACTGGGGCCTATACTGCAAGTCTAGGAAGAGAGGTGGACCCCTGGGTAGCTTGCTGGGGTCAGAGGCCCCTAGGTGAAGGGCCAGGGGGCAGCCTGTGGGCTATACTGCAAGTCCAGGAAGAGAGGTTGACCCCTGGGTAGATTGCTGAAGTCAGGAGCCACTAGGTGGAGGGCCAGGGGGCACACTGGGGCCTATACTGCAAGTCCAGGGAGATCGGTGGACCCCTGGGTAGCTTGCTGGGGTCAGGCTTCCCTAGGTGAAGGGCCAGGGGGCACCCTGAGGCCTATACTGCAAGCCCAGGAGGGGAGGTGGACCCCTGGGTAGCTTGGTGGGGTCAGGGTCCCCTAGGTGGATGGCCAGGGGGCACCCTGTGGGCTATACTGCAAGTCCAGGAAGAGAGGTGGACCCCGGGGTAGCTTGCTGAAGTCAGGAGCCACTAGGTGGAGGGCCAGGGGGCACCCTGGGGCCTACACTGCAAGTCCAGGGAGAGATTTGGACACCTGGGTAGCTTGCTGGGGTCAGGGGCCCCTAGGTGGAGGTCCAGGGGGCACCCTGAGGCCTATACTGCAAGTCCAGGGAGATCAGTGGACCCCTGGGTAGCTTGCTGAGGTCAGAGACTCCTATGTGGAGGGCCAGAAGACTCCCTGGGGCCTATACTTCAAGTCCAGGGAGTAAGGTGGACACCTGGGTAGCTTGCTGGGGTCAGAGGCCCCTAGGTGGAGGGCCAGGGGGAACCCTGGGGCCTATACTGCAAGTCCAGGGACATCGGTGGACCCCTGGGTAGCTTGCTGGGGTCAGAGGCCCCTAGGTGGAGGGCCAGGGGTTCCCCTGGGGCCTATACTGCAAGTCCAGGGAGTGAGGTGGACTTCTGGGTAGCTTGCTGGGGCCATAGGCTCCTAGGTGGAGGGCCAGGGGGCACCCTGGGGCCTACACTGCAAGTCCAGGGAGAGATGTGGACCCCTGGGTAGCTTGCTGGGGTCAGAGGGCCCTAGGTGGAGGGCCAGGGGGCACCCTGGGGCCTATACTGCAAGTCCAGGGAAATCGGTGGACCACTGTGTAGCTTGCTGGGGTCAGGGGCCCTTAGGTGGAGGGCCATGGGGCACCCTTGGGCCTATACTGCAAGTCCAGGAAGAAAGGTGGACCCCTGGGTAGCTTGCTGGGGTTAGGGGCACCATGGTGGAGGGCCAGATGGCAGCCTGTGGGCTATACTGCAAGTCCAGGAAGAGAGGTTGACCCCTGGGTAGATTGCTGAAGTCAGGAGCCACTAGGTGGAGGGCCAGGGGGCACACTGTGGCCTATACTGCAAGTCCAGGGAGATCGGTGGACCCCTGGGTAGCTTGCTGGGGTCAGGCTTCCCTAGGTGAAGGGACAGGGGGCACCCTGAGGCCTATACTGCAAGCCCAGGAGGGGAGGTGGACCCCTGGGTAGCTTGGTGGGGTCAGGGTCCCCTAGGTGGATGGCCAGGGGGCACCCTGTGGGCTATACTGCAAGTCCAGGAAGAGAGGTGGACCCCGGGGTAGCTTGCTGAAGTCAGGAGCCACTAGGTGGAGGGCCAGGGGGCACACTGGGGCCTATACTGCAAGTCCAGGGAGATCGGTGGACCCCTGGGTAGCTTGCTGGGGTCAGGCTTCCCTAGGTGAAGGGCCAGGGGGCACCCTGAGGCCTATACTGCAAGCCCAGGAGGGGAGGTGGACCCCTGGGTAGCTTGGTGGGGTCAGGGTCCCCTAGGTGGATGGCCAGGGGGCACCCTGTGGGCTATACTGCAAGTCCAGGAAGAGAGGTGGACCCCGGGGTAGCTTGCTGGGGTCAGAGGCCCCTAGGTGGAGGGCCAAGGGGCACCCTGGGGCCTATACTGCAAGTCCAGGGACATCGGTGGACCCCTGGGTAGCTTGCTGGGGTCAAAGGGCCCTAGGTGGACGGCCAGGGGTTCCCCTGGGGCCTATACTGCAAGTCCAGGGAGTGAGGTGGACGTCTGGGTAGCTTGGTGGGGTCATAGGCTCCTAGGTGGAGGGCCAGGGGGCACCCTGGGGCCTACACTGCAAGTCCAGGGAGAGATGTGGACCCCTGGGTAGCTTGCTGGGGTCTGGGGCCCCTAGTTTGAGGTCCAGGGGGCACCCTGGGGCCTTTACTGCAAGTCCAGGGACATCGGTGGACCCCTGGGTAGCTTGCTGGGGTCAGGGGCCCTTAGGTGGAGGGCCAGGGGGCACCCTGGGGCCTATACTGCAAGTCCAGGGAGTGAGGTGGACTCCTGGGTAGCTTGCTGGGGTAAAAGGCCCCTAGGTGGAGGGCCAGGGTTCACCCTGGGGCCTATACTGCAAGTCCAGGCACATCGGTGGACAACTGGGTAGCTTGCTGGGGTCAGGGGCCCTTAGGTGGAGGGCCAGGGGGCACCCTGGGGCCTGTACTGTAAGTCCAGGAAGAGAAGTGGACCCCTGGGTAGCTAACTGGGGTCAGTGTCCCCTAGGTGGAGGGAGAGGGGGAACACTGGGGCCTATACTGCAAGTCCAGGAAGAGAGGTGGACCCCTGGGTAGCTTGCTGGGGTCAGGGGCCCCTAGGTGGAGGGCCAGGTGGCAGCCTGTGGGCTATACTGCAAGTCCAGGAAGAGAGGTTGACCCCTGGGTAGTTTGCTGAAGTCAGGAGCCCCTAGGTGGAGGGCCAGGGGGCACACTGGGGCCTATACTGCAAGTCCAGGAACAGAGGTGGACCCCTGGGTAGCTTGCTGGGGTCAGAGGCCCCTATGTGAAGGGCCAGGGGGCACCCTTTACTGCAAGCCCAGGGAGGGAGGTGGACAACTGGGTAGCTTGCTGGGGTCAGGGTCCCCTAGGTGGAGGGCCAGGGGGCACCCTGTGGGCTATACTGCAAGTACAGGAAGAGAGGTGGACCCCTGGGTAGCTTGCCTTGTGTCATAGGCTCCTAGTTGGAGGGCCAGGGGGCACCCTGGGGCCTACACTGCAAGTCCAGGGAGAGAGGTGGACCCCTGGGTAGCTTGCTGGGGTCAGGCGCCCCTAGGCGAAAGGCCAGGGGGCACCCTGAAGCCTATACTGCATGCCCAGGGAGGGAGGTGGACCCCTGGGTAGCTTGCTGGGGTCAGGGTCCACTAGGTGGAGGGCCATGCGGCACCCTGTGGGCTATACTGCAAGTCCAGGAAGAGAGGTGGACCCCTGGGTAGCTTGCTGGGGTCATAGGCTCCTAGGTGGAGGGCCAGAGGGCACCCTGGGGCCTACACTGCAAGTCAAGGGAGAGAGGTGGACCCCTGGGTAGCTTGCTGAGGTCAGAGGCCCCTAGGTGGAAGGCCAGGGGGCACCCTGGTGCCTATACTGCAAGTCCAGGGAGGTAGGTGGACCCCTGGGTAGCTTGCTGGAGTCAAAGGCCCCTTGGTGGACGGCCAAGGGGCACCCTGGGGCCTATACTGCAAGTCCAGGGACATCGGTGGACCCCTGGGTAGCTTGCTGGGGTCAGAGACCCCTAGGTTGAGGGCCAGGGGTTCCCCTGGAGCCTATACTGCAAGTCCAGGGAGTGAGGTGGACTTCTGGGTAGCTTGCTGGGGTCATAGGCTCCTAGGTGGAGGGCCAGGGGGCACCCTGGGGCCTATATTGCAAGTCCAGGGACATCGGTGGACCCCTGGGTAGCTTGCTGGGGTCAGGGGCCCTTAGGTGGAGGGCCAGGGGGCAGCCTTGGGCCTATACTGTAAGTCCAGGGAGTGAGGTGGACTCATGGGTAGCTTGCTGGGGTAATAGGCCCCTAGGTGGAGGGCCAGGGGGCACACTGGGGCCTATACTGCAAGTCTAGGAAGAGAGGTGGACCCCTGGGTAGCTTGCTGGGGTCAGAGGCCCCTAGGTGAAGGGCCAGGGGGCACCCTGGGGCCTATACTGCAAGTCCAGGGAGATCGGTGGACCCCTGGGTAGCTTGCTGGGGTCAGGCATCCCTAGGTGAAGGGCCGAGGGGCACCCTGAGGCCTATACTGTAAGCCCAGGGAGGGAGGTGGACCCCTGGGTAGCTTGCTGGGGTCAGGGTCCCCTAGGTGGATGGCCAAGGGGCACCCTGTGGGCTATACTGCAAGTCCAGGAAGAGAGGTGGACCCCTGGGTAGCTTGCTGGGGTCAGGGTCCCCTAGGTGGATGGCCAGGGGGCACCCTGTGGGCTATATTGCAAGTCCAGGAAGAGAGGCGTACCACTGGTTAGCTTGCTGGGGTCAGAGGCCCCTAGGTGGAGGGCCAGGGGTTCCCCTGGGGTATATACTGCAAGTCCAGGGAGTGAGGTGGACTTCTGGGTAGCTTGATGGGGTCATAGGCTCCTAGGTGGAAGGCCAGGGGGCACCCTGGGGCCTACAATGCAAGTCCAGGGAGAGATGTGGACCCCTGGGTAGCTTGCTGGGGTCAGGGGCCCCTAGGTTGAGGTCCAGGGGGCACCCTGGGGCCTATACTGCAAGTCCAGGGACATCGGTGGACCCCTGGGTAGCTTGCTGGGGTCAGGGGCCCTTAGGTGGAGGGCCAGGGGGCACCCTGGGGCCTATACTGCAAGTCCAGGGAGTGAGGTGGACTCCTGGGTAGCTTGCTGGGGTCAGAGGCCCCTAGGTGTAGGGCCAGGGGGCACCCTGGGGCCTATACTGCAAGTCCAAGGACATCGGTGGACCCCTGGGTAGCTTGCTGGGGTCAGAGGAACCTAAGTGGAGGGCCAGGGGGCACTCTGGGGCCTATACTGCAAGTCTAGGGACATCGATGGACCCCTGGGTAGCTTGTTGGGGTCAGAGGCCCCTAGGTGGAGGGCCAGGGGGCACCCTGGGGCCTATACTGCAAGTCCAGGGACATCGGTGGACCAATGGGTAGCTTGCTGGGGTCAGAGGCCCTGAGATGGAGGGCCAGGGGGCACACTGGGGCCTATACTGCAAGTCCAGGAAGAGAGGTGGACCCCTGGGTAGCTTGCTGGGGTCAGAGGCCCCTAGGTGAAGGGCCAGGAGGCACCCTGGGGCCTATAATGCAAGTCCAATGACATCGGTGGACCGCTGGGTAGCTTGCTGGGGTTAGGGTCCCCTAGGTGGAGGGCCAGGGGTCACCCTGTGGGCTATACTGCAAGTCCAGGAAGAGAGTTGGACCCCTGGGTAGCTTGGTGGGGTCAGGGGCCCCTAGGTGGATGGCCAGGGGGCACCCTGGGGCCTATATTGCAAGTCCGGGAAGAGAGGTGGACCCCTGGGTATCTTGCTGAAGTCTGGAGCCCCTAGGTGGAGGGCCAGGGGGCACACTGGGGCCTATACTGCAAGTCCAGGAAGAGAGGTGGACCCCTGGGTAGCTTGCTGGGGTCAGAGGCCCCTAGGTGGAGGGCCAGGGATTCCCCTGGGGCCTATACTGCAAGTCCAGGGAGTGAGGTGGACTTCTGGGTAGCTTGCTGGGGTCAGAGGCTCCTAGATGGAGGGCCAGGGGGCATCCTGGGGCCTACACTGCAAGTCCAGGGAGAGATTTGGACCCCTGGGTAGCTTGCTGGGGTCAGGGGCCTCTAGGTGGAGGTCCAGGGGGCACCCTGAGGCCTATACTGCAAGTCCAGGAAGAAAGGTGGACCCCCGGGTAGCTTGCTGGGGTCACAGGCTCCTAGGTGGAGGGCCAGGGGGCACCCTGGGGCCTACACTGCAAGTCCAGGGAGAGAGGTGGACCCCTGGGTAGCTTGCTGGGGTCAGGGGCCCCTAGGTGGAGGGCCAGGTGGCAGCCTGTTGGCTATACTGCAAGTCCAGGAAGAGAGGTTGACCCCTGGGTAGCTTGCTGAAGTCAGGTGTCCCTAGGTGGAGGGCCAGGGGGCACACTGGGGCCTATACTGCAAGACCAGGAAGAGAGGTGGTCCCCTGGGTAGCTTGCTGGGGTGAGAGGCCCCTAAGTGAAGGGCCAGGGGGCACCCTGGGGCCTATACTGCAAGTCCAAGGAGATCGGTGGACCGCTGGGTAGCTTGCTGGGGTCAGAGACCCCTATGTGGAGGGCCCGAAGGTTCCCTGGGGCCTATATTGCAAGTCCAGGGAGTGAGGTGGACCCCTGGGTAGCTTGCTGGGCTCTTAGGCTCCTAGGTGGAGGGCCAAGGGGCACCCTGGGGCCTACACTGCAAGTCCAGGGAGAGAGGTGGACCCCTGGGTAGCTTGTGGGGGTCAGAGACCCCTAAGTGGAGGGCCAGGGGGCACCCTGGGGCCTATACTGCAAGCCCAGGGAGGGAGGTGGACCCCTGGGTAGCTTGCTGGGGTCAGGGTCCCCTAGGTGGAGGGCCAGGGGTCACCCTGTGGGCTATACTGCAAGTCCAGGAATAGAGGTGGACCCCTGGGTAGCTTGGTGGGGTCAGGGGCCCCTAGGTGGATGGCCAGGGGGCACCCTGGGGCCTATATTGCAAGTCCAGTAAGAGAGGTGGACCCCTGGGTAGCTTGCTGGGGTCAGGCGCCCCTAGGTGGAGGTCCAGGGGGCACCTTGGGGCCTATACTGCAAGTCCGGGGACATCGGTGGACCCCTGGGTAGCTTGCTGGGGTCAGGGGCCCTTAGGTGGAGGGCCAGGGGGCACCCTGAGGCCTATTTTGCAAGTCCAGGGAGAGCAGTGGACCCCTGGGTAGCTTGCTGGGGTCAGACACCCCTATGTGGAGGGCCAGAAGGTCCCCTGGGGCCTATACTGCAAGTCCAGGGAGTGATGTAGACTCCTGGGTAGCTTGCTGGGGTCAGAGGCACCTAGGTGAAGGGCCAGGGGGCACCCTGAGGCCTATACTGCAAGTCCAGGGACATCGGTGGACCCCTGGGTAGCTTGCTGGGGTCAGAGGATTCTAGGTGGAGGGCCAGGGGGCACCCTGGGGCCTATACTGCAAGTCCAGGGACATCGGTGGACCACTGTGTAGCTTGCTGGGGTCAGGGGCCCTTAGGTGGAGGGCCAGGGGGCACCCTGGGGCCTATACTGCAAGTCCAGGAAGAGAGGTGGACCCCTGGGTAGCTTGCTGGGGTCAGGGGCGCCTAGGTGGAGGGCCAGGTGGCTGCCTGTGGGCTATACTGCAAGTCCAGGAAGAGAGGTTGACCCCTGGGTAGCTTGCTGAAGTCAGGAGCCCCTAGGTGGAATTCCAGGGCGCACACTGGGGCCTATACTGCAAGTCCAGGGACATCGGTGGACCCCTTGGTAGCTTGCTGGGGTCAGAGGCCCCTAGGTGGAGGGCCAGGGGGCACCCTGGGGCCTATACTGCAAGTCCAGGGACATCGGTGGACCACTGGGTAGCTTGCTGGGGTCAGAGGCCCTTAGGTGGAGGGCCAGGGGGCACCCTGGGGCCTATACTGCAAGTCCAGGGACATCGGTGGACCCCTGGGTAGCTTGCTGGGGTCAGAGGCCCCTGGGTGGAGGGCCAGGGGGCACTCTGGGGGCTATACTGCAAGTCCAGGAAGAGAAGTGGACCCCTGGGTAGCTTGCTGGGGTCAGGGTCCCATAGGTGGAGGGAGAGGGGGCACACTGGGGCCTATACTGCAAGTCCAGGAAGAGAGGTTGACCCCTGGGTAGCTTGCTGAAGTCAGGAGCCTCTAGTTGGAGGGCCAGGGGGCACACTGGGGCCTATACTGCAAGTCCAGGAAGAGAGGTGGACCCCTGGGTAGCTTGCTGGGGTCTGAGGCCCCTAGGTGAAGGGCCAGTGGGCACACTGGGGCCTATACTGCAAGTCCAGGGAGATCGGTTGACCCCTGGGTAGCTTGCTGGAGTCAGAGGCCCCTAGGTGGAGGGCCAAGGGGCACCCTGGGGCCTATACTGCAAGTCCAGGAACATCGGTGGACCACTGGGTAGCTTGCTGGGGTCAGGGGCCCTTAGGTGGAGGGCCAGGGGGCACCCTGGGGCCTATACTGCAAGTCCAGGAAGAGAGGTTGACCACTGGGTAGCTTGCTGAAGTCTGGAGCCCCTAGGTGGAGGGCCAGGGGGCACACTGGGGCCTATACTGCAAGTCCAGGAAGAGAGGTGGACCCCTGGGTAGCTTGCTGGGGACAGAGGCCCCTAGGTGGAGGGCCAGGGGTCACCCTGTGGGCTATACTGCAAGTCCAGGAAGAGAGGTGAACCCCTGGGTAGCTTGGTGGGGTAAGGGGCCCCTAGGTGGATGGCCAGGGGGCACCCTGGGGCCTATTTTGCAAGTCCAGGAAGAGAGATGGACCCCAGGGTAGCTTGCTGGGGTCAGGCGCCCCTAGGTGAAAGGCCAGGGGGCACCCTGAGGCCTATACTGCAAGTCCAGGGAGGGAGGTTTACCCCTGGGTAGCTTGCGGGGGTCAGAGGCCCCTAAGTGGAGGGCCAGGGGGCACCCTGGGGCCTATACTGGAAGCCCAGTAGGGAGGTGGACCCCTGGGTAGCTTGCTGGGGTCAGGGTCCCCTAGGTGGAGGGCCAGGGGTCACCCTGTGGGCTATACTGCAAGTCCAGGAAGAAAGGTGGACCCCTGGGTAGATTGCTGGGGTCACAGGCTCCTAGGTGGAGGGCCAGGGGGCACCCTGGGGCCTACACTGCAAGTCCAGGGAGAGAGGTGGAACCCTGGGTAGCTTGCTGAGGTCAGAGGCCCCTAGGTGGAAGGCCAGGGGGCACCCTGGGGCCTATACTGCAAGTCCAGGGACATCGGTGGACCCCTGGGTAGCTTGCTGGTGTCTGGAGCCCCTAGGTGGAGGGCCAGGGGGCACCCTGAGGCCTATACTGCAAGTCCAGGAAGAGAGGTTGACCCCTGGGTAGCTTGCTGGGGTCAGGGGCCCCTAGGTGGAGGGCCAGGTGGCAGCCTGTTGGCTATACTGCAAGTCCAGGAAGAGAGGTTGACCCCTGGGTAGCTTGCTGAAGTCAGGAGCCACTAGGTGAAGGGCCAGGGGGCACCCTGGGGCCTATACTGCAAGTCCAATGACATCGGTGGACCGCTGGGTAGCTTGCGGGGGTCAGAGGCCCTTAAGTGGAGGGCCAGGGGGCACCCTGGGGCCTATACTGCAAGCCCAGGGAGGGAGGTGGACCCCTGGGTAGCTTGCTGGGGTCTGGGTCCCCTAGGTGGAAGGCCAGGGGGCACCCTGTGGGCTATACTGCAAGTCCAGGAAGTCCAGGAAGAGAGGTGGACTCCTGGGTAGCATGCTGGAGTCATAGGCTCCTAGGTGGAGGGCCAGGGGGCACCCTGGGGCCTACACTGCAAGTCCAGGGAGAGAGGTGGACCCCTGGGTAGCTTGCTGGGGTCAGAGGCCCCTAGGTGGAAGGCCAAGGGACACCCTGGGGCCTATACTGCAAGTCCAGGGAGGTAGGTGGACCCCTGGGTAGCTTGCTAGAGTCAGAGGCCCCTAGGTGGAGGGCCAAGGGGCACCGTGGGGCCTATACTGCAAGTCCAGGGACAACGGTGGACCCCTGGGTAGCTTGCTGGGGTCAGAGGCCCCTAGGTGGAGGGCCAGGGATTCCCCTGGGGCCTATAGTGCAAGTCCAGGGAGTGAGGTGGACTTCTGGGTAGCTTGCTGGGGTCAGAGGCTCCTAGGTGGAGGGCCAGGGGGTACCCTGGGGCCTTCACTGCAAGTCCAGGGAGAGATTTGGACCCCTGGGTAGCTTGCTGGGGTCAGGGGCCCCTAGGTGGAGGTCCAGGGGGCACCCTGAGGCCTATACTGCAAGTCCAGGGAGATCAGTGGACCCCTGGGTAGCTTGCTGAGGTCAGAGACTCCTATGTGGAGGGCCAGAAGGTTCCCTGGGGCCTATACTTCAAGTCCAGGGAGTGAGGTGGACTCCTGGGTAGCTTGCTGGGGTCAGAGGCCCCTAGGTGGAGGGCCAGGGGGCACCCGGGGCCTATACTGCAAGTCCAGGGACATCGGTGGACCCCTGGGTAGCTTGCTGGGGTCAGAGGCCCCTAGGTGGAGGGCCAGGGGTTCCCCTGGGGCCTATACTACAAGTCCAGGGAGTGAGGTGGACTTCTGGGTAGCTTGCTGGGGCCATAGGCTCCTAGGTGAGAGCCAGGGGGCACCCTGGGGCCTACACTGCAAGTCCAGGGAGAGATGTGGACCCCTGGGTAGCTTGCTGGGGTAAGGGGGCCCTAGGTGGAGGACCAGGGGGCACCCTGGGGCCTAAACTGCAAGTCCAGGGACATCAGTGGACCCCTGGGTAGCTTGCTGGGGTCAGAGGGCCCTAGGTGGAGGGCCAGGGGGCACCCTGGGGCCTATACTGCAAGTCCAGGGAAATCGGTGGACCACTGTGTAGCTTGCTGGGGTCAGGGGCCCTTAGGTGGAGGGCCATGGGGCACCCTTGGGCCTATACTGCAAGTCCAGGAAGAAAGGTGGACCCCTGGGTAGCTTGCTGGGGTTAGGGGCACCTAGGTGGAGGGCCAGGTGGCAGCCTTTGGGCTATACTGCAAGTCCAGGAAGAGAGGTTGACCCCTGGGTAGATTTCTGAAGTCAGGAGCCACTAGGTGGAGGGCCAGGGGGCACACTGGGGCCTATACTGCAAGTCCAGGGAGTGAGGTTGACTCCTGGGTAGCTTGCTGGGGTCAGAGGCCCCTAGGTGGAGGGCCAGGGGGCACCCTGGGGCCTATACTGCAAGCCCAGGGAGGGAGGTGGACCCCTGGGTAGCTTGCTGGGGTCTGGGTCCCCTAGGTGGAAGGCCAGGGGGCACCCTGTGGGCTATACTGCAAGTCCAGGAAGTCCAGGAAGAGAGGTGGACTCCTGGGTAGCATGCTGGAGTCATAGGCTCCTAGGTGGAGGGCCAGGGGGCACCCTGGGGCCTACACTGCAAGTCCAGGGAGAGAGGTGGACCCCTGGGTAGCTTGCTGGGGTCAGAGGCCCCTAGGTGGAAGGCCAAGGGACACCCTGGGGCCTATACTGCAAGTCCAGGGAGGTAGGTGGACCCCTGGGTAGCTTGCTAGAGTCAGAGGCCCCTAGGTGGAGGGCCAAGGGGCACCGTGGGGCCTATACTGCAAGTCCAGGGACAACGGTGGACCCCTGGGTAGCTTGCTGGGGTCAGAGGCCCCTAGGTGGAGGGCCAGGGATTCCCCTGGGGCCTATAGTGCAAGTCCAGGGAGTGAGGTGGACTTCTGGGTAGCTTGCTGGGGTCAGAGGCTCCTAGGTGGAGGGCCAGGGGGTACCCTGGGGCCTTCACTGCAAGTCCAGGGAGAGATTTGGACCCCTGGGTAGCTTGCTGGGGTCAGGGGCCCCTAGGTGGAGGTCCAGGGGGCACCCTGAGGCCTATACTGCAAGTCCAGGGAGATCAGTGGACCCCTGGGTAGCTTGCTGAGGTCAGAGACTCCTATGTGGAGGGCCAGAAGGTTCCCTGGGGCCTATACTTCAAGTCCAGGGAGTGAGGTGGACTCCTGGGTAGCTTGCTGGGGTCAGAGGCCCCTAGGTGGAGGGCCAGGGGGCACCCGGGGCCTATACTGCAAGTCCAGGGACATCGGTGGACCCCTGGGTAGCTTGCTGGGGTCAGAGGCCCCTAGGTGGAGGGCCAGGGGTTCCCCTGGGGCCTATACTACAAGTCCAGGGAGTGAGGTGGACTTCTGGGTAGCTTGCTGGGGCCATAGGCTCCTAGGTGAGAGCCAGGGGGCACCCTGGGGCCTACACTGCAAGTCCAGGGAGAGATGTGGACCCCTGGGTAGCTTGCTGGGGTAAGGGGGCCCTAGGTGGAGGACCAGGGGGCACCCTGGGGCCTAAACTGCAAGTCCAGGGACATCAGTGGACCCCTGGGTAGCTTGCTGGGGTCAGAGGGCCCTAGGTGGAGGGCCAGGGGGCACCCTGGGGCCTATACTGCAAGTCCAGGGAAATCGGTGGACCACTGTGTAGCTTGCTGGGGTCAGGGGCCCTTAGGTGGAGGGCCATGGGGCACCCTTGGGCCTATACTGCAAGTCCAGGAAGAAAGGTGGACCCCTGGGTAGCTTGCTGGGGTTAGGGGCACCTAGGTGGAGGGCCAGGTGGCAGCCTGTGGGCTATACTGCAAGTCCAGGAAGAGAGGTTGACCCCTGGGTAGATTTCTGAAGTCAGGAGCCACTAGGTGGAGGGCCAGGGGGCACACTGGGGCCTATACTGCAAGTCCAGGGAGTGAGGTTGACTCCTGGGTAGCTTGCTGGGGTCAGAGGCCCCTAGGTGGAGGGCCAGAGGGCACCCTGGGGCCTATACTGCAAGTCCAGGGACATCGGTGGACCCCTGGGTAGCTTGCTGGGGTCAGAGGCCCCTAGGTGGAGGGCCAGGGGTTCCCCTGGGGCCTATACTACAAGTCCAGGGAGTGAGGTGGACTTCTGGGTAGCTTGCTGGGGCCATAGGCTCCTAGGTGGAGGGCCAGGGGGCACCCTTGGGCCTATACTGCAAGTCCAGGAAGAAAGGTGGACCCCTGGGTAGCTTGCTGGGGTTAGGGGCACCTAGGTGGAGGGCCAGGTGGCAGCCTGTGGGCTATACTGCAAGTCCAGGAAGAGAGGTTGACCCCTGGGTAGCTTGCTGAAGTCAGGAGCCACTAGGTGAAGGGCCAGGGGCACCCTGGGGCCTATACTGCAAATCCAATGACATCGGTGGACTGCTGGGTAGCTTGCGGGGGTCAGAGGCCCCTAAGTGGAAGGCCTGGGGGCACCCTGGGGCCTATACTGCAAGCCCAGGCAGGGAGGTGGACCCCTGGGTAGCTTGCTGGGGTCTGGGTCCCCTAGGTGTAAGGCCAGGGGGCACCCTGTGGGCTATACTGCAAGTCCAGGAAGTCCAGGAAGAGAGGTGGACTCCTGGGTAGCATGCTGGGGTCATAGGCTCCTAGGTGGAGGGCCAGGGGGCACCCTGGGGCCTACACTGCAAGTCCAGGGAGAGAGGTGGACCCCTGGGTAGCTTGCTGGGGTCAGAGGCCCCTAGGTGGAAGGCCAAGGGACACCCTGGGGCCTATACTGCAAGTCCAGGGAGGTAGGTGGACCCCTGGGTAGCTTGCTGGAGTCAGAGGCCCCTAGGTGGAGGGCCAAGGGGCACCGTGGGGCCTATACTGCAAGTCCAGGGACAACGGTGGACCCCTGGGTAGCTTGCTGGGGTCAGAGGCCCCTAGGTGAAGGGCCACGGGGCACCCTGGGGCCTATACTGCAAGTCCAGGGAGATCGGTGGACCCCTGGGTAGCTTGCTGGGGTCAGGGGCCCTTAGGTGGAGGGCCATGGGGCACCCTTGGGCCTATACTGCAAGTCCAGGAAGAAAGGTGGACCCCTGGGTAGCTTGGTGGGGTCAGGGTCCCCTAGGTGGATGGCCAGGGGGCACCCTGTGGGCTATACTGCAAGTCCAGGAAGAGAGGTGGACCCCGGGGTAGCTTGCTGGGGTCAGAGGCCCCTAGGTGGAGGGCCAAGGGGCACCCTGGGGCCTATACTGCAAGTCCAGGGACATCGGTGGACCCCTGGGTAGCTTGCTGGGGTCAGAGTCCCCTAGGTGGACGGCCAGGGGTTCCCCTGGGGCCTATACTGCAAGTCCAGGGAGTGAGGTGGACGTCTGGGTAGCTTGCTGGGGTCATAGGCTCCTAGGTGGAGGGCCAGGGGGCACCCTGGGGCCTACACTGCAAGTCCAGGGAGAGATGTGGACCCCTGGGTAGCTTGCTGGGGTCTGGGGCCCCTAGTTTGAGGTCCAGGGGGCACCCTGGGGCCTTTACTGCAAGTCCAGGGACATCGGTGGACCCCTGGGTAGCTTGCTGGGGTCAGGGGCCCTTAAATGGAGGGCCAGGGGGCACCCTGGGGCCTATACTGCAAGTCCAGGGAGTGAGGTGGACTCCTGGGTAGCTTGCTGGGGTAAGAGGCCCCTAGGTGGAGGGCCAGGGGGCACCCTGGGGCCTATACTGCAAGTCCAGGCACATCGGTGGACCACTGGGTAGCTTGCTGGGGTCAGGGGCCCTTAGGTGAAGGGCCAGGGGGCACCCTGGGGCCTGTACTGTAAGTCCAGGAAGAGAAGTGGACCCCTGGGTAGCTTGCTGGGGTCAGTGTCCCCTAGGTGGAGGGAGAGTTGGCACACTGGGGCCTATACTGCAAGTCCAGGAGGAGAGGTGGACCCCTGGGTAGCTTGCTGGGGTCAGGGGCCCCTAGGTGGAGGGCCAGGTGGCAGCCTGTGGGCTATACTGCAAGTCCAGGAAGAGAGGTTGACCCCTGGGTAGCTTGCTGAAGTCAGGAGCCCCTAGGTGGAGGGCCAGGGGGCACACTGGGGCCTATACTGCAAGTCCAGGAACAGAGGTGGACCCCTGGGTAGCTTGCTGGGGTCAGAGGCCCCTATGTGAAGGGCCAGGGGGCACCCTATACTGCAAGCCCAGGGAGGGAGGTGGACAACTGGGTAGCTTGCTGGGGTCAGGGTTCCCTAGGTGGAGGGCCAGGGGGCACCCTGTGGGCTATACTGCAAGTAGAGGTAGAGAGGTGGACCCCTGGGTAGCTTGCTGGTGTCATAGGCTCCTAGGTGGAGGGCCTGGGGGCACCCTGGGGCCTATACTGCAAGTCCAGGAGGAGAGGTGGACCCCTGGGTAGCTTGCTGGGGTCAGAGGCCGATAGATGGAGGGTCAAGGGGCACCCTGGGGCCTATACTGCAAGTCCAGGGACATCGGTGGACCCCTGGGTAGCTTGCTGGGGTCAAAGGCCCCTAGGTGGAGGGCCAGGGGGCACCCTGGGGCCTATACTGCAAGTCCAGGGAGGGAGGCACACCCCTGGGTAGCTTGTTGGGATCTGGGGCCCCTTGGTGGAGGGCCAGGGGCACCCTTTGGGCTATACTGCAAGTCCAGGAAGAGAGGTGGACCCCTGGGTAGCTTGCTGGGGTCAGGGGCCCCTGGTTGGAGGTCCAGGGGGCAACCTGGGATCTATACTGCAAGTCCAGGGAGAGAGGTGGACCCCTGGGTAGCTTGCTTGGTTCAGAGGCCCCTAGGTGGAGGGCCAGGGGGCACCCTCGGGCCTATACTGCAAGTCCAGGGAGTGATGTGGACTCCTGGGTAGCTTCCTGGGGTCATAGGCGCTTAGGTGGAGGGCCAGGGGGCACCATGGGGCCTACACTGCAAGTAAAGGGAGTGAGGTTGACCCCTGGGTAGCTTGCTTGGGTCAGACGCCCCCAGGTTGATGGCCAGGGGGCACCCTGGGGCATTTACTGCAAGTCCAGGAAGAGAGATGGACCCCTGGGTAGCTTGCTGGGGTCAGGGGCACCTAGGTGGAGGGCCAGGGGAAACCCTGGGGCCTATACTGCAAGTCCAGGAAGAGAGGTGGAACCCTGGGTAGCTTGCTGGGGTCAAGCGCCCCTAGGTGGAGTGCCAGGGAGGCACCCTGGGGCCTATTCTGCAAGTCCAGGGAGATTGGTTGACCCCTGGGTAGCTTGCTGGGGTAAGAGGCCCCTAAGTGGAATGACAGGGGATCCCCTGGGGCCTATACTGCAAGTCCAGTGAGAGAGGTGGACCCCTGGGTAGCTTGCTGGAGTCAGAGGCCCCTAAGTGGAGGGCCAGGGGGCACCCCGGGGCCTATACTGCAAGTCCAGGGAGTGGGGTGGACTCCTGGGTAGCTTGCTGTGGTCATAGGCTCCTAGGTGGAGGGCCAGGGGGCACGCTGGGGCCTACAATGCTAGTCCAGGGAGACAGGTTGACCCCTGGGTAGTTTGCTGGGGTCAGAGGCGCCTAGGTGGAGGTCAAAGGGGCATCCTGGGGCCTACACTGCATGTCCAGGGAGGGAGATGGACCCCTGGGTAGCTTGCTGAGGTCAGAGGCCCCTAGGTGGAGGGCCAAGGGGCACCCTGGGGTCTATACTGCAAGTCCAGGGACATCGGTGGACCCCTGGGTAGCTTGCTGGGGTCAGAGGCCCCTAGATGGAGGGCCAAGGGGCACCCTGGGGCCTATACTGCAAGTTCAGGGAAGGAGGTGGATCCCTGGGTAGTTTGTTGGTTTCAGGGGCATCTAGGTGGACGGCCAGGAGGCATCCTGGGGCCTATACTGCAAGTCCAGCGGCATCGGTGGACCCCTGGGTAGCTTGCTGGGGTCAGAGGCCCCTAAGTGGAGGGCCAAGGGGCACCCTGGGGCCTATACTGCAAGTTCAGGGACATCTGTGGACCCCTGGGTAGCTTGCTTGGGTCAGAGGCCCCTAGGTGGAGGGCCAGGGGGCATCCTGGGGCCTATACTGCAAGTTTAGGGAGGGAGGTGGATCCCTGGGTAGCTTGCTGGGGTCAGATGCCCCTAGGTGGAGGGCCAGGGAGCACCCTGGGGCATTTATTGCAAGTCCAGGAAGAGAGGTGAACCCCTGGGTAGCTTGCTGGGGTCAGAGGCCCCTAAGTGGAGGGCCAGGGGGGCAGCCTGGGGCCTATACTGCAAGTTAGGAAGAGAAGTGGACCCCTGGTTAACTTGCTGGGGTCAGGGGCCCCTAGGTGGAAGGCCAGGGGGCACCCTGGGGCATATATTGCAAATCCAGGAAGAGAGGTGGACCCCTGGGTAGTTTGCTGGGGTCATAGGCCCCTAGGTGAAGGGCCAGGGGGCACACTGGGGCCTACACTGCAAGTCCATTGAGAGAGGTGGACCACTGGGTAGCTTGCTGGCGTCAGAGGCCCCTAGGTGGAGGGCCAGGGGGCAATTTGGGGCCTACACTGCAAGTCCAGGGAGAGAGGTGGACTCCTGGGTAGCTTGCTGGGGTCATAGGCACCTAGGTGGAGGGCCAGGGGACAACCTGGGGCCTACACTGCAAGTCCAGGGAGAGAGGTGGACCCCTGGGTAGCTTGCTGGGGTCAGAGGAACCTAGGTGGAGGGTAAGGGGCACCCTGGGGCCTACACTGCAAGACCAGGGACATCGGTGGACCCCTGGGTAGCTTGCTGGGGTCAGAGGCCAATAGATGGAGGGTCAAGGGGCACCCTGGGGCCTATACTGCAAGTCCAGGGACATCGGTGGACCCCTGGGTAGCTTGCTGGGGTCAGAGGCCCCTAGGTGGAGGGCAAGGGGGCACCCTGGGGCCTATACTGCAGGTCCAGGGAGAGAGGTCGACCCCTGGGTAGCTTGCTGGGGTCAGGGACCCCTAGGTGGAGGGCCAGGGGGCACCCTGGGGCCTACACTGCAAGTCCAGGGAGAGAGGTGGATCCCTGGGTAGCTTGTTGGGATCTGGGGCCCCTTGGTGGAGGGCCAGGGGCACCCTTTGGGCTATAATGCAGGTCCAGGAAGAGAGGTGGACCCCTGGGTAGCTTGCTGGGGTCAGGGGCCCCTAGTTGGAGGTCCAGGGGGCTACCTGGATTCTATACTGCAAGTCCAGGGAGAGAGGTGGACCCCTGGGTAGCTTGCTGGAGTCAGAGGCCTCTAGGTGGAGTGCCAGGGGATCCTCTGGGGCCTATACTGCAAGTCCAGGAATTGATGTGGACTCCTGGGTAGCTTGCTGGGGTCATAGGCTCATAGGTGGAGGGCCAGGGGGCACCCTGGGGCCTACACCGCAAGTAAAGTGAGTGAGGTGGACCCCTGGGTAGCTTGCTTGGGTCAGACGCCCCCAGGTGGATAGCCAGGGGGCACCCTGGGGCCTATACTGCAAGTCCAGGAAGAGAGGTGGACCCCTGGGTAGCTTGCTGGGGTCTGGGGCACCTAGGTGGAGGGCCAGGGGAAACCCTGGGGCCTATACTGCAAGTCCAGTGAGAGAGCTGGACCCCTGGGTAGCTTGCTGGGGTCAGAGGCCCCTAAGTGGAGGGCCAGGGGGCACCCTGGGGCCTATACTGCAAGTGCAGGGAGTGAGCTGGACTCCTGGGTAGCTTGCTGTGGTCATAGGCTGCTAGGTGGAGGGCCAGGGGGCACCCTGGGGCCTACAATGCTAGTCCAGGGAGAGAGGTTGAGCCCTGGGTAGCTTGCTGGGGTCAGAGGCACCTAGGTGGAGGGCAAGAGGGCACCCAGGGGCCTCCACTGCATGTCCAGGGAGGGAGATGGACCCCTGGGTAGCTTGCTGGGGTCAGAGGCCCCTAGGTGGAGGGCCAAGGGGCACCCTGGGGCCTATACTGCAAGTCCAGGGTCATCTGTGGACCCCTGGGTAGCTTGCTGGGGTCAGAGGCCCCTAGATGGAGGGCCAGGGGGCACCCTGGGGCCTATACTGCAAGTTCAGGGAAGGAGGTGGATCCCTGGGTAGTTTGTTGGGGTCAGGGGCATCTAGGTGGACGGCCAGGGGGCACCCTGGGGCCTATACTGCAAGTCCAGCGACATCGGTGGACACCTTGGTGACTTGCTTGGGTCAGGGGCCCTTAGGTGGAAGGCCAAGGGCCACCCTGGGGCCTATACTGCAAGTGCAGGGACATCTGTGGACCCCTGGGTAGCTTGCTGGGGTCAGAGGCCCCTGGCTGGAGGGCCAGGGGTAACCCTGGGGCCTATACTGCGAGTTTAGGGAGGGAGGTGGATCCCTGGGTAGCTTGCTGGGGTCAGATGCCCCTAGGTGGAGGGCCAGGGGGAACCCTGGGGAATTTATTGCAAGTCCAGGAAGAGAGGTGGACCACTGGGTAGCTTACTGGGGTCAGAGTCCCCTAAGTGGAGGGCCAGGGGGGCACCCTGGGGCCTATACTGCAAGTTCAGGAAGAGAAGTGGACCCCTGGTTAACTTGCTAGGGTCAGGGGCCCCTAGTTGGAAGGCCAGGGGGTACCCTGGGGCATATATTGCAAGTCCAGGAAGAGAGGTGGACCCCTGGGTAGCTTGCTGGGGTCATAGGCCCCTAGGTGAAGGACCAGGGGGCACTCTGGGGCCTATATTGCAAGACCTGGGAGATTGGTGGACCTCTGGGTAGCTTGCTGGGGTCATAGGCTCATAGGTGGAGGGCCAAGGGGCACCCTGGGTCCTACACTGCAAGTCCAGGGAGAGAGGTGGACCCCAGGGTAGCTTGCTGGCGTTAGAGGCCCCTAGGTGGAGGGCCAGGGGGAATTTGGGGCCTACACTGCAAGTCCAGGGAGAGAGGTGGACCCCTGGGTAGCTTGCTTGGTTCAGAGAGCCCTAGGTGGAGGGCAAGGGGGCACCCTGGGGCCTACACTGCAAGTCCAGGGAGAGAGGTGGACCCCTGGGTAGCTTGCTGGGGTCAGAGGCCCCTAGGTGGAGGGCCAGGGGGCACCCTGGGGCCTATACTGCAAGTCAAGGAAGAGAGGTTGACTCCTGGGTAGCTTGCTGGGCTTACAGGCTCATAGGTGGAGGACCAGAGGGCACCCTCGGGCCTACACTGCAAGTCCAGGGAGAGAGGTGGACCCCTGGGTAGCTTTCAGGAGTCAGAGACCCCTAGGTGGAGGGCCAGGGGGCACCGTGGGGCCTACACTGCAAGTCCAGGGAGAGACGTGGACCCCTGGGTAGCTTGCTGGGGTCAGGGGCCCCACAATTGAGGGCCAGGGGGCACCCTGGGTCCTATACTGCAAGTCCAGGGAGGGAGGTACACCCCTGGGTAGCTTGCTGGGGTCAGAGGCCCTTAGGTGGAGGGCCAGGGGGCACCCTGGGGCCTATACTGCAAGTCAAGGAAGAGAGGTGGACTCCTGGGTAGCTTGCTGGGGTCACAGGCTCATAGGTGGAGGACCAAAGGGCACCCTCGGGTCTACACTGCAAGTCCAGGGAGAGAGGTGGACCCCTGGGTAGCTTTCAGGGGTCAGAGACCCCTAGGTGGAGGGCCAGGGGGCACCGTGGGGCTTACACTGCAAGTCCAGGGAGAGAGGTGGACCCCTGGGTAGCTTGCTGGGGTCAGAGGCCCCTAGATGGAGGCCCAGGGGGCACCCTGGGGCCTACACTGCAAGTCCAGGGAGTGAGGTGGACCCCTGGGTAGATTGTTGGGGTCAGGGGCATCTAGGTGGATGGCCAAGGGGCACCCTGGGGCCTATACTGCAAGTCCAGGGAGAGAGGTGGACCCCCGGGTAGCTTGCTGGGGTCAGGGGCCTTTAGGTGGAGGGCCAGGGGGCACCCTGGGGCCTATATTGCAACTCCAGGAAGAGAGGTGGACTCCTGGGTAGCTTGCTGGGGTCACAGGCTCATAGGTTGAGGACCAGGGGGCACCCTGGGGCCTACACTGTAAGTCCAGGGAGAGAGGTGGACCCCTGGGTAGCTTGCTGGGGTCAGGGACCCCTAGGTGTAGGGCCAGGGGGCACCCCTGGGCCTACACTGCAAGTCCAGGGAGAGAGGTGGACCCCTAGTTAGCTTGCTGGGGTCACAGGCCCCTAGATGGAGGTCCAGGGGGCACTCTGGGGAATACACTGCAAGTCCAGGGAGAGAGGTGGACCCCTGGGTAGCTTGTTGGGGTCAGGGGCATCTAGGTGGATGGCCAGGGGCACCCTCGGGCCTATACTGCAAGTCAAGGGAATTAGGTGGACCCCTGTGTAGCTTGCTTGGGTCAGAGGCCCTTAGGTGGAGGGCCAGGGGGAACCCTGGGGCCTATACTGCAAGTCCAGGAAGAGAGGTCGACTCCTTGGTAGCTTGCTGGGGTCATAGACTCATAGGTGGAGGACCAGGGGGCACCCAGGGGCCTACACTGCAAGTCCAGGGAGAGAGGTGGACCACTGGGTAGCTTGCTGGGGTCAGAGGCCCCTAGGAGGAGGGCAAGGGGGCACCCTGGGGCCTAAACTGCAAGTCCAAGGAGGGAGATGGACCCCTTGGTAGCTTGCTTGGTTCAGTGGCCCCTAGGTGAAGAACAGGGGGCACCCTGGGTCCTATACTGCAAGTCCAGGGAGATCGGTGGACCCCTGGGTAGCTTGCTGGAGTCAGAGGCCTCTAGGTGGAGGGCCAGGGGATCCTCTGGGGCCTATACTGCAAGTCCAGGAAGAGAGGTGGACCCCTGGGTAGCTTGCTGGGGTCAGAGGCGCCTTGGTGGAGGGCAAGGGGGCACCCAGGGGCCTACACTGCAAGTCCAGGGAGGGAGGTGGACCCCTGGGTAGCTTGCTGGGGTCAGAGACGCCTAGGTGGAGGGCCAAGGGGCACCCTGGGGCCTATACTGCAAGTTCAGGGAAGGAGGTGGATCCCAGGGTAGCTTGTTGGTGTCAGGGGCATCTAGGTGGATGGCAGGGGGGCACCCTGGGGCCTATACTGCAAGTCCAGGGACATAGGTGGACCCCTGGCTAGCTTGTTGGGGTCAGGGGCCCCTAAGTAGAGGGCCAGGGGGCACCCTGTTGGCTATACTGCAAGTCCGGGAAGAGAGGTGGACCCCTGGGTAGCTTGCTGGGGTCAGAGGCGCCTAGGTGTAGGGCAAGGGGGCACCCTGGGGCCTACACTGCAGGTCCAGGGAGGGAGGTGGACCCCTGGGTAGCTTGCTGGGGTCAGGGGCCCATAGATGGATTGTAAAGGGGCACCCTGGGGCCTATACTGCAAGTCCAGGGGACCTTGGTGGACCCCTGGGTATTTTGCTGGGGTCAGAGGCCCCTAGGTGGAGGGCCAGGGGGCACCCTGGGGCCTATACTGCAAGTTTAGGGAGAGAGGTGGACCCCTGGGTAGCTTGCTGGGGTCAGGGGCCCCACAATTGAGGGCCAGGGGGCACCCTGGGTCCTATACTGCAAGTCCAGGAAGGGAGGTACACCCCTGGGTAGCTTGCTGGGGTCAGAGGCCCCTAGGTGGAGGGCCAGGGGGCACCCTGGGGCCTATACTGCAAGTCCAGGAAGAGAGGTGGACTCCTGGGTAGCTTGCTGGGGTCACAGGCTCATAGGTTAAGGACCAGGGGGCACCCTGGGGCCTACACTGCAAGTCCAGGGAGAGATGTGGACCCCTGGGTAGCTTGCTGGGGTCAGGGGCCCCACAATTGAGGGCCAGGGGGCACCCTGGGTCCTATACTGCAAGTCCACGGAGGGAGGTACACCCCTGGGTAGCTTGCTGGGGTCAGAGGCCCCTAGGTGGAGGGCCATGGGGCACCCTGGGGCCTATACTGCAAGTCCAGGAAGAGAGGTGGACTCCTGGGTAGCTTGCTGGGGTCACAGGCTCATAGATTGAGGACCAGGGGGCACCCTGGGGCCTACACTGCAAGTCCAGGGAGAGAGGTCGACCCCTGGGTAGCTTGCTGGGGTCAGGGACCCCTAGGTGGAGGGCAAGGGGGCACCCTGGGGCCTACACTGCAAGTCCAGGGAGAGAGGTGGACCCCTAGGTATCTTGCTGGGGTCAGAGGCCCCTAGATGGAGGCCCAGGGGGCATCCTGGGGCCTACACTGCAAGTCCAGGGAGAGAGGTGGACCCCTGGGTAGCTTGTTGGGGTCAGGGGCATCTAGGTGGATGGCCAGCGGCACCCTGGGGCCTATACTGCAAGTCCAGGGACATAGGTGGACCCCTGGGTGGCTTGCTGGGATCAGGGGCCCCTAGTTGGAGGTCCAGGGGGCAACCTGGGGCCAATACTGCAAGTCCAGGGAGGGAAGTACACCCCTGGGTAGCTTGCTGGGATCAGAGACCCCTACGTGGAGTGCAAGGGGGCCAGGGGGCTCCCTGGGGCCTATATTGCAAGACCAGGGAGGGAGGTGGATCCCTGGGTAGCTTGCTGGGGTAAGGGGCCCCTAGTTGGAGGGCCAGGGGGCACCCTGGGGCCTACACTGCAAGTCGAGGGACATCGGTGGACCCCTGGGTAGCTTGTTGGGGTCAGAGGCCCCTAGGTGGAGGGCCAGGGGGCACCCTGGGGCCTATACTGCAAGTCCAAGAAGAGAAGTGGACCCCTGGGTAGCTTTACTGGGGTCAGGGGCCCCTAGGTGGAGGGCCAGGGGCACCCTTGGGCCTATACTGCAAGTCCAGGAAGAGATGTGGACCCCTGGGTAGCTTGCTGGGTACAGGGGCCCCTAGATGGAGGGCCAGGGGGCACCCTGGGTCCAATACAGCAAGTCCAGGGAGGGAAGTACACCACTGGGTAGCTTGCTGGGATCAGAGACCCCTACGTGGAGTGCAAGGGGGCCAGGGGGCTCCCTGGGGCCTATACTGCAAGACAAGGGAGGGAGGTGGATCCCTGGGTAGCTTGCTGGGGTAAGGGGCCCCTAGTTGGAGGTCCAGGGGGCAACCTGGGGCCAATACTGCAAATCCAGGGAGAGAGGTGGACCCCTGAGTAGATTGCTAGGGTCAGAGGTCCCTAGGTGGAGGGCCAAGGGGCACCCTGGGGCCTATACTGCAAGTCTAGAGAGAGCTGTGGACCCCTGGGTAGCTTGTTGGGGTCAGGGGCCCTTAGGTGGAGGGCCAGTGGACACTCTTTGGGCTACACTGCAAGTCCAGGAAGAGAGGTGGAACCCTGGGTAGCTTTGCTGGGGTCAGGGGCCCCTAGGTGGAGGGCCAGGTGGAACCCTGTGGGCTATACTGCAAGTCCAGGAAGAGAGGTTGACCCCTGGGTAGCTTGCTGGGGTCAGGGGCCCCTAGGTGGATGGCCTGGGGGCACCCTGGGGCCTATACTGCAAGTCCAGGAAGAGAGATGGACCCCTGGGTAGCTTGCTGGGGTCAGGGGCCCCTAGGTGGAGGGCCAAGTGGCACCCTTTGGGCTATACTGCAAGTCCAGGGAGAGAGGTTGACCCCTGGGAGGCTTGCTGGGGTCAGGAGCCCCTAGGTGGACAGCCAGGGGGCACCCTGGGGCCTATACTGCAAGTCCCGGGAGAGAGGTGGACATCCGGGTAGCTTGCTGGGGTCAGGGGCTAATAGGTGGAGGGCCAGGGGGCATCCTGGGGTCTATACTGCAAGTCCATTAAGAGAAGTTGACCCCTGGGTAGCTTGCTGGGGTCAGAGGCCCATAGGTGGAGTGCCAGGGGGTCCCCTGGGGCCTATACTGCAAATCCAGGTAGAGAGGTGGACCCCTGGGTAGCTTGCTGGGGTCAGGGGCCCCTAGGTTTAGGGCCAGGGGAAACCCTGGGGCCTATACTGCAAGTCCAGGGAGGGAGGTGGACCCCTGGGTAGCTATCTGGGGTCAGGGGCGCCTAGGTGGAGGGCCAGGGGGCACCCTGGGGCATATACTGCAAGTTCAGGGAGAGAGGTGGACCCCTGGGTAGCTTGCTGGGGTCAGAGGCCCCTAAGTGGAGGGCCAGGGGGCACCCAGGGGCTATACTGCAAGTCCAGGGAGTGACGTGGACTCCTGGGTAGCTTGCTTGGGTCATAGGCTTACAGGAGGAGGGCCAGCGGGCACCCTGGGGCCTACACTGCAAGTCCAGGGAGAGAGGTGGACCCCTGGGTAGCTTGCTGGGGTCAGAGACCCCTAGGTGGAGGGCCAGGGGGCACCCTGGGGCCTACACTGCAAGTCCAGGGAGAGAGGTGGACCCCTGGGTAGCTTGCTGGGGTCAGAGACCCCTAGGTGGAGGGCCAGGCGGCACCCTAGGGCCTACACTGCAAGTCCAGGGAGATAGGTGGACCCCTGGGTTGCTTGCTGGGGTCAGAGGCCCCTAGATGGAGGCCCAGGGGGCACCCTGGGACCTGCACTGCAAGTCCAGGGAGAAAGGTGGACCCCTGGGTAGCTTGCTGGGGTCAGAGGCCCCTAGGTGGAGGGCCAGGGGGCACCCTGTTGCTTATACTGCAAGTCTAGGGAAAGAGGTACACACCTGGGTAGCTTGTAGCTTGCTGGGGTCAGAGGCCCCTAGGTTGAGGGCCAGGGGGCACCCTGGGGCCTACACTCCAAGTCCAGGGAGAGAGGTGGACCCCTGGGTAGCTTGCTGGGGTCAAAGGCCCCTAGATGGAGGCCCAGGGGGCACCCTGGGGCCTACACTGCAAGTCCAGGGAGAGAGGTGGACCCCTGGGTAGCTTGTTGGGTTCAGGGGCATCTAGGTGGATGGCCAGGGGCACCCTGGGGCCTATACTGCAAGTCCAGGGACATATGTGGACACCTGGGTAGCTTGCTCGGGTCAGAGGCCCTTAGGTGAAGGACCAGGGGGCACCCAGGGGCCTACACTGCTAGTACAGGGAGAGAGGTGGACCCCTGGGTAGCTTGCTGGTGTCAGAGACCCCTAGGTGGAGGGCCAGGGGGCACCCAGGGGCCTACACTGCTAGTACAGGGAGAGAGGTGGACCCCTGGGTAGCTTGCTGGGGTCAGAGACCCCTAGGTGGAGAGCCAGGGGGCACCCTGGGGCCTACACTGCAAGTCCAGGGAGAGAGGTGGACCCCTGGGTAGCTTGCTGGGGTCAGAGGCCCCTAGATGGAGGCCCAGGGGGAACCCTGGGGCCTGCACTGCAAGTCCAGTGAGGAAGGTGGACCACTGGGTAGCTTGCTGAGGTCAGAGGCCTCTAGTTGGAGGGCCAGGGGGCACCCTGGGGCCTATACTGCAAGTCCAGGAAGAGATGTGGACCCCTGAGTAGCTTGCTGGGGTCAGGGGCCCCACAATTGAGGGCCAGGGTGCACCCTGGGTCCTATACTGCAAGTCCAGGGAGAGATGTACACCCCTGGGTAGCTTGCTGGGGTCAGAGGCCTCTAGGTTGAGGGCCAGGGGGCACCCTGGGGCCTATACTGCAAGTCCAGGAAGAGAGGTGGACTCCTGGGTAGCTTGCTGGGGTCCCAGGCTCATAGGTTGAGGATCAGGGGACACCCTGGGGCCTACACTGCAAGTCCAGGGAGAGAGGTGGACCCCTGGGTAGCTTGCTGGGGTCAGGGACCCCAATGTGGAGGGCCAGGGGGCACCCTGGGGCCTATACTGCAAGTCGAGAGAGAGATGTGGACCCCAGTGTAGCTTGCTGGGGTCAGATGCCCCTAGATGGAGGCCCAGGGGGCACCCTGGGGCCTACACTGCAAGTACAGGGAGAGAGGTGGACCCCTGGGTAGCTTGTTGGGGTCAGGGGCATCTAGGTGGATGGCCAGGGGCACCCTGGGGCCTATACTGCAAGTCCAGGGACATAGGTGGACCCCTGGGTAGCTTACTTGGGTCAGAGGCCCTTAGGTGGAGGGCCAGGGGGCACCCTGGGGCCTATACTGCAAGTCCAGGAAGAGAGGTGGACTCCTGGGTAGCTTGCTGGGGTCATAGGCTCATAGGTGGAGGACCAGGGGGCACCCAGGGGCCTACACTGCAAATCCAGGGAGAGAGGTAGACCCCTGGGTAGCTTGCTGGGGTCAGAGACCCCTAGGTGCAGGGCCAGGGTGCACCCTGAGGCCTACACTGCAAGTCCAGGGAGAGAGGTGGACCCCTGGGTAGCTTGCTGGAGTCAGAGGCCTCTAGGTGGAGTGCTAGGGTATCCCATGGGGCCTATACTGCAAGTCCAGTGAGAGGGGTGGACCCCTGGGTAGCTTGCTGGGGTCAGAGGCCCCTAGGTGGAGGGCCAGGGGGCACCCTGTGGCCTATACTGCAAGTCCAGTGAGAGAGGTGGACTCCTGGGTAGCTTGCTGGGGTCATTGGCTCCTAGGTGGAGGGTCAGGGGGCAACCTGGGGCCTACACTGCAAGTACAGGGAGAGAGGTGGACCCCTGGGTAGCTTGCTGGGGTCAGAGTCCCCTAGTTGGAGGGCAAAGGGGCACCCTGGGGCCTACACTGCAAGTCCAGGGACATCGGTGGACCCCTGGGTAGCTTGCTGGGGTCAGAGGCCGATAGATGGAGGGTCAAGGGGCACCCTGGGGCCTATACTGCAAGTCCAGGGACATCGGTGGACCCCTGGGTAGCTTGCTGGGGTCAAAGGCCCCTAGGTGGAGGGCCAGGGGGCACCCTGGGGCCTATACTGCAAGTCCAGGGAGGGAGGCACACCCCTGGGTAGCTTGTTGGGATCTGGGGCCCCTTGGTGGAGGGCCAGGGGCACCCTTTGGGCTATACTGCAAGTCCAGGAAGAGAGGTGGACCCCTGGGTAGCTTGCTGGGGTCAGGGGCCCCTGGTTGGAGGTCCAGGGGGCAACCTGGGATCTATACTGCAAGTCCAGGGAGAGAGGTGGACCCCTGGGTAGCTTGCTTGGTTCAGAGGCCCCTAGGTGGAGGGCCAGGGGGCACCCTCGGGCCTATACTGCAAGTCCAGGGAGTGATGTGGACTCCTGGGTAGCTTCCTGGGGTCATAGGCGCTTAGGTGGAGGGCCAGGGGGCACCATGGGGCCTACACTGCAAGTAAAGGGAGTGAGGTTGACCCCTGGGTAGCTTGCTTGGGTCAGACGCCCCCAGGTGGATGGCCAGGGGGCACCCTGGGGCATTTACTGCAAGTCCAGGAAGAGAGATGGACCCCTGGGTAGCTTGCTGGGGTCAGGGGCACCTAGGTGGAGGGCCAGGGGAAACCCTGGGGCCTATACTGCAAGTCCAGGAAGAGAGGTGGAACCCTGGGTAGCTTGCTGGGGTCAAGCGCCCCTAGGTGGAGTGCCAGGGAGGCACCCTGGGGCCTATTCTGCAAGTCCAGGGAGATTGGTTGACCCCTGGGTAGCTTGCTGGGGTAAGAGGCCCCTAAGTGGAATGCCAGGGGATCCCCTGGGGCCTATACTGCAAGTCCAGTGAGAGAGGTGGACCCCTGGGTAGCTTGCTGGAGTCAGAGGCCCCTAAGTGGAGGGCCAGGGGGCACCCCGGGGCCTATACTGCAAGTCCAGGGAGTGGGGTGGACTCCTGGGTAGCTTGCTGTGGTCATAGGCTCCTAGGTGGAGGGCCAGGGGGCACGCTGGGGCCTACAATGCTAGTCCAGGGAGACAGGTTGACCCCTGGGTAGTTTGCTGGGGTCAGAGGCGCCTAGGTGGAGGTCAAAGGGGCATCCTGGGGCCTACACTGCATGTCCAGGGAGGGAGATGGACCCCTGGGTAGCTTGCTGAGGTCAGAGGCCCCTAGGTGGAGGGCCAAGGGGCACCCTGGGGTCTATACTGCAAGTCCAGGGACATCGGTGGACCCCTGGGTAGCTTGCTGGGGTCAGAGGCCCCTAGATGGAGGGCCAAGGGGCACCCTGGGGCCTATACTGCAAGTTCAGGGAAGGAGGTGGATCCCTGGGTAGTTTGTTGGTTTCAGGGGCATCTAGGTGGACGGCCAGGAGGCATCCTGGGGCCTATACTGCAAGTCCAGCGGCATCGGTGGACCCCTGGGTAGCTTGCTGGGGTCAGAGGCCCCTAAGTGGAGGGCCAAGGGGCACCCTGGGGCCTATACTGCAAGTTCAGGGACATCTGTGGACCCCTGGGTAGCTTGCTTGGGTCAGAGGCCCCTAGGTGGAGGGCCAGGGGGCATCCTGGGGCCTATACTGCAAGTTTAGGGAGGGAGGTGGATCCCTGGGTAGCTTGCTGGGGTCAGATGCCCCTAGGTGGAGGGCCAGGGAGCACCCTGGGGCATTTATTGCAAGTCCAGGAAGAGAGGTAAACCCCTGGGTAGCTTGCTGGGGTCAGAGGCCCCTAAGCGGAGGGCCAGGGGGGCAGCCTGGGGCCTATACTGCAAGTTAGGAAGAGAAGTGGACCCCTGGTTAACTTGCTGGGGTCAGGGGCCCCTAGGTGGAAGGCCAGGGGGCACCCTGGGGCATATATTGCAAATCCAGGAAGAGAGGTGGACCCCTGGGTAGTTTGCTGGGGTCATAGGCCCCTAGGTGAAGGGCCAGGGGGCACACTGGGGCCTACACTGCAAGTCCATTGAGAGAGGTGGACCACTGGGTAGCTTGCTGGCGTCAGAGGCCCCTAGGTGGAGGGCCAGGGGGCAATTTGGGGCCTACACTGCAAGTCCAGGGAGAGAGGTGGACTCCTGGGTAGCTTGCTGGGGTCATAGGCACCTAGGTGGAGGGCCAGGGGACAACCTGGGGCCTACACTGCAAGTCCAGGGAGAGAGGTGGACCCCTGGGTAGCTTGCTGGGGTCAGAGGAACCTAGGTGGAGGGTAAGGGGCACCCTGGGGCCTACACTGCAAGACCAGGGACATCGGTGGACCCCTGGGTAGCTTGCTGGGGTCAGAGGCCAATAGATGGAGGGTCAAGGGGCACCCTGGGGCCTATACTGCAAGTCCAGGGACATCGGTGGACCCCTGGGTAGCTTGCTGGGGTCAGAGGCCCCTAGGTGGAGGGCAAGGGGGCACCCTGGGGCCTATACTGCAGGTCCAGGGAGAGAGGTCGACCCCTGGGTAGCTTGCTGGGGTCAGGGACCCCTAGGTGGAGGGCCAGGGGGCACCCTGGGGCCTACACTGCAAGTCCAGGGAGAGAGGTGGATCCCTGGGTAGCTTGTTGGGATCTGGGGCCCCTTGGTGGAGGGCCAGGGGCACCCTTTGGGCTATAATGCAGGTCCAGGAAGAGAGGTGGACCCCTGGGTAGCTTGCTGGGGTCAGGGGCCCCTAGTTGGAGGTCCAGGGGGCTACCTGGATTCTATACTGCAAGTCCAGGGAGAGAGGTGGACCCCTGGGTAGCTTGCTGGAGTCAGAGGCCTCTAGGTGGAGTGCCAGGGGATCCTCTGGGGCCTATACTGCAAGTCCAGGAATTGATGTGGACTCCTGGGTAGCTTGCTGGGGTCATAGGCTCATAGGTGGAGGGCCAGGGGGCACCCTGGGGCCTACACCGCAAGTAAAGTGAGTGAGGTGGACCCCTGGGTAGCTTGCTTGGGTCAGACGCCCCCAGGTGGATAGCCAGGGGGCACCCTGGGGCCTATACTGCAAGTCCAGGAAGAGAGGTGGACCCCTGGGTAGCTTGCTGGGGTCTGGGGCACCTAGGTGGAGGGCCAGGGGAAACCCTGGGGCCTATACTGCAAGTCCAGTGAGAGAGCTGGACCCCTGGGTAGCTTGCTGGGGTCAGAGGCCCCTAAGTGGAGGGCCAGGGGGCACCCTGGGGCCTATACTGCAAGTGCAGGGAGTGAGCTGGACTCCTGGGTAGCTTGCTGTGGTCATAGGCTGCTAGGTGGAGGGCCAGGGGGCACCCTGGGGCCTACAATGCTAGTCCAGGGAGAGAGGTTGAGCCCTGGGTAGCTTGCTGGGGTCAGAGGCACCTAGGTGGAGGGCAAGAGGGCACCCAGGGGCCTCCACTGCATGTCCAGGGAGGGAGATGGACCCCTGGGTAGCTTGCTGGGGTCAGAGGCCCCTAGGTGGAGGGCCAAGGGGCACCCTGGGGCCTATACTGCAAGTCCAGGGTCATCTGTGGACCCCTGGGTAGCTTGCTGGGGTCAGAGGCCCCTAGATGGAGGGCCAGGGGGCACCCTGGGGCCTATACTGCAAGTTCAGGGAAGGAGGTGGATCCCTGGGTAGTTTGTTGGGGTCAGGGGCATCTAGGTGGACGGCCAGGGGGCACCCTGGGGCCTATACTGCAAGTCCAGCGACATCGGTGGACACCTTGGTGACTTGCTTGGGTCAGGGGCCCTTAGGTGGAAGGCCAAGGGCCACCCTGGGGCCTATACTGCAAGTGCAGGGACATCTGTGGACCCCTGGGTAGCTTGCTGGGGTCAGAGGCCCCTGGCTGGAGGGCCAGGGGTAACCCTGGGGCCTATACTGCGAGTTTAGGGAGGGAGGTGGATCCCTGGGTAGCTTGCTGGGGTCAGATGCCCTTAGGTGGAGGGCCAGGGGGAACCCTGGGGAATTTATTGCAAGTCCAGGAAGAGAGGTGGACCACTGGGTAGCTTACTGGGGTCAGAGGCCCCTAAGTGGAGGGCCAGGGGGGCACCCTGGGGCCTATACTGCAAGTTCAGGAAGAGAAGTGGACCCCTGGTTAACTTGCTAGGGTCAGGGGCCCCTAGTTGGAAGGCCAGGGGGTACCCTGGGGCATATATTGCAAGTCCAGGAAGAGAGGTGGACCCCTGGGTAGCTTGCTGGGGTCATAGGCCCCTAGGTGAAGGACCAGGGGGCACTCTGGGGCCTATATTGCAAGACCTGGGAGATTGGTGGACCTCTGGGTAGCTTGCTGGGGTCATAGGCTCATAGGTGGAGGGCCAAGGGGCACCCTGGGTCCTACACTGCAAGTCCAGGGAGAGAGGTGGACCCCAGGGTAGCTTGCTGGCGTTAGAGGCCCCTAGGTGGAGGGCCAGGGGGAATTTGGGGCCTACACTGCAAGTCCAGGGAGAGAGGTGGACCCCTGGGTAGCTTGCTTGGTTCAGAGAGCCCTAGGTGGAGGGCAAGGGGGCACCCTGGGGCCTACACTGCAAGTCCAGGGAGAGAGGTGGACCCCTGGGTAGCTTGCTGGGGTCAGAGGCCCCTAGGTGGAGGGCCAGGGGGCACCCTGGGGCCTATACTGCAAGTCAAGGAAGAGAGGTTGACTCCTGGGTAGCTTGCTAGGCTTACAGGCTCATAGGTGGAGGACCAGAGGGCACCCTCGGGCCTACACTGCAAGTCCAGGGAGAGAGGTGGACCCCTGGGTAGCTTTCAGGAGTCAGAGACCCCTAGGTGGAGGGCCAGGGGGCACCGTGGGGCCTGCACTGCAAGTCCAGGGAGAGACGTGGACCCCTGGGTAGCTTGCTGGGGTCAGGGGCCCCACAATTGAGGGCCAGGGGGCACCCTGGGTCCTATACTGCAAGTCCAGGGAGGGAGGTACACCCCTGGGTAGCTTGCTGGGGTCAGAGGCCCTTAGGTGGAGGGCCAGGGGGCACCCTGGGGCCTATACTGCAAGTCAAGGAAGAGAGGTGGACTCCTGGGTAGCTTGCTGGGGTCACAGGCTCATAGGTGGAGGACCAGAGGGCACCCTCGGGTCTACACTGCAAGTCCAGGGAGAGAGGTGGACCCCTGGGTAGCTTTCAGGGGTCAGAGACCCCTAGGTGGAGGGCCAGGGGGCACCGTGGGGCTTACACTGCAAGTCCAGGGAGAGAGGTGGACCCCTGGGTAGCTTGCTGGGGTCAGAGGCCCCTAGATGGAGGCCCAGGGGGCACCCTGGGGCCTACACTGCAAGTCCAGGGAGTGAGGTGGACCCCTGGGTAGATTGTTGGGGTCAGGGGCATCTAGGTGGATGGCCAAGGGGCACCCTGGGGCCTATACTGCAAGTCCAGGGAGAGAGTTGGACCCCCGGGTAGCTTGCTGGGGTCAGGGGCCTTTAGGTGGAGGGCCAGGGGGCACCCTGGGGCCTATATTGCAACTCCAGGAAGAGAGGTGGACTCCTGGGTAGCTTGCTGGGGTCACAGGCTCATAGGTTGAGGACCAGGGGGCACCCTGGGGCCTACACTGTAAGTCCAGGGAGAGAGGTGGACCCCTGGGTAGCTTGCTGGGGTCAGGGACCCCTAGGTGTAGGGCCAGGGGGCACCCCTGGGCCTACACTGCAAGTCCAGGGAGAGAGGTGGACCCCTAGTTAGCTTGCTGGGGTCACAGGCCCCTAGATGGAGGTCCAGGGGGCACTCTGGGGAATACACTGCAAGTCCAGGGAGAGAGGTGGACCCCTGGGTAGCTTGTTGGGGTCAGGGGCATCTAGGTGGATGGCCAGGGGCACCCTCGGGCCTATACTGCAAGTCAAGGGAATTAGGTGGACCCCTGTGTAGCTTGCTTGGGTCAGAGGCCCTTAGGTGGAGGGCCAGGGGGAACCCTGGGGCCTATACTGCAAGTCCAGGAAGAGAGGTCGACTCCTTGGTAGCTTGCTGGGGTCATAGACTCATAGGTGGAGGACCAGGGGGCACCCAGGGGCCTACACTGCAAGTCCAGGGAGAGAGGTGGACCACTGGGTAGCTTGCTGGGGTCAGAGGCCCCTAGGAGGAGGGCAAGGGGGCACCCTGGGGCCTAAACTGCAAGTCCAAGGAGGGAGATGGACCCCTTGGTAGCTTGCTTGGTTCAGTGGCCCCTAGGTGAAGAACAGGGGGCACCCTGGGTCCTATACTGCAAGTCCAGGGAGATCGGTGGACCCCTGGGTAGCTTGCTGGAGTCAGAGGCCTCTAGGTGGAGGGCCAGGGGATCCTCTGGGGCCTATACTGCAAGTCCAGGAAGAGAGGTGGACCCCTGGGTAGCTTGCTGGGGTCAGAGGCGCCTTGGTGGAGGGCAAGGGGGCACCCAGGGGCCTACACTGCAAGTCCAGGGAGGGAGGTGGACCCCTGGGTAGCTTGCTGGGGTCAGAGACGCCTAGGTGGAGGGCCAAGGGGCACCCTGGGGCCTATACTGCAAGTTCAGGGAAGGAGGTGGATCCCAGGGTAGCTTGTTGGTGTCAGGGGCATCTAGGTATATGGCAGGGGGGCACCCTGGGGCCTATACTGCAAGTCCAGGGACATAGGTGGACCCCTGGCTAGCTTGTTGGGGTCAGGGGCCCCTAAGTAGAGGGCCAGGGGGCACCCTGTTGGCTATACTGCAAGTCCGGGAAGAGAGGTGGACCCCTGGGTAGCTTGCTGGGGTCAGAGGCGCCTAGGTGTAGGGCAAGGGGGCACCCTGGGGCCTACACTGCAGGTCCAGGGAGGGAGGTGGACCCCTGGGTAGCTTGCTGGGGTCAGGGGCCCATAGATGGATTGTAAAGGGGCACCCTGGGGCCTATACTGCAAGTCCAGGGGACCTTGGTGGACCCCTGGGTATTTTGCTGGGGTCAGAGGCCCCTAGGTGGAGGGCCAGGGGGCACCCTGGGGCCTATACTGCAAGTTTAGGGAGAGAGGTGGACCCCTGGGTAGCTTGCTGGGGTCAGGGGCCCCACAATTGAGGGCCAGGGGGCACCCTGGGTCCTATACTGCAAGTCCAGGAAGGGAGGTACACCCCTGGGTAGCTTGCTGGGGTCAGAGGCCCCTAGGTGGAGGGCCAGGGGGCACCCTGGGGCCTATACTGCAAGTCCAGGAAGAGAGGTGGACTCCTGGGTAGCTTGCTGGGGTCACAGGCTCATAGGTTGAGGACCAGGGGGCACCCTGGGGCCTACACTGCAAGTCCAGGGAGAGATGTGGACCCCTGGGTAGCTTGCTGGGGTCAGGGGCCCCACAATTGAGGGCCAGGGGGCACCCTGGGTCCTATACTGCAAGTCCACGGAGGGAGGTACACCCCTGGGTAGCTTGCTGGGGTCAGAGGCCCCTAGGTGGAGGGCCATGGGGCACCCTGGGGCCTATACTGCAAGTCCAGGAAGAGAGGTGGACTCCTGGGTAGCTTGCTGGGGTCACAGGCTCATAGATTGAGGACCAGGGGGCACCCTGGGGCCTACACTGCAAGTCCAGGGAGAGAGGTCGACCCCTGGGTAGCTTGCTGGGGTCAGGGACCCCTAGGTGGAGGGCAAGGGGGCACCCTGGGGCCTACACTGCAAGTCCAGGGAGAGAGGTGGACCCCTAGGTATCTTGCTGGGGTCAGAGGCCCCTAGATGGAGGCCCAGGGGGCATCCTGGGGCCTACACTGCAAGTCCAGGGAGAGAGGTGGACCCCTGGGTAGCTTGTTGGGGTCAGGGGCATCTAGGTGGATGGCCAGCGGCACCCTGGGGCCTATACTGCAAGTCCAGGGACATAGGTGGACCCCTGGGTGGCTTGCTGGGATCAGGGGCCCCTAGTTGGAGGTCCAGGGGGCAACCTGGGGCCAATACTGCAAGTCCAGGGAGGGAAGTACACCCCTGGGTAGCTTGCTGGGATCAGAGACCCCTACGTGGAGTGCAAGGGGGCCAGGGGGCTCCCTGGGGCCTATATTGCAAGACCAGGGAGGGAGGTGGATCCCTGGGTAGCTTGCTGGGGTAAGGGGCCCCTAGTTGGAGGGCCAGGGGGCACCCTGGGGCCTACACTGCAAGTCGAGGGACATCGGTGGACCCCTGGGTAGCTTGTTGGGGTCAGAGGCCCCTAGGTGGAGGGCCAGGGGGCACCCTGGGGCCTATACTGCAAGTCCAAGAAGAGAAGTGGACCCCTGGGTAGCTTTACTGGGGTCAGGGGCCCCTAGGTGGAGGGCCAGGGGCACCCTTGGGCCTATACTGCAAGTCCAGGAAGAGATGTGGACCCCTGGGTAGCTTGCTGGGTACAGGGGCCCCTAGATGGAGGGCCAGGGGGCACCCTGGGTCCAATACAGCAAGTCCAGGGAGGGAAGTACACCACTGGGTAGCTTGCTGGGATCAGAGACCCCTACGTGGAGTGCAAGGGGGCCAGGGGGCTCCCTGGGGCCTATACTGCAAGACCAGGGAGGGAGGTGGATCCCTGGGTAGCTTGCTGGGGTAAGGGGCCCCTAGTTGGAGGTCCAGGGGGCAACCTGGGGCCAATACTGCAAATCCAGGGAGAGAGGTGGACCCCTGAGTAGATTGCTAGGGTCAGAGGTCCCTAGGTGGAGGGCCAAGGGGCACCCTGGGGCCTATACTGCAAGTCTAGAGAGAGCTGTGGACCCCTGGGTAGCTTGTTGGGGTCAGGGGCCCTTAGGTGGAGGGCCAGTGGACACTCTTTGGGCTACACTGCAAGTCCAGGAAGAGAGGTGGAACCCTGGGTAGCTTTGCTGGGGTCAGGGGCCCCTAGGTGGAGGGCCAGGTGGAACCCTGTGGGCTATACTGCAAGTCCAGGAAGAGAGGTTGACCCCTGGGTAGCTTGCTGGGGTCAGGGGCCCCTAGGTGGATGGCCTGGGGGCACCCTGGGGCCTATACTGCAAGTCCAGGAAGAGAGATGGACCCCTGGGTAGCTTGCTGGGGTCAGGGGCCCCTAGGTGGAGGGCCAAGTGGCACCCTTTGGGCTATACTGCAAGTCCAGGGAGAGAGGTTGACCCCTGGGAGGCTTGCTGGGGTCAGGAGCCCCTAGGTGGACAGCCAGGGGGCACCCTGGGGCCTATACTGCAAGTCCCGGGAGAGAGGTGGACATCCGGGTAGCTTGCTGGGGTCAGGGGCTAATAGGTGGAGGGCCAGGGGGCATCCTGGGGTCTATACTGCAAGTCCATTAAGAGAAGTTGACCCCTGGGTAGCTTGCTGGGGTCAGAGGCCCATAGGTGGAGTGCCAGGGGGTCCCCTGGGGCCTATACTGCAAATCCAGGTAGAGAGGTGGACCCCTGGGTAGCTTGCTGGGGTCAGGGGCCCCTAGGTTTAGGGCCAGGGGAAACCCTGGGGCCTATACTGCAAGTCCAGGGAGGGAGGTGGACCCCTGGGTAGCTATCTGGGGTCAGGGGCGCCTAGGTGGAGGGCCAGGGGGCACCCTGGGGCATATACTGCAAGTTCAGGGAGAGAGGTGGACCCCTGGGTAGCTTGCTGGGGTCAGAGGCCCCTAAGTGGAGGGCCAGGGGGCACCCAGGGGCTATACTGCAAGTCCAGGGAGTGACGTGGACTCCTGGGTAGCTTGCTTGGGTCATAGGCTTACAGGAGGAGGGCCAGCGGGCACCCTGGGGCCTACACTGCAAGTCCAGGGAGAGAGGTGGACCCCTGGGTAGCTTGCTGGGGTCAGAGACCCCTAGGTGGAGGGCCAGGGGGCACCCTGGGGCCTACACTGCAAGTCCAGGGAGAGAGGTGGACCCCTGGGTAGCTTGCTGGGGTCAGAGACCCCTAGGTGGAGGGCCAGGCGGCACCCTAGGGCCTACACTGCAAGTCCAGGGAGATAGGTGGACCCCTGGGTTGCTTGCTGGGGTCAGAGGCCCCTAGATGGAGGCCCAGGGGGCACCCTGGGACCTGCACTGCAAGTCCAGGGAGAAAGGTGGACCCCTGGGTAGCTTGCTGGGGTCAGAGGCCCCTAGGTGGAGGGCCAGGGGGCACCCTGTTGCTTATACTGCAAGTCTAGGGAAAGAGGTACACACCTGGGTAGCTTGCTGGGGTCAGAGGCCCCTAGGTTGAGGGCCAGGGGGCACCCTGGGGCCTATACTGCAAGTCCAGGAAGAGAGGTGGACTCCTGGGTAGCTTGCTGGGGTCACAGGCTCATAGGTTGAGGACCAGGGGGCACCCTGGGGCCTACACTGTTAGTCCAGGGAGAGAGGTGGACCCCCGGGTAGCTTGCTGGGGTCAGAGACCCCTAGGTGGAGGGCCAGGGGGCACCCTGGGGCCTACACTGCAAGTCCAGGGAGAAAGGTGGACCCCTGGGTAGCTTGTTGGTGTCAGGAGCATCTAGGTGGATGGCCAGGGGGCACCCTGGGGCCCATAGTGCAAGTCCAGGGACATAGGTGGACCTCTGGGTAGCTTGCTTGGGTCAGGGGCCCTTAGGTGGAGGGCCAGGGGGCACCCTGGAGCTTATACTGCAAGTCCCGGGAGGGACGTACACCCCTGGGTAGCTTGCTGGGGTCAGAGGCCCCTAGATGGAGGCCCAGGGGGCACCCTGGGGCCTACACTGCAAGTCCTGGGAGAGAGGTGGACCCCTGGGTAGCTTGTTGGGGTCAGGGGCATCTAGGTGGATGGCCAGGGGCACCCTGGGGCCTATACTGCAAGTCCAGGGACATATGTGGACACCTGGGTAGCTTGCTCGGGTCAGAGGCCCTTAGGTGGACGACCAGGGGGCACCCAGGGGCCTACACTGCAAGTCCAGGGAGAGAGGTGGACCCCTGGGTAGCTTGCTGGGGTCAGAGACCCCTAGGTGGAGGGCCAGGGGGCACCCTGGGGCCTACACTGCAAGTCCAGGGAGAGAGCTGGACCCCTGGGTAGCTTGATGGTGTCAGAGACCCCTAGGAGGAGGGCAAGGGGGCACCCTGGGGCCTAAACTGTAAGTCCAAGGAGGGAGATCGACCCTTTGGTAGCTTGCTGGGGTCAGTGGCCCCTAGGTGAAGAACAGGGGGCACCCTGGGTCCTACACTGCAAGTCCAGGGAGGGATGTACACCCCTGGGTAGCTTGCTGGGGTCAGAGACCCCTAGGTTGAGGGCCAGGGGGCACCCTGGGGCCTATACTGCAAGTCCAGGAAGAGAGGTGGACTCCTGGGTAGCTTGCTGGGGTCACAGGCTCATAGGTTGAGGACCAGGGGGCACCCTGGGGCCTACACTGCAAGTCCAGGGAGAGAGGTGGACCCCTGGGTAGCTTGCTGGGGTCAGGGACCCCTAGGTGGAGGGCCAGGGGGCACCCTGGGGCCTATACTGCAAGTCCAGAGAGAGATGTGGACCCCTGTGTAGCTTGCTGGGGTCAGATGCCCCTAGATGGAGGCCCAGGGGGCACCCTGGGGTCTACACTGCAAGTCCAGGGAGAGAGGTGGACCCCTGGGTAGCTTGTTGGGGTCAGGGGCATCTAGGTGGATGGCCAGGGGCACCCTGGGGCCTATACTGCAAGTCCAGGGACATAGGTGGACCCCTGGGTAGCTTACTTGGGTCTGAGGCCCTTAGGTGGAGGGCCAGGGGGCACCCTGGGGCCTACACTGCAAGTCCAGGAAGAGAGGTGGACTCCTGGGTAGCTTGCTGGGGTCATAGGCTCATAGGTGGAGGACCAGGGGGCACCCAGGGGCCTACACTGCAAGTCCAGGGAGAGAGGTGGACCCCTGGGTAGCTTGCTGGGGTCAGAGACCCCTAGGTACAGGGCCAGGGTGCACCCTGGGGCCCACACTGCAAGTCCAGGGAGAGAGGTGGACCCCTGGGTAGCTTGCTGGAGTCAGAGGCCTCTAGGTGGAGTGCTAGGGTATCCCCTGGGGCCTATACTGCAAGTCCAGTGAGAGAGGTGGACCCCTGGGTAGCTTGCTGGGGTCAGAGGCCCCTAGGTGGAGGGCCGGGGGGCACCTTGTGGCCTATACTGCAAGTCCAGTGAGAGAGGTGGACTCCTGGGTAGCTTGCTGGGGTCATAGGCTCCTAGGTGGAGGGCCAGGGGGCAACCTGGGGCCTACACTGCAAGTACAGGGAGAGAGGTGTGGACCCCTGGGTAGCTTGCTGAAGTCAGAGGCCCCTAGGTGGAGGGCAAAAGGGCACCCTGGGGCCTACACTGCAAGTCCAGTAAGAGAGGTGGACCCCTGGGTAGCTTGCTGGGGTCAGAGGCCGATAGATGGAGGGTCAAGGGGCACCCTGGGGCCTATACTGCAAGTCCAGGGACATCGGTGGACCCCTGGGTAGCTTGCTGGGGTCAGAGGCCCCTAGGTGGAGGGCCAGGGGGCACCCTGGGGCCTATACTGCAAGTCCAGGGAGGGAGGCACACCCCTGAGTAGCTTGTTGGGATCTGGGGCCCCTTGGTGGAGGGCCAGGGGCACCCTTTGGGCTATACTGCAAGTCCAGGAAGAGAGGTGGACCCCTGGGTAGCTTGCTGGGGTCAGGGGCCCCTGGTTGGAGGTCCAGGGGGCAACCTGGGTTCTATACTGCAAGTCCAGGGAGAGAGGTGGACCCCTGGGTAGCTTGCTTGGGTCAGAGGCCCCTAGGTGGAGGGCCAGGGGCACCCTCTGGCCTATACTGCAAGTCCAGGGAGTGATGTGGACTCTTAGGTAGCTTGCTGGGGTCATAGGCTCATAGGTGGAGGGCCAGGGGTCACCCTGGGGCCTACACTGCAAGTAAAGGGAGTGAGATGGACCCCTGGGTAGCTTGCTTGGGTCAGACGCCCCCAAGTGGATGGCCAGGGGGCACCCTGGGGCCTTTACTGCAAGTCCAGGAAGAGAGGTGGACCCCTGGGTAGCTTGCTGGGGTCAGGGGCACCTAGGTGGAGGGCCAGGGGAAATCCTGGGGCCTATACTGCAAGTCCAGCAAGAGAGGTGGACCCCTGGGTAGCTTGCTGGGGTCAAGCGCCCCTAGGTGGAGTGCTAGGGAGGCACCCTGGGGCCTATTCTGCAAGTCCAGGGAGATTGGTTGACCCCTGGGTAGCTTGCTGGGGTAAGAGGCCCCTAAATGGAGTGCCAGGGGATCCCCTGGGGCCTATACTGCAAGTCCAGTGAGAGAGGTGGACCCCTGGGTAGCTTGCTGGGGTCAGTTGCCCCTAAGTGGAGGTTCCAGGGGGCACCCTGGGGCCTATACTGCAAGTCCAGGGAGTGAGGTGGACTCCTGGGTAGCTTGCTGAGGTCATAGGCTCCTAGGTGGAGGGCCAGGGGGCACCCTGGGGCCTACAATGCTAGTCCAGGGAGACAGGTTGACCCCTTGGTAGTTTGCTGGGGTCAGAGGCGCCTAGGTGGAGGGCAAGGGGGCATCCTGAGGCCTACACTGCATGTCCAGGGAGGGAGATGGACCCCTGGGTAGCTTGCTGGGGTCAGAGGCCCCTAGGTGGAGGGCCAAGGGGCACCCTGGGGCCTATACTGCAAGTCCAGGGACATCGGTGGACCCCTGGGTAGCTTGCTGGGGTCAGAGGCCCCTAGATGGAGGGCCAAAGGGCACCCTGGAGCCTATACTGCAAGTTCAGGGAAGGAGGTGGATCCCTGGGTAGTTTGTTGGGGTCAGGGGCATCTAGGTGGACGGCCAGGAGGCATCCTGGGGCCTATACTGCAAGTCCAGCAGCATCGGTGGACCCCTGGGTAGCTTGCTGGGGTCAGAGGCCCCTAAGTGGAGGGCCAAGGGGCACCCTTGGGCCTATACTGCAAGTCCAGGGACATCTGTGGACCCCTGGGTAGCTTGCTTGGGTCAGAGGCCCCTAGGTGGAGGGCCAGGGGGCACCCTCGGGCCTATACTGCAAGTCCAGGGAGTGATGTGGACTCCTGGGTAGCTTGCTGGTGTCATAGGCTCATAGGTGGAGGGCTAGGGGGCACCCTGGGGCCTACACTGCAAGTAAAAGGAGTGAGGTGGACCCCTGGGTAGCTTGCTTGGGTCAGACGCCCCCAGGTGGATGGCCAGGGAGCACCTTGGGGCCTCTACTGTAAGTCCAGGAAGAGAGGTGGACCCCTGGGTTGCTTGCTGGGGTCAGGGGCACCTAGGTGGAGGGCCAGCGGAAACCCTGGGGCCTATACTGCAAGTCCAGGAAGAGAGGTGGACCCCTGGGTAGCTTGCTGGGGTCAAGCGCCTCTAGGTGGAGTGCCAGGGAGGCACCCTAGGGCGTATTCTGCAAGTCCAGGGAGATTGGTTGACCCCTGGGTAGCTTGCTGGGGTAAGAGGCCCCTAAGTGGAGTGCCAGGGGATCCCCTGGGGCCTATACTGCAAGTCCAGTGAGAGAGGTGGACCCCTGGGTAGCTTGCTGGGGTCAGAGGCCCCTAAGTGGAGGGCCAGGGGGCACCCTGGATCCTATACTGCAAGTCCAGGGAGTGAGGTGGACTCCTGGGTAGCTTGCTGTGGTCATAGGCTCCTAGGTGGAGGGCCAGGGGGCACCCTGGGGCCTACAATGCTAGTCCAGGGAGACAGGTTGACCCCTGGGTAGCTTGCTGGGGTCAGAGGCGCCTAGGTGTAGGGCAAGGGGGCATCCTGGGGCCTACACTGCATGTCCAGGGAGGGAGATGGACCCCTGGGTAGCTTCCTGGGGTCAGAGGCCCCTAGGTGGAGGGCCAAGGGGCACCCTGGGATCTATACTGCAAGTCCAGGGACATCGGTGGACCCCTGGGTAGCTTGCTGGGGTCAGAGGCCCCTAGATAGAGGGCCAAGGGCACCCTGGGGCCTATCCTGCAAGTTCAGGGAAGGAGGTGGATCCCTGGGTAGTTTGTTGGGGTCAGGGGCATCTAGGTGGACGGCCAGGAGGCATCCTGGGGCCTCTACTGCAAGTCCAGCGGCATCGGTGGACACCTGGGTGACTTGCTTGGGTCAGGGGCCCTTAGGTGGAAGGCCAAGGGGCACCCTGGGGCCTATACTGCAAGTCCAGGGACATCTGTGGACCCCTGGGTAGCTTGCTGGGGTCAGAGGCCCCTGGCTGAATTGCCAGGGGTCACCCTGGGGCCTATACTGCAAGTTTAGGGAGGGAGGTGGATCCCTGGGTAGCTTGCTGGGGTCAGATACCCCTAGGTGGAGGGCCAGGGGGCACCCTGGGGCATTTATTGCAAGTCCAGGAAGAGAGGTGAACCCCTGGGTAGCTTGCTGGGGTCAGAGGCCCCTAAGTGGAGGGCCAGGGGGGCACCCTGGGGCCTATACTGCAAGTTCAGGAAGAGAAGTGGACCCCTGGTTAACTTGCTGGGGTCAGGGGCCCCTAGGTTGAAGGCCAGGGGGCACCCTGGGGCATATATTGCAAATCCAGGAAGAGAGGTGGACCCCTGGGTAGTTTGCTGGGGTCATAGGCCCCTAGGTGAAGGGCCAGGGGGCACCCTGGGGCCTACACTGCAAGTCCATTGAGAGAGGTGGACCGCTGGGTAGCTTGCTGGCGTCAGAGGCACCTAGGTGGAGGGCCAGGGGGCAATTTGGGGCCTACACTGCAAGTCCAGGGAGAGAGGTGGACCCCTGGGTAGCTTGCTGGGGTCAGAGAGCCCTAGGTGGAGGGCAAGGGGGCACCCTGGGGCCTACACTGCAAGTCCAGGGAGAGAGGTGGACCCCTGGGTAGCTTGCTGGGGTCAGAGGCCCCTAAGTGGAGGGCCAAGGGTTACCCTGGGGCCTATACTGCAAGTCCAGGGACATCTGTGAACCACTGGGTAGCTTGCTGGGGTCAGGGGCCCCTAGTTGGAGGTCCAGGGGGCAGCCTGGGTCCAATACTGCAAGTCCAGGGAGTGAGGTACACCCCTGGGTAGCTTGCTGGGATCGGAGACCCCTACGTGGAGTGCAAGGGGGCCAGGGGGCTACCTGGGGCCTATACTGCAAGACCAGGGAGGGAGGTGGATCCCTGGGTAACTTGCTGGGGTAAGGGGCCCCTAGTTGGAGGTCCAGGGGGCAACCTGGGGCCAATACTGCAAATCCAGGGAGAGAGGTGGACCCCTGGGTTGGTTGCTAGGGTCAGAGGTCCCTAGGTGGAGGGCCAGGGGGCACCCTGGGGCCTATACTGCAAGTCTAGAGAGAGATATGGACCCCTGGGTAGCTTGTTGGGGTCAGGGGCCCTTAGGTGGAGGGCCAGGGGACACCCTTTGGGCTACACTGCAAGTCTAGGAAGAGAGGGGGAACCCTGGGTAGCTTTGCTGGGGTCTGGGGCCTCTAGGTGGAGGGCCAGGTGGAACCCTGTGGGCTATACTGCAAGTCTAGGAAGAGAGGTTGACCCCTGGGTAGCTTGCTGGGGTCAGGGGCCCCTAGGTGGATGGCCTGGGGGCACCCTGGGGCCTATACTGCAAGTTCAGGGAAGGAGGTGGATCCCTGGGTAGTTTGTTGGGGTCAGGGGCATCTAGGTGGACGGCCAGGAGGCATCCTGGGGCCTATACTGCAAGTCCAGCGGCATCAGTGGACACCTGGGTGACTTGCTTGGGTCAGGGGCCCTTAGGTGGAAGGCCAAGGGGCACCCTGGGGCCTATACTGCAAGTCCAGGGACATCTGTGGACCCCTGGGTAGCTTGCTGGGGTCAGAGGCCCCTGGCTGAAGGGCCAGGGGTCACCCTGGGGCCTATACTGCAAGTTTAGGGAGGGAGGTGGATCCCTGGGTAGCTTGCTGGGGTCAGATGCCCCTAGCTGGAGGGCCAGGTGGCACCCTGGGGCATTTATTGCAATTCCAGGAAGAGAGGTGAACCCCTGGGTAGCTTGCTGGGGTCAGAGGCCCCTAAGTGGAGGGCCAGGGGGGCACCCTGGGGCCTATACTGCAAGTTCAGGAAGAGAAGTGGACCCCTGGGTAGCTTGCTGGCGTCAGAGGCCCCTAGGTGGAGGGCCAGGGTGCAATTTGGGGCCTACACTGCAAGTCCAGGGAGAGAGGTAGACCCCTGGGTAGCTTGCTGGGGTCAGAGAGCCCTAGGTGGAGGGCAAAGGGGCACCCTGGGGCCTACACTGCAAGTCCAGGGAGAGAGGTGGACCCCTGGGTAGCTTGCTGGGGTCAGAGGCCCCTAAGTGGAGGGCCAAGGGGCACCCTGGGGCCTACACTGCAAGTCCAGGGACATCTGTGGACCCCTGGGTAGCTTGCTGGGGTCAGGGGCCCCTAGTTGCAGGTCCAAGGGCCAACCTGTGTCCAATACTGCAAGTCCAGGGAGGGAGGTACACCCCTGGGTAGCTTGCTGGGATCGGAGACCCCTACGTGGAGTGCAAGGGGGCCAGGGGGCTCCCTGGGGCCTATACTGCAAGACCAGGGAGGGAGGTGGATCCCTGGGTAGCTTGCTGGGGTAAGGGGCCCCTAGTTGGAGGTCCAGGGGGCAACCTGGGGCCAATACTGCAAATCCAAGGAGAGAGGTGCTAGGGTCAGAGGTCCCTAGGTGGAGGGCCAGGGGGCACCCTGGGGCCTATACTGCAAGTCTAGAGAGAGATGTGGACCCCTGGGTAGCTTGTTGGGGTCAGGGGCCCTTAGGTGGAGGGCCAGGGGACACCCTTTGGGCTACACTGCAAGTCTAGGAAAAGAGGGGGGGCCCTGGGTAGCTTTGCTGGGGTCTGGGGCCTCTAGGTGGAGGGCCAGGTGGAACCCTGTGGGCTATACTGCAAGTCCAGGAAGAGAGGTTGACCCCTGGGTAGCTTGCTGGGGTCAGGGGCCCCTAGGTGGATTGCCTGGGGGCACCCTGGGGCCTATACTGCAAGTCCAGGAAGAGAGATGGACCCCTGGGTAGCTTGCTGGGGTCGGGGGCCCCTAGGTGGAGGGCCAAGTGGCACCCTTTGGGCTATACTGCAAGTCCAAGGAGAGCGGTTGACCCCTGGGAGGCTTGCTGGCGTCAGGAGCCCCTAGGTGGACGGCCAGGGGGCACCCTGGGGCCTATACTGCAAGTCCAGGGAGGGAGGTGGATATCCGGGTAGCTTGCTGGGGTCACAGGCTCATAGGTGGAGGACCAGAGGGCACCGTGGGGCCTACACTGCAAGTCCAGGGAGAGAGGTGGACCCCTGGGTAGCTTGCTGGGGTCAGAGGCCCCTAGATGGAGGACCAGGGGGCACCCTGGGGCCTACACTGCAAGTCCAGGGAGAGAGGTGGACCCCTGGGTAGCTTGTTGTGGTCAGGGGCATCTAGGTGGATGGCCAGGGGGCACCCTGGGGCCTATACTGCAAGTCCAGGGAGAGAGGTGGACCCCCGGGTAGCTTGCTGGGGTCAGGGGCCCTTAGGTGGAGGGCCAGGGGGCACCTTGGGGCCTATACTGCAAGTCCAGGAAGAGAGGTGGACTCCTGGGTAGCTTGCTGGGGTCACAGGCTTATAGGTTGAGGACCAGGGGGCACCCTGGGGCCTACACTGCAAGTCCAGGGAGAGAGGTGGACCCCTGGGTAGCTTGCTGGGGTCAGGGACCACTACATGTAGGGCCAGGGGGCACCGTGGGGCCTACATTGCAAGTCCAGGGAGAGAGGTGGACCCCTAGTTAGCTTGCTGGGGTCAGAGGCCCCTAGATGGAGGTCCAGGGGGCACCCTGGGGCCTACACTGCAAGTCCAGGGAGAGAGGTGGACCCCTGGGTAGCTTGTTGGGGTCAGGGGCATCTAGGTGGATGGCCAGGGGCACCCTGGGGCCTATACTGCAAGTCCAGGGAATTAGGTGGACCCCTGGGTAGCTTGCTTGGGTCAGAGGCCCTTAGGTGGAGGGCCAGGGGGCACCCTGGGGCCTATACTGCAAGTCCAAGGAGAGAGGTGGACCCCTGGGTAGCTTGCTGGGGTCAGAGGCCCCTAGGTGGAGGGCCTAGGGGCACCCTGGGGCCTATACTGCAAGTCCAGGAAGAGATGTGGACCCCTGGGTAGCTTGCTGGGGTCAGGGGCTCCACAATTGAGGGTCAGGGGGCACCCTGGGTCCTATACTGCAAGTCCAGGGACGGAGGTACACCCCTGGGTAGCTTGCTGGGGTCAGAGGCCCCTAGGTGGAGGGCCAGGGGGCACCCTGGGGCCTATACTGCACGTCCAGGAAAAGAGGTGGACTCCTGGGTAGCTTGCTGGGGTCACAGGCTCATAGGTTGAGGACCAGGGGGCACCCTGGGGCCTACACTGCAAGTCCAGGGAGAGAGGTGGACCCCTGGGTAGCTTGCTGGGGTCAGGGACACCTAGGTGGAGGGCCAGGGGGCACCCTGGGGCCTACAATGCAAGTCCAGGGAGAGAGGTGGACCCCTAGGTAGCTTGCTAGGGTCAGAGGCCCCTAGATGGAGGCCCAGGGGGCACCCTGGGGCCTACACTGCAAGTCCAGGGAGAGAGGTGGACCCCTGGGTAGCTTGTTGGGGTCAGGGGCATCTAGGTGGATGGTCAAGGGGCACCCTGGGGCCTATACTGCAAGTCCAGGGACATAGGTGGACCCTTGGGTGGCTTGCTTGGGTCAGAGGCCCTTAGGTGGAGGTCCAGGGGGCACCTTGGGGCCTATACTGCAAATCCAGGAAGAGAGGTGGACTCCTGGGTAGCTTGCTGGGGTCATAGGCTCATAGGTGGAGGACCAGGGGGCACCCAGGGGCCTACACTGCAAGTCCAGGGAGAGAGGTGGACCCCTGGGTAGCTTGCTGGGGTCAGAGACCCCTAGGTGGAGGGCCAGGGGGCACCCTGGGGCCTACACTGCAAGTCCAGGGAGAGAGCTGGACCCCTTGGTAGCTTGTTGGGGTCAGAGACCCCTAGGAGGAGGGCAAGGGGGCACCCTGGGGCCTAAACTGCAAGTCCAAGGAGGGAGATGGACCCCTTGGTAGCTTGCTTGGTTCAGTGGCCCCTAGGTGAAGAACAGGGGGCACCTTGGGTCCTATACTGCAAGTTTAGGGAGATCGGTGGACCCCTGGGTAGCTTGCTGGAGTCAGAGGCATCTAGGTGGAGTGCCAGGGGATCCCCTGGGGCCTATACTGCAAGTCCAGTGAGAGAGGTGGACCACTGGGTAGCTTGCTGGGGTCAGAAGCCCCTAGGTGGAGGGCCAGGGGGCACCCTGTGGCCTATAATGCAAGTCTAGGGAGAGAGGTGGACTCCTGGGTAGCTTGCTGGGGTCATAGGCTCCTAGGTGGAGGGCCAGAGTGCAACCTGGGGCCTACACTATAAGTCCAGGGAGAGAGGTGGACCCCTGGGTAGCTTGCTGGGGTCAGAGGCCCCTATGTGGAGGGCAAAGGGGGACCCTGGGGCCTAAACTGCAAGTCCAGGGACATCGGTGGACCCCTGGGTAGCTTGCTGGGGTCAGAGGCCCATAGATGGAGGTTCAAGGGGCACCCTGGGGCCTATACTGCAAGTCCAGGGACATCGGTGGACCCCTGGGTAGCTTGCTGGGGTCAGAGGCCCCTATGTGGAGGGCAAAGGGGCACCCTGGGGCCTAAACTGCAAGTCCAGGGACATCGGTGGACCCCTGGGTAGCTTGCTGGGGTCAGAGGCCCTTAGATGGAGGGCCAGGGGGCACCCTGGGGCCTATACTGCAAGTCCAGGGATGGAGGTGGATCCCTGGGTAGCTTGTTGGGATCTGGGGCCCCTTGGTGGAGGGCCAGGGGCACCCTTTGGGCTAAACTGCAAGTCCAGGAAGAGAAGTGGACCCCTGGGTAGCTTGCTGGGGTCAGGGGCCCGTAGTTGGAGGTCTAGGGGGCAACCTGGGGCCTACACTCCAAGTCCAGGGAGAGAGGTGGACCCCTAGGTAGCTTGCTGGGGTCAGAGGCCCCTAGATGGAGGCCCAGGGGGCACCCTGGGGCCTACACTGCAAGTCCAGGGAGAGAGTTGGACCCCTGGGTAGCTTGTTGGGGTCAGGGGCATCTAGGTGGATGGCCAGGGGCACCCTGGGGCCTGCACTGCAAGTCCAGGGACATAGGTGGACCCCTGGGTGGCTTGCTTGGGTCAGAGGCCCTTAGGTGGAGGGCCAGGGGGCACCTTGGGGCCTATACTGCAAGTCCAGGAAGAGAGGTGGACTCCTGGGTAGCTTGCTGGGGTCATAGGCTCATAGGTGGAGGACCAGGGGGCACCCAGGGGCCTACACTGCAAGTCCAGGGAGAGAGGTGGACCCCTGGGTAGCTTGCTGGGGTCAGAGACTCCTAGGTGGAGGGCCAGGGGGCACCCTGGGCCTATACTGCAAGTCCAGGGACATCGGTGGACCCCTGGGTAGCTTGCTGGGGTCAGAGGCCCATAGATGGAGGGCCAGGGGGCACCCTGGGGCCTATACTGCAAGTCCAGGGAGGGAGGTGGATCCCTGGGTAGCTTGTTGGGATCTGGGGCCCCTTGGTGGAGGGCCAGGGCACCCTTTGTGCTATACTGCAAGTCCAGGAAGAGAAGTGGACCCCTGGGTAGCTTGCTGGGGTCAGGGGCCCCTAGTTGGAGGTCCAGGGGGCAACCTGGGTTGTATACTGCAAGTCCAGGGAGAGAGGTGGACCCCTGGGTAGCTTGCTTGGGTCAGAGGCCCCTAGGGGGAGGGCCAGGGGGCACCCTGGGGCCTATACTGCAAGTCCAGGGACATCGGTGGACCCCTGGGTAGCTTGCTGGGGTCAGAGGCCCCTATGTGGAGGGCAAAGGGGCACCCTGGGGCCTACACTGCAAGTCCAGGGACATCGGTGGACCCCTGGGTAGCTTGCTGGGGTCAGAGGCCCATAGATGGAGGGCCAGGGGGCACCCTGGGTCCTATACTGCAAGTCCAGGGACGGAGGTACACCCCTGGGTAGCTTGCTGGGGTCAGAGGCCCCTAGGTGGAGGGCCAGGGGGCACCCTGGGGCCTATACTGCACGTCCAGGAAAAGAGGTGGACTCCTGGGTAGCTTGCTGGGGTCACAGGCTCATAGGTTGAGGACCAGGGGGCACCCTGGGGCCTACACTGCAAGTCCAGGGAGAGAGGTGGACCCCTGGGTAGCTTGCTGGGGTCAGGGACACCTAGGTGGAGGGCCAGGGGGCACCCTGGGGCCTACAATGCAAGTCCAGGGAGAGAGGTGGACCCCTAGGTAGCTTGCTAGGGTCAGAGGCCCCTAGATGGAGGCCCAGGGGGCACCCTGGGGCCTACACTGCAAGTCCAGGGAGAGAGGTGGACCCCTGGGTAGCTTGTTGGGGTCAGGGGCATCTAGGTGGATGGTCAAGGGGCACCCTGGGGCCTATACTGCAAGTCCAGGGACATAGGTGGACCCTTGGGTGGCTTGCTTGGGTCAGAGGCCCTTAGGTGGAGGTCCAGGGGGCACCTTGGGGCCTATACTGCAAATCCAGGAAGAGAGGTGGACTCCTGGGTAGCTTGCTGGGGTCATAGGCTCATAGGTGGAGGACCAGGGGGCACCCAGGGGCCTACACTGCAAGTCCAGGGAGAGAGGTGGACCCCTGGGTAGCTTGCTGGGGTCAGAGACCCCTAGGTGGAGGGCCAGGGGGCACCCTGGGGCCTACACTGCAAGTCCAGGGAGAGAGCTGGACCCCTTGGTAGCTTGTTGGGGTCAGAGACCCCTAGGAGGAGGGCAAGGGGGCACCCTGGGGCCTAAACTGCAAGTCCAAGGAGGGAGATGGACCCCTTGGTAGCTTGCTTGGTTCAGTGGCCCCTAGGTGAAGAACAGGGGGCACCTTGGGTCCTATACTGCAAGTTTAGGGAGATCGGTGGACCCCTGGGTAGCTTGCTGGAGTCAGAGGCATCTAGGTGGAGTGCCAGGGGATCCCCTGGGGCCTATACTGCAAGTCCAGTGAGAGAGGTGGACCACTGGGTAGCTTGCTGGGGTCAGAAGCCCCTAGGTGGAGGGCCAGGGGGCACCCTGTGGCCTATAATGCAAGTCTAGGGAGAGAGGTGGACTCCTGGGTAGCTTGCTGGGGTCATAGGCTCCTAGGTGGAGGGCCAGAGTGCAACCTGGGGCCTACACTATAAGTCCAGGGAGAGAGGTGGACCCCTGGGTAGCTTGCTGGGGTCAGAGGCCCCTATGTGGAGGGCAAAGGGGGACCCTGGGGCCTAAACTGCAAGTCCAGGGACATCGGTGGACCCCTGGGTAGCTTGCTGGGGTCAGAGGCCCATAGATGGAGGGTCAAGGGGCACCCTGGGGCCTATACTGCAAGTCCAGGGACATCGGTGGACCCCTGGGTAGCTTGCTGGGGTCAGAGGCCCCTATGTGGAGGGCAAAGGGGCACCCTGGGGCCTAAACTGCAAGTCCAGGGACATCGGTGGACCCCTGGGTAGCTTGCTGGGGTCAGAGGCCCTTAGATGGAGGGCCAGGGGGCACCCTGGGGCCTATACTGCAAGTCCAGGGATGGAGGTGGATCCCTGGGTAGCTTGTTGGGATCTGGGGCCCCTTGGTGGAGGGCCAGGGGCACCCTTTGGGCTAAACTGCAAGTCCAGGAAGAGAAGTGGACCCCTGGGTAGCTTGCTGGGGTCAGGGGCCCGTAGTTGGAGGTCTAGGGGGCAACCTGGGGCCTACACTCCAAGTCCAGGGAGAGAGGTGGACCCCTAGGTAGCTTGCTGGGGTCAGAGGCCCCTAGATGGAGGCCCAGGGGGCACCCTGGGGCCTACACTGCAAGTCCAGGGAGAGAGTTGGACCCCTGGGTAGCTTGTTGGGGTCAGGGGCATCTAGGTGGATGGCCAGGGGCACCCTGGGGCCTGCACTGCAAGTCCAGGGACATAGGTGGACCCCTGGGTGGCTTGCTTGGGTCAGAGGCCCTTAGGTGGAGGGCCAGGGGGCACCTTGGGGCCTATACTGCAAGTCCAGGAAGAGAGGTGGACTCCTGGGTAGCTTGCTGGGGTCATAGGCTCATAGGTGGAGGACCAGGGGGCACCCAGGGGCCTACACTGCAAGTCCAGGGAGAGAGGTGGACCCCTGGGTAGCTTGCTGGGGTCAGAGACTCCTAGGTGGAGGGCCAGGGGGCACCCTGGGCCTATACTGCAAGTCCAGGGACATCGGTGGACCCCTGGGTAGCTTGCTGGGGTCAGAGGCAAATAGATGGAGGGCCAGGGGGCACCCTGGGGCCTATACTGCAAGTCCAGGGAGGGAGGTGGATCCCTGGGTAGCTTGTTGGGATCTGGGGCCCCTTGGTGGAGGGCCAGGGGCACCCTTTGTGCTATACTGCAAGTCCAGGAAGAGAAGTGGACCCCTGGGTAGCTTGCTGGGGTCAGGGGCCCCTAGTTGGAGGTCCAGGGGGCAACCTGGGTTGTATACTGCAAGTCCAGGGAGAGAGGTGGACCCCTGGGTAGCTTGCTTGGGTCAGAGGCCCCTAGGGGGAGGGCCAGGGGGCACCCTGGGGCCTATACTGCAAGTCCAGGGACATCGGTGGACCCCTGGGTAGCTTGCTGGGGTCAGAGGCCCCTATGTGGAGGGCAAAGGGGCACCCTGGGGCCTACACTGCAAGTCCAGGGACATCGGTGGACCCCTGGGTAGCTTGCTGGGGTCAGAGGCCCATAGATGGAGGGCCAGGGGGCACCCTGGGGCCTATACTGCAAGTCCAGGGAGGGAGGTGGATCCCTGGGTAGCTTGTTGGGATCTGGGGCCCCTTGGTGGAGGGCCAGGGGCACCGTTTGGGCTATACTGCAAGTCCAGGAAGAGAAGTGGACCCCTGGGTAGCTTGCTGGGGTCAGGGGCCCCTAGTTGGAGGTCCAGGGGGCAACCTGGGTTCTCTACTGCAAGTACAGGGAGAGAGGTGGACCCCTGGGTAGCTTGCTTGGGTCAGAGGCCCCTAGGGGGAGGGCCAGGGGGCACCCGTGGGCCTATACTGCAAGTCCAGGGAGTAATGTGGACTCCTGGGTAGCTTGCTGGGGTCATAGGCTCAAAGGTGGAGGGCCAGGGGGCACCCTGGGGCCTACACTGAAAGTAAAGGGAGTGAGGTGGACCCAAGGATAGCTTGCTTGGGTCAGACGCCCCCAGGTGGATGGCCAGGGGGCACCCTGGGGCCTATACTGCAAGTCCAGGAAGAGAGGTGGACCCCTGGGTAGCTTGCTGGGGTCAGAGGCCCCTAAGTGGAGGGCCAGGGGGCACCCTGGGGCCTATCCTGCAAGTCCAGGGAGTGAGGTGGACTCCTGGGTAGCTTGCTGGTGTCTTGGGCACTTAGGTGGAGTGCCAGGGGGCACCCTGGGGCCTATACTGCAAGTCCATGAAGAGAGGTTGACACCTGGGTAGCTTGCTGAAGTCTGGAGCCCCTAGGTGGAGGGCCAGGGGGCACACTGGGGCCTATACTGCAAGTCCAGGAAGAGAGGTGGACCCCTGGGTAGCTTGCTGGGGTCAGAGGCCCCTAGGTGAAGGGCCAGGGTGCACCCTGGGGCCTATAATGCAAGTCCAAGGACATCGGTGGACCGCTGGGTAGCTTGCGGGGGTCAGAGGCCCCTAAGTGGAGGGCCAGGGGGCACCCTGGGGCCTATACTGGAAGCCCAGGGAGGGAGGTGGACCCCTGGGTAGCTTGCTGGGGTCAGGGTCCCCTAGGTGGAGGGCCAGGGGTCACCCTGTGGGCTATACTGCAAGTCCAGGAAGAGAGGTGAACCCCTGGGTAGCTTGCTGGGGTCATAGGCTCCTAGGTGGAGGGCCAGGGGGCACCCTGGGGCCTACACTGCAAATCCAGGGAGAGAGGTGGACCCCTGGGTAGCTTGCAGGGGTCAGAGGCCCCTAGGTGGAAGGCCAGGGGGCACCCTGGGGCCTATACTGCAAGTCCAGGGAGGTAGGTGGACCCCTGGGTAGCTTGATGGAGTCAGAGGCCCCTAGGTGGAGGGCCAGGGGTTCCCCTGGGGTATATACTGCAAGTCCAGGAAGAGAGGTGGACTCCTTTGTAGCTTGCTGGGGTCACAGACTCATAGGTTGAGGACCAGGGGGCACCCTGGGGCCTACACTCCAAGTCCAGGGAGAGAGGTGGACCCCTGGGTAGCTTGCTGGGGTCAAAGGCCCCTAGATGGAGGCCCAGGGGGCACCCTGGGGCCTACACTGCAAGTCCAGGGAGAGAGGTGGACCCCTGGGTAGCTTGTTGGGTTCAGGGGCATCTAGGTGGATGGCCAGGGGCACCCTGGGGCCTATACTGCAAGTCCAGGGACATATGTGGACACCTGGGTAGCTTGCTCGGGTCAGAGGCCCTTAGGTGAAGGACCAGGGGGCACCCAGGGGCCTACACTGCTAGTACAGGGAGAGAGGTGGACCCCTGGGTAGCTTGCTGGTGTCAGAGACCCCTAGGTGGAGGGCCAGGGGGCACCCAGGGGCCTACACTGCTAGTACAGGGAGAGAGGTGGACCCCTGGGTAGCTTGCTGGGGTCAGAGACCCCTAGGTGGAGAGCCAGGGGGCACCCTGGGGCCTACACTGCAAGTCCAGGGAGAGAGGTGGACCCCTGGGTAGCTTGCTGGGGTCAGAGGCCCCTAGATGGAGGCCCAGGGGGCACCCTGGGGCCTGCACTGCAAGTCCAGTGAGGAAGGTGGACCACTGGGTAGCTTGCTGAGGTCAGAGGCCTCTGATTGGAGGGCCAGGGGGCACCCTGGGGCCTATACTGCAAGTCCAGGAAGAGATGTGGACCCCTGAGTAGCTTGCTGGGGTTAGGGGCCCCACAATTGAGGGCCAGGGTGCACCCTGGGTCCTATACTGCAAGTCCAGGGAGAGATGTACACCCCTGGGTAGCTTGCTGGGGTCAGAGGCCTCTAGGTTGAGGGCCAGGGGGCACCCTGGGGCCTATACTGCAAGTCCAGGAAGAGAGGTGGACTCCTGGGTAGCTTGCTGGGGTCCCAGGCTCATAGGTTGAGGATCAGGGGACACCCTGGGGCCTACACTGCAAGTCCAGGGAGAGAGGTGGACCCCTGGGTAGCTTGCTGGGGTCAGGGACCCCAATGTGGAGGGCCAGGGGGCACCCTGGGGCCTATACTGCAAGTCGAGAGAGAGATGTGGACCCCAGTGTAGCTTGCTGGGGTCAGATGCCCCTAGATGGAGGCCCAGGGGGCACCCTGGGGCCTACACTGCAAGTACAGGGAGAGAGGTGGACCCCTGGGTAGCTTGTTGGGGTCAGGGGCATCTAGGTGGATGGCCAGGGGCACCCTGGGGCCTATACTGCAAGTCCAGGGACATAGGTGGACCCCTGGGTAGCTTACTTGGGTCAGAGGCCCTTAGGTGGAGGGCCAGGGGGCACCCTGGGGCCTATACTGCAAGTCCAGGAAGAGAGGTGGACTCCTGGGTAGCTTGCTGGGGTCATAGGCTCATAGGTGGAGGACCAGGGGGCACCCAGGGGCCTACACTGCAAATCCAGGGAGAGAGGTAGACCCCTGGGTAGCTTGCTGGGGTCAGAGACCCCTAGGTGCAGGGCCAGGGTGCACCCTGAGGCCTACACTGCAAGTCCAGGGAGAGAGGTGGACCCCTGGGTAGCTTGCTGGAGTCAGAGGCCTCTAGGTGGAGTGCTAGGGTATCCCATGGGGCCTATACTGCAAGTCCAGTGAGAGGGGTGGACCCCTGGGTAGCTTGCTGGGGTCAGAGGCCCCTAGGTGGAGGGCCAGGGGGCACCCTGTGGCCTATACTGCAAGTCCAGTGAGAGAGGTGGACTCCTGGGTAGCTTGCTGGGGTCATTGGCTCCTAGGTGGAGGGTCAGGGGGCAACCTGGGGCCTACACTGCAAGTACAGGGAGAGAGGTGGACCCCTGGGTAGCTTGCTGGGGTCAGAGTCCCCTAGTTGGAGGGCAAAGGGGCACCCTGGGGCCTACACTGCAAGTCCAGGGACATCGGTGGACCCCTGGGTAGCTTGCTGGGGTCAGAGGCCGATAGATGGAGGGTCAAGGGGCACCCTGGGGCCTATACTGCAAGTCCAGGGACATCGGTGGACCCCTGGGTAGCTTGCTGGGGTCAAAGGCCCCTAGGTGGAGGGCCAGGGGGCACCCTGGGGCCTATACTGCAAGTCCAGGGAGGGAGGCACACCCCTGGGTAGCTTGTTGGGATCTGGGGCCCCTTGGTGGAGGGCCAGGGGCACCCTTTGGGCTATACTGCAAGTCCAGGAAGAGAGGTGGACCCCTGGGTAGCTTGCTGGGGTCAGGGGCCCCTGGTTGGAGGTCCAGGGGGCAACCTGGGATCTATACTGCAAGTCCAGGGAGAGAGGTGGACCCCTGGGTAGCTTGCTTGGTTCAGAGGCCCCTAGGTGGAGGGCCAGGGGGCACCCTCGGGCCTATACTGCAAGTCCAGGGAGTGATGTGGACTCCTGGGTAGCTTCCTGGGGTCATAGGCGCTTAGGTGGAGGGCCAGGGGGCACCATGGGGCCTACACTGCAAGTAAAGGGAGTGAGGTTGACCCCTGGGTAGCTTGCTTGGGTCAGACGCCCCCAGGTGGATGGCCAGGGGGCACCCTGGGGCATTTACTGCAAGTCCAGGAAGAGAGATGGACCCCTGGGTAGCTTGCTGGGGTCAGGGGCACCTAGGTGGAGGGCCAGGGGAAACCCTGGGGCCTATACTGCAAGTCCAGGAAGAGAGGTGGAACCCTGGGTAGCTTGCTGGGGTCAAGCGCCCCTAGGTGGAGTGCCAGGGAGGCACCCTGGGGCCTATTCTGCAAGTCCAGGGAGATTGGTTGACCCCTGGGTAGCTTGCTGGGGTAAGAGGCCCCTAAGTGGAATGCCAGGGGATCCCCTGGGGCCTATACTGCAAGTCCAGTGAGAGAGGTGGACCCCTGGGTAGCTTGCTGGAGTCAGAGGCCCCTAAGTGGAGGGCCAGGGGGCACCCCGGGGCCTATACTGCAAGTCCAGGGAGTGGGGTGGACTCCTGGGTAGCTTGCTGTGGTCATAGGCTCCTAGGTGGAGGGCCAGGGGGCACGCTGGGGCCTACAATGCTAGTCCAGGGAGACAGGTTGACCCCTGGGTAGTTTGCTGGGGTCAGAGGCGCCTAGGTGGAGGTCAAAGGGGCATCCTGGGGCCTACACTGCATGTCCAGGGAGGGAGATGGACCCCTGGGTAGCTTGCTGAGGTCAGAGGCCCCTAGGTGGAGGGCCAAGGGGCACCCTGGGGTCTATACTGCAAGTCCAGGGACATCGGTGGACCCCTGGGTAGCTTGCTGGGGTCAGAGGCCCCTAGATGGAGGGCCAAGGGGCACCCTGGGGCCTATACTGCAAGTTCAGGGAAGGAGGTGGATCCCTGGGTAGTTTGTTGGTTTCAGGGGCATCTAGGTGGACGGCCAGGAGGCATCCTGGGGCCTATACTGCAAGTCCAGCGGCATCGGTGGACCCCTGGGTAGCTTGCTGGGGTCAGAGGCCCCTAAGTGGAGGGCCAAGGGGCACCCTGGGGCCTATACTGCAAGTTCAGGGACATCTGTGGACCCCTGGGTAGCTTGCTTGGGTCAGAGGCCCCTAGGTGGAGGGCCAGGGGGCATCCTGGGGCCTATACTGCAAGTTTAGGGAGGGAGGTGGATCCCTGGGTAGCTTGCTGGGGTCAGATGCCCCTAGGTGGAGGGCCAGGGAGCACCCTGGGGCATTTATTGCAAGTCCAGGAAGAGAGGTGAACCCCTGGGTAGCTTGCTGGGGTCAGAGGCCCCTAAGTGGAGGGCCAGGGGGGCAGCCTGGGGCCTATACTGCAAGTTAGGAAGAGAAGTGGACCCCTGGTTAACTTGCTGGGGTCAGGGGCCCCTAGGTGGAAGGCCAGGGGGCACCCTGGGGCATATATTGCAAATCCAGGAAGAGAGGTGGACCCCTGGGTAGTTTGCTGGGGTCATAGGCCCCTAGGTGAAGGGCCAGGGGGCACACTGGGGCCTACACTGCAAGTCCATTGAGAGAGGTGGACCACTGGGTAGCTTGCTGGCGTCAGAGGCCCCTAGGTGGAGGGCCAGGGGACAACCTGGGGCCTACACTGCAAGTCCAGGGAGAGAGGTGGACCCCTGGGTAGCTTGCTGGGGTCAGAGGAACCTAGGTGGAGGGTAAGGGGCACCCTGGGGCCTACACTGCAAGACCAGGGACATCGGTGGACCCCTGGGTAGCTTGCTGGGGTCAGAGGCCAATAGATGGAGGGTCAAGGGGCACCCTGGGGCCTATACTGCAAGTCCAGGGACATCGGTGGACCCCTGGGTAGCTTGCTGGGGTCAGAGGCCCCTAGGTGGAGGGCAAGGGGGCACCCTGGGGCCTATACTGCAGGTCCAGGGAGAGAGGTCGACCCCTGGGTAGCTTGCTGGGGTCAGGGACCCCTAGGTGGAGGGCCAGGGGGCACCCTGGGGCCTACACTGCAAGTCCAGGGAGAGAGGTGGATCCCTGGGTAGCTTGTTGGGATCTGGGGCCCCTTGGTGGAGGGCCAGGGGCACCCTTTGGGCTATAATGCAGGTCCAGGAAGAGAGGTGGACCCCTGGGTAGCTTGCTGGGGTCAGGGGCCCCTAGTTGGAGGTCCAGGGGGCTACCTGGATTCTATACTGCAAGTCCAGGGAGAGAGGTGGACCCCTGGGTAGCTTGCTGGAGTCAGAGGCCTCTAGGTGGAGTGCCAGGGGATCCTCTGGGGCCTATACTGCAAGTCCAGGAATTGATGTGGACTCCTGGGTAGCTTGCTGGGGTCATAGGCTCATAGGTGGAGGGCCAGGGGGCACCCTGGGGCCTACACCGCAAGTAAAGTGAGTGAGGTGGACCCCTGGGTAGCTTGCTTGGGTCAGACGCCCCCAGGTGGATAGCCAGGGGGCACCCTGGGGCCTATACTGCAAGTCCAGGAAGAGAGGTGGACCCCTGGGTAGCTTGCTGGGGTCTGGGGCACCTAGGTGGAGGGCCAGGGGAAACCCTGGGGCCTATACTGCAAGTCCAGTGAGAGAGCTGGACCCCTGGGTAGCTTGCTGGGGTCAGAGGCCCCTAAGTGGAGGGCCAGGGGGCACCCTGGGGCCTATACTGCAAGTGCAGGGAGTGAGCTGGACTCCTGGGTAGCTTGCTGTGGTCATAGGCTGCTAGGTGGAGGGCCAGGGGGCACCCTGGGGCCTACAATGCTAGTCCAGGGAGAGAGGTTGAGCCCTGGGTAGCTTGCTGGGGTCAGAGGCACCTAGGTGGAGGGCAAGAGGGCACCCAGGGGCCTCCACTGCATGTCCAGGGAGGGAGATGGACCCCTGGGTAGCTTGCTGGGGTCAGAGGCCCCTAGGTGGAGGGCCAAGGGGCACCCTGGGGCCTATACTGCAAGTCCAGGGTCATCTGTGGACCCCTGGGTAGCTTGCTGGGGTCAGAGGCCCCTAGATGGAGGGCCAGGGGGCACCCTGGGGCCTATACTGCAAGTTCAGGGAAGGAGGTGGATCCCTGGGTAGTTTGTTGGGGTCAGGGGCATCTAGGTGGACGGCCAGGGGGCACCCTGGGGCCTATACTGCAAGTCCAGCGACATCGGTGGACACCTTGGTGACTTGCTTGGGTCAGGGGCCCTTAGGTGGAAGGCCAAGGGCCACCCTGGGGCCTATACTGCAAGTGCAGGGACATCTGTGGACCCCTGGGTAGCTTGCTGGGGTCAGAGGCCCCTGGCTGGAGGGCCAGGGGTAACCCTGGGGCCTATACTGCGAGTTTAGGGAGGGAGGTGGATCCCTGGGTAGCTTGCTGGGGTCAGATGCCCCTAGGTGGAGGGCCAGGGGGAACCCTGGGGAATTTATTGCAAGTCCAGGAAGAGAGGTGGACCACTGGGTAGCTTACTGGGGTCAGAGGCCCCTAAGTGGAGGGCCAGGGGGGCACCCTGGGGCCTATACTGCAAGTTCAGGAAGAGAAGTGGACCCCTGGTTAACTTGCTAGGGTCAGGGGCCCCTAGTTGGAAGGCCAGGGGGTACCCTGGGGCATATATTGCAAGTCCAGGAAGAGAGGTGGACCCCTGGGTAGCTTGCTGGGGTCATAGGCCCCTAGGTGAAGGACCAGGGGGCACTCTGGGGCCTATATTGCAAGACCTGGGAGATTGGTGGACCTCTGGGTAGCTTGCTGGGGTCATAGGCTCATAGGTGGAGGGCCAAGGGGCACCCTGGGTCCTACACTGCAAGTCCAGGGAGAGAGGTGGACCCCAGGGTAGCTTGCTGGCGTTAGAGGCCCCTAGGTGGAGGGCCAGGGGGAATTTGGGGCCTACACTGCAAGTCCAGGGAGAGAGGTGGACCCCTGGGTAGCTTGCTTGGTTCAGAGAGCCCTAGGTGGAGGGCAAGGGGGCACCCTGGGGCCTACACTGCAAGTCCAGGGAGAGAGGTGGACCCCTGGGTAGCTTGCTGGGGTCAGAGGCCCCTAGGTGGAGGGCCAGGGGGCACCCTGGGGCCTATACTGCAAGTCAAGGAAGAGAGGTTGACTCCTGGGTAGCTTGCTGGGCTTACAGGCTCATAGGTGGAGGACCAGAGGGCACCCTCGGGCCTACACTGCAAGTCCAGGGAGAGAGGTGGACCCCTGGGTAGCTTTCAGGAGTCAGAGACCCCTAGGTGGAGGGCCAGGGGGCACCGTGGGGCCTACACTGCAAGTCCAGGGAGAGACGTGGACCCCTGGGTAGCTTGCTGGGGTCAGGGGCCCCACAATTGAGGGCCAGGGGGCACCCTGGGTCCTATACTGCAAGTCCAGGGAGGGAGGTACACCCCTGGGTAGCTTGCTGGGGTCAGAGGCCCTTAGGTGGAGGGCCAGGGGGCACCCTGGGGCCTATACTGCAAGTCAAGGAAGAGAGGTGGACTCCTGGGTAGCTTGCTGGGGTCACAGGCTCATAGGTGGAGGACCAGAGGGCACCCTCGGGTCTACACTGCAAGTCCAGGGAGAGAGGTGGACCCCTGGGTAGCTTTCAGGGGTCAGAGACCCCTAGGTGGAGGGCCAGGGGGCACCGTGGGGCTTACACTGCAAGTCCAGGGAGAGAGGTGGACCCCTGGGTAGCTTGCTGGGGTCAGAGGCCCCTAGATGGAGGCCCAGGGGGCACCCTGGGGCCTACACTGCAAGTCCAGGGAGTGAGGTGGACCCCTGGGTAGATTGTTGGGGTCAGGGGCATCTAGGTGGATGGCCAAGGGGCACCCTGGGGCCTATACTGCAAGTCCAGGGAGAGAGGTGGACCCCCGGGTAGCTTGCTGGGGTCAGGGGCCTTTAGGTGGAGGGCCAGGGGGCACCCTGGGGCCTATATTGCAACTCCAGGAAGAGAGGTGGACTCCTGGGTAGCTTGCTGGGGTCACAGGCTCATAGGTTGAGGACCAGGGGGCACCCTGGGGCCTACACTGTAAGTCCAGGGAGAGAGGTGGACCCCTGGGTAGCTTGCTGGGGTCAGGGACCCCTAGGTGTAGGGCCAGGGGGCACCCCTGGGCCTACACTGCAAGTCCAGGGAGAGAGGTGGACCCCTAGTTAGCTTGCTGGGGTCACAGGCCCCTAGATGGAGGTCCAGGGGGCACTCTGGGGAATACACTGCAAGTCCAGGGAGAGAGGTGGACCCCTGGGTAGCTTGTTGGGGTCAGGGGCATCTAGGTGGATGGCCAGGGGCACCCTCGGGCCTATACTGCAAGTCAAGGGAATTAGGTGGACCCCTGTGTAGCTTGCTTGGGTCAGAGGCCCTTAGGTGGAGGGCCAGGGGGAACCCTGGGGCCTATACTGCAAGTCCAGGAAGAGAGGTCGACTCCTTGGTAGCTTGCTGGGGTCATAGACTCATAGGTGGAGGACCAGGGGGCACCCAGGGGCCTACACTGCAAGTCCAGGGAGAGAGGTGGACCACTGGGTAGCTTGCTGGGGTCAGAGGCCCCTAGGAGGAGGGCAAGGGGGCACCCTGGGGCCTAAACTGCAAGTCCAAGGAGGGAGATGGACCCCTTGGTAGCTTGCTTGGTTCAGTGGCCCCTAGGTGAAGAACAGGGGGCACCCTGGGTCCTATACTGCAAGTCCAGGGAGATCGGTGGACCCCTGGGTAGCTTGCTGGAGTCAGAGGCCTCTAGGTGGAGGGCCAGGGGATCCTCTGGGGCCTATACTGCAAGTCCAGGAAGAGAGGTGGACCCCTGGGTAGCTTGCTGGGGTCAGAGGCGCCTTGGTGGAGGGCAAGGGGGCACCCAGGGGCCTACACTGCAAGTCCAGGGAGGGAGGTGGACCCCTGGGTAGCTTGCTGGGGTCAGAGACGCCTAGGTGGAGGGCCAAGGGGCACCCTGGGGCCTATACTGCAAGTTCAGGGAAGGAGGTGGATCCCAGGGTAGCTTGTTGGTGTCAGGGGCATCTAGGTGGATGGCAGGGGGGCACCCTGGGGCCTATACTGCAAGTCCAGGGACATAGGTGGACCCCTGGCTAGCTTGTTGGGGTCAGGGGCCCCTAAGTAGAGGGCCAGGGGGCACCCTGTTGGCTATACTGCAAGTCCGGGAAGAGAGGTGGACCCCTGGGTAGCTTGCTGGGGTCAGAGGCGCCTAGGTGTAGGGCAAGGGGGCACCCTGGGGCCTACACTGCAGGTCCAGGGAGGGAGGTGGACCCCTGGGTAGCTTGCTGGGGTCAGGGGCCCATAGATGGATTGTAAAGGGGCACCCTGGGGCCTATACTGCAAGTCCAGGGGACCTTGGTGGACCCCTGGGTATTTTGCTGGGGTCAGAGGCCCCTAGGTGGAGGGCCAGGGGGCACCCTGGGGCCTATACTGCAAGTTTAGGGAGAGAGGTGGACCCCTGGGTAGCTTGCTGGGGTCAGGGGCCCCACAATTGAGGGCCAGGGGGCACCCTGGGTCCTATACTGCAAGTCCAGGAAGGGAGGTACACCCCTGGGTAGCTTGCTGGGGTCAGAGGCCCCTAGGTGGAGGGCCAGGGGGCACCCTGGGGCCTATACTGCAAGTCCAGGAAGAGAGGTGGACTCCTGGGTAGCTTGCTGGGGTCACAGGCTCATAGGTTGAGGACCAGGGGGCACCCTGGGGCCTACACTGCAAGTCCAGGGAGAGATGTGGACCCCTGGGTAGCTTGCTGGGGTCAGGGGCCCCACAATTGAGGGCCAGGGGGCACCCTGGGTCCTATACTGCAAGTCCACGGAGGGAGGTACACCCCTGGGTAGCTTGCTGGGGTCAGAGGCCCCTAGGTGGAGGGCCATGGGGCACCCTGGGGCCTATACTGCAAGTCCAGGAAGAGAGGTGGACTCCTGGGTAGCTTGCTGGGGTCACAGGCTCATAGATTGAGGACCAGGGGGCACCCTGGGGCCTACACTGCAAGTCCAGGGAGAGAGGTCGACCGCTGGGTAGCTTGCTGGGGTCAGGGACCCCTAGGTGGAGGGCAAGGGGGCACCCTGGGGCCTACACTGCAAGTCCAGGGAGAGAGGTGGACCCCTAGGTATCTTGCTGGGGTCAGAGGCCCCTAGATGGAGCCCCAGGGGGCATCCTGGGGCCTACACTGCAAGTCCAGGGAGAGAGGTGGACCCCTGGGTAGCTTGTTGGGGTCAGGGGCATCTAGGTGGATGGCCAGCGGCACCCTGGGGCCTATACTGCAAGTCCAGGGACATAGGTGGACCCCTGGGTGGCTTGCTGGGATCAGGGGCCCCTAGTTGGAGGTCCAGGGGGCAACCTGGGGCCAATACTGCAAGTCCAGGGAGGGAAGTACACCCCTGGGTAGCTTGCTGGGATCAGAGACCCCTACGTGGAGTGCAAGGGGGCCAGGGGGCTCCCTGGGGCCTATATTGCAAGACCAGGGAGGGAGGTGGATCCCTGGGTAGCTTGCTGGGGTAAGGGGCCCCTAGTTGGAGGGCCAGGGGGCACCCTGGGGCCTACACTGCAAGTCGAGGGACATCGGTGGACCCCTGGGTAGCTTGTTGGGGTCAGAGGCCCCTAGGTGGAGGGCCAGGGGGCACCCTGGGGCCTATACTGCAAGTATAAGAAGAGAAGTGGACCCCTGGGTAGCTTTACTGGGGTCAGGGGCCCCTAGGTGGAGGGCCAGGGGCACCCTTGGGCCTATACTGCAAGTCCAGGAAGAGATGTGGACCCCTGGGTAGCTTGCTGGGTACAGGGGCCCCTAGATGGAGGGCCAGGGGGCACCCTGGGTCCAATACAGCAAGTCCAGGGAGGGAAGTACACCACTGGGTAGCTTGCTGGGATCAGAGACCCCTACGTGGAGTGCAAGGGGGCCAGGGGGCTCCCTGGGGCCTATACTGCAAGACCAGGGAGGGAGGTGGATCCCTGGGTAGCTTGCTGGGGTAAGGGGCCCCTAGTTGGAGGTCCAGGGGGCAACCTGGGGCCAATACTGCAAATCCAGGGAGAGAGGTGGACCCCTGAGTAGATTGCTAGGGTCAGAGGTCCCTAGGTGGAGGGCCAAGGGGCACCCTGGGGCCTATACTGCAAGTCTAGAGAGAGCTGTGGACCCCTGGGTAGCTTGTTGGGGTCAGGGGCCCTTAGGTGGAGGGCCAGTGGACACTCTTTGGGCTACACTGCAAGTCCAGGAAGAGAGGTGGAACCCTGGGTAGCTTTGCTGGGGTCAGGGGCCCCTAGGTGGAGGGCCAGGTGGAACCCTGTGGGCTATACTGCAAGTCCAGGAAGAGAGGTTGACCCCTGGGTAGCTTGCTGGGGTCAGGGGCCCCTAGGTGGATGGCCTGGGGGCACCCTGGGGCCTATACTGCAAGTCCAGGAAGAGAGATGGACCCCTGGGTAGCTTGCTGGGGTCAGGGGCCCCTAGGTGGAGGGCCAAGTGGCACCCTTTGGGCTATACTGCAAGTCCAGGGAGAGAGGTTGACCCCTGGGAGGCTTGCTGGGGTCAGGAGCCCCTAGGTGGACAGCCAGGGGGCACCCTGGGGCCTATACTGCAAGTCCCGGGAGAGAGGTGGACATCCGGGTAGCTTGCTGGGGTCAGGGGCTAATAGGTGGAGGGCCAGGGGGCATCCTGGGGTCTATACTGCAAGTCCATTAAGAGAAGTTGACCCCTGGGTAGCTTGCTGGGGTCAGAGGCCCATAGGTGGAGTGCCAGGGGGTCCCCTGGGGCCTATACTGCAAATCCAGGTAGAGAGGTGGACCCCTGGGTAGCTTGCTGGGGTCAGGGGCCCCTAGGTTTAGGGCCAGGGGAAACCCTGGGGCCTATACTGCAAGTCCAGGGAGGGAGGTGGACCCCTGGGTAGCTATCTGGGGTCAGGGGCGCCTAGGTGGAGGGCCAGGGGGCACCCTGGGGCATATACTGCAAGTTCAGGGAGAGAGGTGGACCCCTGGGTAGCTTGCTGGGGTCAGAGGCCCCTAAGTGGAGGGCCAGGGGGCACCCAGGGGCTATACTGCAAGTCCAGGGAGTGACGTGGACTCCTGGGTAGCTTGCTTGGGTCATAGGCTTACAGGAGGAGGGCCAGCGGGCACCCTGGGGCCTACACTGCAAGTCCAGGGAGAGAGGTGGACCCCTGGGTAGCTTGCTGGGGTCAGAGACCCCTAGGTGGAGGGCCAGGGGGCACCCTGGGGCCTACACTGCAAGTCCAGGGAGAGAGGTGGACCCCTGGGTAGCTTGCTGGGGTCAGAGACCCCTAGGTGGAGGGCCAGGCGGCACCCTAGGGCCTACACTGCAAGTCCAGGGAGATAGGTGGACCCCTGGGTTGCTTGCTGGGGTCAGAGGCCCCTAGATGGAGGCCCAGGGGGCACCCTGGGACCTGCACTGCAAGTCCAGGGAGAAAGGTGGACCCCTGGGTAGCTTGCTGGGGTCAGAGGCCCCTAGGTGGAGGGCCAGGGGGCACCCTGTTGCTTATACTGCAAGTCTAGGGAAAGAGGTACACACCTGGGTAGCTTGCTGGGGTCAGAGGCCCCTAGGTTGAGGGCCAGGGGGCACCCTGGGGCCTATACTGCAAGTCCAGGAAGAGAGGTGGACTCCTGGGTAGCTTGCTGGGGTCACAGGCTCATAGGTTGAGGACCAGGGGGCACCCTGGGGCCTACACTGTTAGTCCAGGGAGAGAGGTGGACCCCCGGGTAGCTTGCTGGGGTCAGAGACCCCTAGGTGGAGGGCCAGGGGGCACCCTGGGGCCTACACTGCAAGTCCAGGGAGAAAGGTGGACCCCTGGGTAGCTTGTTGGTGTCAGGAGCATCTAGGTGGATGGCCAGGGGGCACCCTGGGGCCCATAGTGCAAGTCCAGGGACATAGGTGGACCTCTGGGTAGCTTGCTTGGGTCAGGGGCCCTTAGGTGGAGGGCCAGGGGGCACCCTGGAGCTTATACTGCAAGTCCCGGGAGGGACGTACACCCCTGGGTAGCTTGCTGGGGTCAGAGGCCCCTAGATGGAGGCCCAGGGGGCACCCTGGGGCCTACACTGCAAGTCCTGGGAGAGAGGTGGACCCCTGGGTAGCTTGTTGGGGTCAGGGGCATCTAGGTGGATGGCCAGGGGCACCCTGGGGCCTATACTGCAAGTCCAGGGACATATGTGGACACCTGGGTAGCTTGCTCGGGTCAGAGGCCCTTAGGTGGACGACCAGGGGGCACCCAGGGGCCTACACTGCAAGTCCAGGGAGAGAGGTGGACCCCTGGGTAGCTTGCTGGGGTCAGAGACCCCTAGGTGGAGGGCCAGGGGGCACCCTGGGGCCTACACTGCAAGTCCAGGGAGAGAGCTGGACCCCTGGGTAGCTTGATGGTGTCAGAGACCCCTAGGAGGAGGGCAAGGGGGCACCCTGGGGCCTAAACTGTAAGTCCAAGGAGGGAGATCGACCCTTTGGTAGCTTGCTGGGGTCAGTGGCCCCTAGGTGAAGAACAGGGGGCACCCTGGGTCCTACACTGCAAGTCCAGGGAGGGATGTACACCCCTGGGTAGCTTGCTGGGGTCAGAGACCCCTAGGTTGAGGGCCAGGGGGCACCCTGGGGCCTATACTGCAAGTCCAGGAAGAGAGGTGGACTCCTGGGTAGCTTGCTGGGGTCACAGGCTCATAGGTTGAGGACCAGGGGGCACCCTGGGGCCTACACTGCAAGTCCAGGGAGAGAGGTGGACCCCTGGGTAGCTTGCTGGGGTCAGGGACCCCTAGGTGGAGGGCCAGGGGGCACCCTGGGGCCTATACTGCAAGTCCAGAGAGAGATGTGGACCCCTGTGTAGCTTGCTGGGGTCAGATGCCCCTAGATGGAGGCCCAGGGGGCACCCTGGGGTCTACACTGCAAGTCCAGGGAGAGAGGTGGACCCCTGGGTAGCTTGTTGGGGTCAGGGGCATCTAGGTGGATGGCCAGGGGCACCCTGGGGCCTATACTGCAAGTCCAGGGACATAGGTGGACCCCTGGGTAGCTTACTTGGGTCTGAGGCCCTTAGGTGGAGGGCCAGGGGGCACCCTGGGGCCTACACTGCAAGTCCAGGAAGAGAGGTGGACTCCTGGGTAGCTTGCTGGGGTCATAGGCTCATAGGTGGAGGACCAGGGGGCACCCAGGGGCCTACACTGCAAGTCCAGGGAGAGAGGTGGACCCCTGGGTAGCTTGCTGGGGTCAGAGACCCCTAGGTACAGGGCCAGGGTGCACCCTGGGGCCCACACTGCAAGTCCAGGGAGAGAGGTGGACCCCTGGGTAGCTTGCTGGAGTCAGAGGCCTCTAGGTGGAGTGCTAGGGTATCCCCTGGGGCCTATACTGCAAGTCCAGTGAGAGAGGTGGACCCCTGGGTAGCTTGCTGGGGTCAGAGGCCCCTAGGTGGAGGGCCGGGGGGCACCTTGTGGCCTATACTGCAAGTCCAGTGAGAGAGGTGGACTCCTGGGTAGCTTGCTGGGGTCATAGGCTCCTAGGTGGAGGGCCAGGGGGCAACCTGGGGCCTACACTGCAAGTACAGGGAGAGAGGTGTGGACCCCTGGGTAGCTTGCTGAAGTCAGAGGCCCCTAGGTGGAGGGCAAAAGGGCACCCTGGGGCCTACACTGCAAGTCCAGTAAGAGAGGTGGACCCCTGGGTAGCTTGCTGGGGTCAGAGGCCGATAGATGGAGGGTCAAGGGGCACCCTGGGGCCTATACTGCAAGTCCAGGGACATCGGTGGACCCCTGGGTAGCTTGCTGGGGTCAGAGGCCCCTAGGTGGAGGGCCAGGGGGCACCCTGGGGCCTATACTGCAAGTCCAGGGAGGGAGGCACACCCCTGAGTAGCTTGTTGGGATCTGGGGCCCCTTGGTGGAGGGCCAGGGGCACCCTTTGGGCTATACTGCAAGTCCAGGAAGAGAGGTGGACCCCTGGGTAGCTTGCTGGGGTCAGGGGCCCCTGGTTGGAGGTCCAGGGGGCAACCTGGGTTCTATACTGCAAGTCCAGGGAGAGAGGTGGACCCCTGGGTAGCTTGCTTGGGTCAGAGGCCCCTAGGTGGAGGGCCAGGGGCACCCTCTGGCCTATACTGCAAGTCCAGGGAGTGATGTGGACTCTTAGGTAGCTTGCTGGGGTCATAGGCTCATAGGTGGAGGGCCAGGGGTCACCCTGGGGCCTACACTGCAAGTAAAGGGAGTGAGATGGACCCCTGGGTAGCTTGCTTGGGTCAGACGCCCCCAAGTGGATGGCCAGGGGGCACCCTGGGGCCTTTACTGCAAGTCCAGGAAGAGAGGTGGACCCCTGGGTAGCTTGCTGGGGTCAGGGGCACCTAGGTGGAGGGCCAGGGGAAATCCTGGGGCCTATACTGCAAGTCCAGCAAGAGAGGTGGACCCCTGGGTAGCTTGCTGGGGTCAAGCGCCCCTAGGTGGAGTGCTAGGGAGGCACCCTGGGGCCTATTCTGCAAGTCCAGGGAGATTGGTTGACCCCTGGGTAGCTTGCTGGGGTAAGAGGCCCCTAAATGGAGTGCCAGGGGATCCCCTGGGGCCTATACTGCAAGTCCAGTGAGAGAGGTGGACCCCTGGGTAGCTTGCTGGGGTCAGTTGCCCCTAAGTGGAGGTTCCAGGGGGCACCCTGGGGCCTATACTGCAAGTCCAGGGAGTGAGGTGGACTCCTGGGTAGCTTGCTGAGGTCATAGGCTCCTAGGTGGAGGGCCAGGGGGCACCCTGGGGCCTACAATGCTAGTCCAGGGAGACAGGTTGACCCCTTGGTAGTTTGCTGGGGTCAGAGGCGCCTAGGTGGAGGGCAAGGGGGCATCCTGAGGCCTACACTGCATGTCCAGGGAGGGAGATGGACCCCTGGGTAGCTTGCTGGGGTCAGAGGCCCCTAGGTGGAGGGCCAAGGGGCACCCTGGGGCCTATACTGCAAGTCCAGGGACATCGGTGGACCCCTGGGTAGCTTGCTGGGGTCAGAGGCCCCTAGATGGAGGGCCAAAGGGCACCCTGGAGCCTATACTGCAAGTTCAGGGAAGGAGGTGGATCCCTGGGTAGTTTGTTGGGGTCAGGGGCATCTAGGTGGACGGCCAGGAGGCATCCTGGGGCCTATACTGCAAGTCCAGCAGCATCGGTGGACCCCTGGGTAGCTTGCTGGGGTCAGAGGCCCCTAAGTGGAGGGCCAAGGGGCACCCTTGGGCCTATACTGCAAGTCCAGGGACATCTGTGGACCCCTGGGTAGCTTGCTTGGGTCAGAGGCCCCTAGGTGGAGGGCCAGGGGGCACCCTCGGGCCTATACTGCAAGTCCAGGGAGTGATGTGGACTCCTGGGTAGCTTGCTGGTGTCATAGGCTCATAGGTGGAGGGCTAGGGGGCACCCTGGGGCCTACACTGCAAGTAAAAGGAGTGAGGTGGACCCCTGGGTAGCTTGCTTGGGTCAGACGCCCCCAGGTGGATGGCCAGGGAGCACCTTGGGGCCTCTACTGCAAGTCCAGGAAGAGAGGTGGACCCCTGGGTTGCTTGCTGGGGTCAGGGGCACCTAGGTGGAGGGCCAGCGGAAACCCTGGGGCCTATACTGCAAGTCCAGGAAGAGAGGTGGACCCCTGGGTAGCTTGCTGGGGTCAAGCGCCTCTAGGTGGAGTGCCAGGGAGGCACCCTAGGGCGTATTCTGCAAGTCCAGGGAGATTGGTTGACCCCTGGGTAGCTTGCTGGGGTAAGAGGCCCCTAAGTGGAGTGCCAGGGGATCCCCTGGGGCCTATACTGCAAGTCCAGTGAGAGAGGTGGACCCCTGGGTAGCTTGCTGGGGTCAGAGGCCCCTAAGTGGAGGGCCAGGGGGCACCCTGGATCCTATACTGCAAGTCCAGGGAGTGAGGTGGACTCCTGGGTAGCTTGCTGTGGTCATAGGCTCCTAGGTGGAGGGCCAGGGGGCACCCTGGGGCCTACAATGCTAGTCCAGGGAGACAGGTTGACCCCTGGGTAGCTTGCTGGGGTCAGAGGCGCCTAGGTGGAGGGCAAGGGGGCATCCTGGGGCCTACACTGCATGTCCAGGGAGGGAGATGGACCCCTGGGTAGCTTCCTGGGGTCAGAGGCCCCTAGGTGGAGGGCCAAGGGGCACCCTGGGATCTATACTGCAAGTCCAGGGACATCGGTGGACCCCTGGGTAGCTTGCTGGGGTCAGAGGCCCCTAGATAGAGGGCCAAGGGCACCCTGGGGCCTATCCTGCAAGTTCAGGGAAGGAGGTGGATCCCTGGGTAGTTTGTTGGGGTCAGGGGCATCTAGGTGGACGGCCAGGAGGCATCCTGGGGCCTCTACTGCAAGTCCAGCGGCATCGGTGGACACCTGGGTGACTTGCTTGGGTCAGGGGCCCTTAGGTGGAAGGCCAAGGGGCACCCTGGGGCCTATACTGCAAGTCCAGGGACATCTGTGGACCCCTGGGTAGCTTGCTGGGGTCAGAGGCCCCTGGCTGAATTGCCAGGGGTCACCCTGGGGCCTATACTGCAAGTTTAGGGAGGGAGGTGGATCCCTGGGTAGCTTGCTGGGGTCAGATACCCCTAGGTGGAGGGCCAGGGGGCACCCTGGGGCATTTATTGCAAGTCCAGGAAGAGAGGTGAACCCCTGGGTAGCTTGCTGGGGTCAGAGGCCCCTAAGTGGAGGGCCAGGGGGGCACCCTGGGGCCTATACTGCAAGTTCAGGAAGAGAAGTGGACCCCTGGTTAACTTGCTGGGGTCAGGGGCCCCTAGGTTGAAGGCCAGGGGGCACCCTGGGGCATATATTGCAAATCCAGGAAGAGAGGTGGACCCCTGGGTAGTTTGCTGGGGTCATAGGCCCCTAGGTGAAGGGCCAGGGGGCACCCTGGGGCCTACACTGCAAGTCCATTGAGAGAGGTGGACCGCTGGGTAGCTTGCTGGCGTCAGAGGCACCTAGGTGGAGGGCCAGGGGGCAATTTGGGGCCTACACTGCAAGTCCAGGGAGAGAGGTGGACCCCTGGGTAGCTTGCTGGGGTCAGAGAGCCCTAGGTGGAGGGCAAGGGGGCACCCTGGGGCCTACACTGCAAGTCCAGGGAGAGAGGTGGACCCCTGGGTAGCTTGCTGGGGTCAGAGGCCCCTAAGTGGAGGGCCAAGGGTTACCCTGGGGCCTATACTGCAAGTCCAGGGACATCTGTGAACCACTGGGTAGCTTGCTGGGGTCAGGGGCCCCTAGTTGGAGGTCCAGGGGGCAGCCTGGGTCCAATACTGCAAGTCCAGGGAGTGAGGTACACCCCTGGGTAGCTTGCTGGGATCGGAGACCCCTACGTGGAGTGCAAGGGGGCCAGGGGGCTACCTGGGGCCTATACTGCAAGACCAGGGAGGGAGGTGGATCCCTGGGTAACTTGCTGGGGTAAGGGGCCCCTAGTTGGAGGTCCAGGGGGCAACCTGGGGCCAATACTGCAAATCCAGGGAGAGAGGTGGACCCCTGGGTTGGTTGCTAGGGTCAGAGGTCCCTAGGTGGAGGGCCAGGGGGCACCCTGGGGCCTATACTGCAAGTCTAGAGAGAGATATGGACCCCTGGGTAGCTTGTTGGGGTCAGGGGCCCTTAGGTGGAGGGCCAGGGGACACCCTTTGGGCTACACTGCAAGTCTAGGAAGAGAGGGGGAACCCTGGGTAGCTTTGCTGGGGTCTGGGGCCTCTAGGTGGAGGGCCAGGTGGAACCCTGTGGGCTATACTGCAAGTCTAGGAAGAGAGGTTGACCCCTGGGTAGCTTGCTGGGGTCAGGGGCCCCTAGGTGGATGGCCTGGGGGCACCCTGGGGCCTATACTGCAAGTTCAGGGAAGGAGGTGGATCCCTGGGTAGTTTGTTGGGGTCAGGGGCATCTAGGTGGACGGCCAGGAGGCATCCTGGGGCCTATACTGCAAGTCCAGCGGCATCAGTGGACACCTGGGTGACTTGCTTGGGTCAGGGGCCCTTAGGTGGAAGGCCAAGGGGCACCCTGGGGCCTATACTGCAAGTCCAGGGACATCTGTGGACCCCTGGGTAGCTTGCTGGGGTCAGAGGCCCCTGGCTGAAGGGCCAGGGGTCACCCTGGGGCCTATACTGCAAGTTTAGGGAGGGAGGTGGATCCCTGGGTAGCTTGCTGGGGTCAGATGCCCCTAGCTGGAGGGCCAGGTGGCACCCTGGGGCATTTATTGCAATTCCAGGAAGAGAGGTGAACCCCTGGGTAGCTTGCTGGGGTCAGAGGCCCCTAAGTGGAGGGCCAGGGGGGCACCCTGGGGCCTATACTGCAAGTTCAGGAAGAGAAGTGGACCCCTGGGTAGCTTGCTGGCGTCAGAGGCCCCTAGGTGGAGGGCCAGGGTGCAATTTGGGGCCTACACTGCAAGTCCAGGGAGAGAGGTAGACCCCTGGGTAGCTTGCTGGGGTCAGAGAGCCCTAGGTGGAGGGCAAAGGGGCACCCTGGGGCCTACACTGCAAGTCCAGGGAGAGAGGTGGACCCCTGGGTAGCTTGCTGGGGTCAGAGGCCCCTAAGTGGAGGGCCAAGGGGCACCCTGGGGCCTACACTGCAAGTCCAGGGACATCTGTGGACCCCTGGGTAGCTTGCTGGGGTCAGGGGCCCCTAGTTGCAGGTCCAAGGGCCAACCTGTGTCCAATACTGCAAGTCCAGGGAGGGAGGTACACCCCTGGGTAGCTTGCTGGGATCGGAGACCCCTACGTGGAGTGCAAGGGGGCCAGGGGGCTCCCTGGGGCCTATACTGCAAGACCAGGGAGGGAGGTGGATCCCTGGGTAGCTTGCTGGGGTAAGGGGCCCCTAGTTGGAGGTCCAGGGGGCAACCTGGGGCCAATACTGCAAATCCAAGGAGAGAGGTGCTAGGGTCAGAGGTCCCTAGGTGGAGGGCCAGGGGGCACCCTGGGGCCTATACTGCAAGTCTAGAGAGAGATGTGGACCCCTGGGTAGCTTGTTGGGGTCAGGGGCCCTTAGGTGGAGGGCCAGGGGACACCCTTTGGGCTACACTGCAAGTCTAGGAAAAGAGGGGGGGCCCTGGGTAGCTTTGCTGGGGTCTGGGGCCTCTAGGTGGAGGGCCAGGTGGAACCCTGTGGGCTATACTGCAAGTCCAGGAAGAGAGGTTGACCCCTGGGTAGCTTGCTGGGGTCAGGGGCCCCTAGGTGGATTGCCTGGGGGCACCCTGGGGCCTATACTGCAAGTCCAGGAAGAGAGATGGACCCCTGGGTAGCTTGCTGGGGTCGGGGGCCCCTAGGTGGAGGGCCAAGTGGCACCCTTTGGGCTATACTGCAAGTCCAAGGAGAGCGGTTGACCCCTGGGAGGCTTGCTGGCGTCAGGAGCCCCTAGGTGGACGGCCAGGGGGCACCCTGGGGCCTATTCTGCAAGTCCAGGGAGGGAGGTGGATATCCGGGTAGCTTGCTGGGGTCACAGGCTCATAGGTGGAGGACCAGAGGGCACCGTGGGGCCTACACTGCAAGTCCAGGGAGAGAGGTGGACCCCTGGGTAGCTTGCTGGGGTCAGAGGCCCCTAGATGGAGGACCAGGGGGCACCCTGGGGCCTACACTGCAAGTCCAGGGAGAGAGGTGGACCCCTGGGTAGCTTGTTGTGGTCAGGGGCATCTAGGTGGATGGCCAGGGGGCACCCTGGGGCCTATACTGCAAGTCCAGGGAGAGAGGTGGACCCCCGGGTAGCTTGCTGGGGTCAGGGGCCCTTAGGTGGAGGGCCAGGGGGCACCTTGGGGCCTATACTGCAAGTCCAGGAAGAGAGGTGGACTCCTGGGTAGCTTGCTGGGGTCACAGGCTTATAGGTTGAGGACCAGGGGGCACCCTGGGGCCTACACTGCAAGTCCAGGGAGAGAGGTGGACCCCTGGGTAGCTTGCTGGGGTCAGGGACCACTACATGTAGGGCCAGGGGGCACCGTGGGGCCTACATTGCAAGTCCAGGGAGAGAGGTGGACCCCTAGTTAGCTTGCTGGGGTCAGAGGCCCCTAGATGGAGGTCCAGGGGGCACCCTGGGGCCTACACTGCAAGTCCAGGGAGAGAGGTGGACCCCTGGGTAGCTTGTTGGGGTCAGGGGCATCTAGGTGGATGGCCAGGGGCACCCTGGGGCCTATACTGCAAGTCCAGGGAATTAGGTGGACCCCTGGGTAGCTTGCTTGGGTCAGAGGCCCTTAGGTGGAGGGCCAGGGGGCACCCTGGGGCCTATACTGCAAGTCCAAGGAGAGAGGTGGACCCCTGGGTAGCTTGCTGGGGTCAGAGGCCCCTAGGTGGAGGGCCTAGGGGCACCCTGGGGCCTATACTGCAAGTCCAGGAAGAGATGTGGACCCCTGGGTAGCTTGCTGGGGTCAGGGGCTCCACAATTGAGGGTCAGGGGGCACCCTGGGTCCTATACTGCAAGTCCAGGGACGGAGGTACACCCCTGGGTAGCTTGCTGGGGTCAGAGGCCCCTAGGTGGAGGGCCAGGGGGCACCCTGGGGCCTATACTGCACGTCCAGGAAAAGAGGTGGACTCCTGGGTAGCTTGCTGGGGTCACAGGCTCATAGGTTGAGGACCAGGGGGCACCCTGGGGCCTACACTGCAAGTCCAGGGAGAGAGGTGGACCCCTGGGTAGCTTGCTGGGGTCAGGGACACCTAGGTGGAGGGCCAGGGGGCACCCTGGGGCCTACAATGCAAGTCCAGGGAGAGAGGTGGACCCCTAGGTAGCTTGCTAGGGTCAGAGGCCCCTAGATGGAGGCCCAGGGGGCACCCTGGGGCCTACACTGCAAGTCCAGGGAGAGAGGTGGACCCCTGGGTAGCTTGTTGGGGTCAGGGGCATCTAGGTGGATGGTCAAGGGGCACCCTGGGGCCTATACTGCAAGTCCAGGGACATAGGTGGACCCTTGGGTGGCTTGCTTGGGTCAGAGGCCCTTAGGTGGAGGTCCAGGGGGCACCTTGGGGCCTATACTGCAAATCCAGGAAGAGAGGTGGACTCCTGGGTAGCTTGCTGGGGTCATAGGCTCATAGGTGGAGGACCAGGGGGCACCCAGGGGCCTACACTGCAAGTCCAGGGAGAGAGGTGGACCCCTGGGTAGCTTGCTGGGGTCAGAGACCCCTAGGTGGAGGGCCAGGGGGCACCCTGGGGCCTACACTGCAAGTCCAGGGAGAGAGCTGGACCCCTTGGTAGCTTGTTGGGGTCAGAGACCCCTAGGAGGAGGGCAAGGGGGCACCCTGGGGCCTAAACTGCAAGTCCAAGGAGGGAGATGGACCCCTTGGTAGCTTGCTTGGTTCAGTGGCCCCTAGGTGAAGAACAGGGGGCACCTTGGGTCCTATACTGCAAGTTTAGGGAGATCGGTGGACCCCTGGGTAGCTTGCTGGAGTCAGAGGCATCTAGGTGGAGTGCCAGGGGATCCCCTGGGGCCTATACTGCAAGTCCAGTGAGAGAGGTGGACCACTGGGTAGCTTGCTGGGGTCAGAAGCCCCTAGGTGGAGGGCCAGGGGGCACCCTGTGGCCTATAATGCAAGTCTAGGGAGAGAGGTGGACTCCTGGGTAGCTTGCTGGGGTCATAGGCTCCTAGGTGGAGGGCCAGAGTGCAACCTGGGGCCTACACTATAAGTCCAGGGAGAGAGGTGGACCCCTGGGTAGCTTGCTGGGGTCAGAGGCCCCTATGTGGAGGGCAAAGGGGGACCCTGGGGCCTAAACTGCAAGTCCAGGGACATCGGTGGACCCCTGGGTAGCTTGCTGGGGTCAGAGGCCCATAGATGGAGGGTCAAGGGGCACCCTGGGGCCTATACTGCAAGTCCAGGGACATCGGTGGACCCCTGGGTAGCTTGCTGGGGTCAGAGGCCCCTATGTGGAGGGCAAAGGGGCACCCTGGGGCCTAAACTGCAAGTCCAGGGACATCGGTGGACCCCTGGGTAGCTTGCTGGGGTCAGAGGCCCTTAGATGGAGGGCCAGGGGGCACCCTGGGGCCTATACTGCAAGTCCAGGGATGGAGGTGGATCCCTGGGTAGCTTGTTGGGATCTGGGGCCCCTTGGTGGAGGGCCAGGGGCACCCTTTGGGCTAAACTGCAAGTCCAGGAAGAGAAGTGGACCCCTGGGTAGCTTGCTGGGGTCAGGGGCCCGTAGTTGGAGGTCTAGGGGGCAACCTGGGGCCTACACTCCAAGTCCAGGGAGAGAGGTGGACCCCTAGGTAGCTTGCTGGGGTCAGAGGCCCCTAGATGGAGGCCCAGGGGGCACCCTGGGGCCTACACTGCAAGTCCAGGGAGAGAGTTGGACCCCTGGGTAGCTTGTTGGGGTCAGGGGCATCTAGGTGGATGGCCAGGGGCACCCTGGGGCCTGCACTGCAAGTCCAGGGACATAGGTGGACCCCTGGGTGGCTTGCTTGGGTCAGAGGCCCTTAGGTGGAGGGCCAGGGGGCACCTTGGGGCCTATACTGCAAGTCCAGGAAGAGAGGTGGACTCCTGGGTAGCTTGCTGGGGTCATAGGCTCATAGGTGGAGGACCAGGGGGCACCCAGGGGCCTACACTGCAAGTCCAGGGAGAGAGGTGGACCCCTGGGTAGCTTGCTGGGGTCAGAGACTCCTAGGTGGAGGGCCAGGGGGCACCCTGGGCCTATACTGCAAGTCCAGGGACATCGGTGGACCCCTGGGTAGCTTGCTGGGGTCAGAGGCCCATAGATGGAGGGCCAGGGGGCACCCTGGGGCCTATACTGCAAGTCCAGGGAGGGAGGTGGATCCCTGGGTAGCTTGTTGGGATCTGGGGCCCCTTGGTGGAGGGCCAAGGGCACCCTTTGTGCTATACTGCAAGTCCAGGAAGAGAAGTGGACCCCTGGGTAGCTTGCTGGGGTCAGGGGCCCCTAGTTGGAGGTCCAGGGGGCAACCTGGGTTGTATACTGCAAGTCCAGGGAGAGAGGTGGACCCCTGGGTAGCTTGCTTGGGTCAGAGGCCCCTAGGGGGAGGGCCAGGGGGCACCCTGGGGCCTATACTGCAAGTCCAGGGACATCGGTGGACCCCTGGGTAGCTTGCTGGGGTCAGAGGCCCCTATGTGGAGGGCAAAGGGGCACCCTGGGGCCTACACTGCAAGTCCAGGGACATCGGTGGACCCCTGGGTAGCTTGCTGGGGTCAGAGGCCCATAGATGGAGGGCCAGGGGGCACCCTGGGTCCTATACTGCAAGTCCAGGGACGGAGGTACACCCCTGGGTAGCTTGCTGGGGTCAGAGGCCCCTAGGTGGAGGGCCAGGGGGCACCCTGGGGCCTATACTGCACGTCCAGGAAAAGAGGTGGACTCCTGGGTAGCTTGCTGGGGTCACAGGCTCATAGGTTGAGGACCAGGGGGCACCCTGGGGCCTACACTGCAAGTCCAGGGAGAGAGGTGGACCCCTGGGTAGCTTGCTGGGGTCAGGGACACCTAGGTGGAGGGCCAGGGGGCACCCTGGGGCCTACAATGCAAGTCCAGGGAGAGAGGTGGACCCCTAGGTAGCTTGCTAGGGTCAGAGGCCCCTAGATGGAGGCCCAGGGGGCACCCTGGGGCCTACACTGCAAGTCCAGGGAGAGAGGTGGACCCCTGGGTAGCTTGTTGGGGTCAGGGGCATCTAGGTGGATGGTCAAGGGGCACCCTGGGGCCTATACTGCAAGTCCAGGGACATAGGTGGACCCTTGGGTGGCTTGCTTGGGTCAGAGGCCCTTAGGTGGAGGTCCAGGGGGCACCTTGGGGCCTATACTGCAAATCCAGGAAGAGAGGTGGACTCCTGGGTAGCTTGCTGGGGTCATAGGCTCATAGGTGGAGGACCAGGGGGCACCCAGGGGCCTACACTGCAAGTCCAGGGAGAGAGGTGGACCCCTGGGTAGCTTGCTGGGGTCAGAGACCCCTAGGTGGAGGGCCAGGGGGCACCCTGGGGCCTACACTGCAAGTCCAGGGAGAGAGCTGGACCCCTTGGTAGCTTGTTGGGGTCAGAGACCCCTAGGAGGAGGGCAAGGGGGCACCCTGGGGCCTAAACTGCAAGTCCAAGGAGGGAGATGGACCCCTTGGTAGCTTGCTTGGTTCAGTGGCCCCTAGGTGAAGAACAGGGGGCACCTTGGGTCCTATACTGCAAGTTTAGGGAGATCGGTGGACCCCTGGGTAGCTTGCTGGAGTCAGAGGCATCTAGGTGGAGTGCCAGGGGATCCCCTGGGGCCTATACTGCAAGTCCAGTGAGAGAGGTGGACCACTGGGTAGCTTGCTGGGGTCAGAAGCCCCTAGGTGGAGGGCCAGGGGGCACCCTGTGGCCTATAATGCAAGTCTAGGGAGAGAGGTGGACTCCTGGGTAGCTTGCTGGGGTCATAGGCTCCTAGGTGGAGGGCCAGAGTGCAACCTGGGGCCTACACTATAAGTCCAGGGAGAGAGGTGGACCCCTGGGTAGCTTGCTGGGGTCAGAGGCCCCTATGTGGAGGGCAAAGGGGGACCCTGGGGCCTAAACTGCAAGTCCAGGGACATCGGTGGACCCCTGGGTAGCTTGCTGGGGTCAGAGGCCCATAGATGGAGGGTCAAGGGGCACCCTGGGGCCTATACTGCAAGTCCAGGGACATCGGTGGACCCCTGGGTAGCTTGCTGGGGTCAGAGGCCCCTATGTGGAGGGCAAAGGGGCACCCTGGGGCCTAAACTGCAAGTCCAGGGACATCGGTGGACCCCTGGGTAGCTTGCTGGGGTCAGAGGCCCTTAGATGGAGGGCCAGGGGGCACCCTGGGGCCTATACTGCAAGTCCAGGGATGGAGGTGGATCCCTGGGTAGCTTGTTGGGATCTGGGGCCCCTTGGTGGAGGGCCAGGGGCACCCTTTGGGCTAAACTGCAAGTCCAGGAAGAGAAGTGGACCCCTGGGTAGCTTGCTGGGGTCAGGGGCCCGTAGTTGGAGGTCTAGGGGGCAACCTGGGGCCTACACTCCAAGTCCAGGGAGAGAGGTGGACCCCTAGGTAGCTTGCTGGGGTCAGAGGCCCCTAGATGGAGGCCCAGGGGGCACCCTGGGGCCTACACTGCAAGTCCAGGGAGAGAGTTGGACCCCTGGGTAGCTTGTTGGGGTCAGGGGCATCTAGGTGGATGGCCAGGGGCACCCTGGGGCCTGCACTGCAAGTCCAGGGACATAGGTGGACCCCTGGGTGGCTTGCTTGGGTCAGAGGCCCTTAGGTGGAGGGCCAGGGGGCACCTTGGGGCCTATACTGCAAGTCCAGGAAGAGAGGTGGACTCCTGGGTAGCTTGCTGGGGTCATAGGCTCATAGGTGGAGGACCAGGGGGCACCCAGGGGCCTACACTGCAAGTCCAGGGAGAGAGGTGGACCCCTGGGTAGCTTGCTGGGGTCAGAGACTCCTAGGTGGAGGGCCAGGGGGCACCCTGGGCCTATACTGCAAGTCCAGGGACATCGGTGGACCCCTGGGTAGCTTGCTGGGGTCAGAGGCCCATAGATGGAGGGCCAGGGGGCACCCTGGGGCCTATACTGCAAGTCCAGGGAGGGAGGTGGATCCCTGGGTAGCTTGTTGGGATCTGGGGCCCCTTGGTGGAGGGCCAGGGGCACCCTTTGTGCTATACTGCAAGTCCAGGAAGAGAAGTGGACCCCTGGGTAGCTTGCTGGGGTCAGGGGCCCCTAGTTGGAGGTCCAGGGGGCAACCTGGGTTGTATACTGCAAGTCCAGGGAGAGAGGTGGACCCCTGGGTAGCTTGCTTGGGTCAGAGGCCCCTAGGGGGAGGGCCAGGGGGCACCCTGGGGCCTATACTGCAAGTCCAGGGACATCGGTGGACCCCTGGGTAGCTTGCTGGGGTCAGAGGCCCCTATGTGGAGGGCAAAGGGGCACCCTGGGGCCTACACTGCAAGTCCAGGGACATCGGTGGACCCCTGGGTAGCTTGCTGGGGTCAGAGGCCCATAGATGGAGGGCCAGGGGGCACCCTGGGGCCTATACTGCAAGTCCAGGGAGGGAGGTGGATCCCTGGGTAGCTTGTTGGGATCTGGGGCCCCTTGGTGGAGGGCCAGGGGCACCGTTTGGGCTATACTGCAAGTCCAGGAAGAGAAGTGGACCCCTGGGTAGCTTGCTGGGGTCAGGGGCCCCTAGTTGGAGGTCCAGGGGGCAACCTGGGTTCTCTACTGCAAGTACAGGGAGAGAGGTGGACCCCTGGGTAGCTTGCTTGGGTCAGAGGCCCCTAGGGGGAGGGCCAGGGGGCACCCGTGGGCCTATACTGCAAGTCCAGGGAGTAATGTGGACTCCTGGGTAGCTTGCTGGGGTCATAGGCTCAAAGGTGGAGGGCCAGGGGGCACCCTGGGGCCTACACTGAAAGTAAAGGGAGTGAGGTGGACCCAAGGATAGCTTGCTTGGGTCAGACGCCCCCAGGTGGATGGCCAGGGGGCACCCTGGGGCCTATACTGCAAGTCCAGGAAGAGAGGTGGACCCCTGGGTAGCTTGCTGGGGTCAGAGGCCCCTAAGTGGAGGGCCAGGGGGCACCCTGGGGCCTATCCTGCAAGTCCAGGGAGTGAGGTGGACTCCTGGGTAGCTTGCTGGTGTCTTGGGCACTTAGGTGGAGTGCCAGGGGGCACCCTGGGGCCTATACTGCAAGTCCATGAAGAGAGGTTGACACCTGGGTAGCTTGCTGAAGTCTGGAGCCCCTAGGTGGAGGGCCAGGGGGCACACTGGGGCCTATACTGCAAGTCCAGGAAGAGAGGTGGACCCCTGGGTAGCTTGCTGGGGTCAGAGGCCCCTAGGTGAAGGGCCAGGGTGCACCCTGGGGCCTATAATGCAAGTCCAAGGACATCGGTGGACCGCTGGGTAGCTTGCGGGGGTCAGAGGCCCCTAAGTGGAGGGCCAGGGGGCACCCTGGGGCCTATACTGGAAGCCCAGGGAGGGAGGTGGACCCCTGGGTAGCTTGCTGGGGTCAGGGTCCCCTAGGTGGAGGGCCAGGGGTCACCCTGTGGGCTATACTGCAAGTCCAGGAAGAGAGGTGAACCCCTGGGTAGCTTGCTGGGGTCATAGGCTCCTAGGTGGAGGGCCAGGGGGCACCCTGGGGCCTACACTGCAAATCCAGGGAGAGAGGTGGACCCCTGGGTAGCTTGCAGGGGTCAGAGGCCCCTAGGTGGAAGGCCAGGGGGCACCCTGGGGCCTATACTGCAAGTCCAGGGAGGTAGGTGGACCCCTGGGTAGCTTGATGGAGTCAGAGGCCCCTAGGTGGAGGGCCAGGGGTTCCCCTGGGGTATATACTGTAAGTCCAGGGAGTGAGGTGGACTTCTGGGTAGCTTGATGGGGTCATAGGCTCCTAGGTGGAGGGCCAGGGGGCACCCTGGGGCCTACACTGCAAGTCCAGGGAGAGATATGGACCCCTGGGTAGCTTGCTGGGGTCAGGGGCCCCTAGGTTGAGGTCCAGGGGGCACCCTGGGGCCTATACTGCAAGTCCAGGGACATCGGTGGACCCCTGGGTAGCTTGCTGGGGTCCGGGGCCCTTAGGTGGAGGGCCAGGGGGCACCCTGGGGCCTATACTGCAAGTCCAGGGAGTGAGTTGGACTCCTGGGTAGCTTGCTGGGGTCAGAGGCCCCTAGGTGGAGGGCCAGGGGGCACCCTGGGGCCTATACTGCAAGTCCAGGGACATCAGTTGACCCCTGGGTAGCTTGCTGGGGTCAGATGCCCCTAGGTGGAGGGCCAGGGGGCACCCTGGGGCCTATACTGCAAGTCCAGGGACATCGGTGGACCAATGGGTAGCTAGCTGGGGTCAGTGGCCCTTAGGTGGAGGGCCAGGGGGCAAGCTGGGGCCTATACTGCAAATCCAGGAAGAGAGGTTGACCCCTGGGTAGCTTGCTGAAGTCTGGAGCCCCTAGGTGGAGGGCCAGGGGGCACACTGGGGCCTATACTGCAAGTCCAGAGAGTGAGGTGGACTCCTGGGTAGCTTGCTTTGGTCAGAGGCTCTAGGTGGAGGGCCAGGGGGCACCCTGGGGCCTATACTGCAAGTCCAGGGACATCGGTGGACCCCTGGGTAGCTTGCTGGGGTCAGAGGCCCCTAGGTCGAGTGCCAGGGGGCACCCTGGGGCCTATACTGCAAGTCCAGGGACATCGGTGGACCAATGGGTAGCTTGCTGGGGTCAGGAGCCCATAGGTGGAGGGCCAGGGGGCACCTTGGGGCCTATACTGCAAATCCAGGAAGAGAGGTTGACCCCTGGGTAGCTTGCTAAAGTCTGGAGCCCCTAGGTGGAGGGCCAGGGGGCACACTGGGGCCTATACTGCAAGTCCAGGAAGAGAAGTGGACCCCTGGGTAGCTTGCTGGGGTGAGAGGCCCCTAGGTGAAGGGCCAGGGGGCACCCTGGGGCCTATAGTGCAAGTCCAATGACATCGGTGGACCGCTAGGTAGCTTGCGGGGGTCAGAGGCCCCTAAGTGGAGGGCCAAGGGGAACCCTTGGGCCTATACTGCAAGCCCAGGGAGGGAGGTGGACCCCTGGGTAGCTTGCTGGGGTCAGGGTCCCCTAGGTGGAGGGCCAGGGGTCACCCTGTGGGCTATACTGCAAGTCCAGGAAAAGCGGTGGACCCCTGGGTAGCTTGGTGGGGTCAGGGGCCCCTAGGTGGATGGCCAGGGAGCACCCTGGGGCCTATATTGCAAGTCCAGGAAGAGAGGTGGACCCCTGGGTATCTTGCTGGGGTCAGGGGCCCCTAGGTGGAGGGCCAGGTGGCAGCCTGTGGGCTATACTGCAAGTCCAGGAAGAGAGGTTGTCCCCTGGGTAGCTTGCTGAAGTCAGGAGCCCCTAGGTGAAAGGCCAGGGGGCACCCTGAGGCCTATACTGCAAGCCCAGGGAGATCAGTGGACCCCTGTGTAGATTGCTGAGGTCAGAGACCCCTATGTGGAGGGCCAGAAGGTCCCCTGGGGCCTATACTGCAAGTCCAGGGAGTGAGACGAACTCCTGGGTAGCTTGCTGGGGTCAGAGGCCCCTAGGTGGAGGGCCAGGGGGCACCCTGGGGCCTATACTGCAAGTCCAGGGACTTCGGTGGACCCCTGGGTAGCTTGCTGGGGTCATAGGCTCCTAGGTGGAGGGCCAGGGGGCACCCTGGGGCCTACACTGCAAGTCCAGGGAGAGAGGTGGACCGCTGGATAACTTGCTGGGGTCAGAGGCCCCTAGGTTGAGGTCGAGGGGGCACCCTGGGGCCTATACTGCAAGTCCAGGGACATCGGTGGACCCCTGGGTAGCTTGCTGGGGTCAGGGACCCTTAGGTGGAGGGCCAGGGGGCACCCTGGGGCCTAAACTGCAAGTCCAGGGAGAGAGGTGGACTCCTGGGTTGCTTGCTGGGGTCAGAGGCCCCTAGGTGGAGGGCCAGGGGGCACCCTGGGGCCTATACTGCAAGTCCAGGGACATCGGTGGACCCCTGGGTAGCTTGCTGGGGTCAGAGGCCCCTAGGTGGAGGGCCAGGGGGCAGCCTGGGGCCTATACTGCAAGTCCAGGGACATCTGTGGACCACTGGGTAGCTTGCTTGGGTCAGGGGCCCTTAGGTGGAGGGCCAGGGGGCACCCTGGGGTCTATACTGCAAAACCAGGAAGAGAGGTTGACCCCTGGGTAGCTTGCTGAAGTCTGGGGCCCCTAGGTGGAGGGCCAGGGGGCACACTGGGGCCTATACTGCAAGTCCAGGAAGAGAGGTGGACCCCTGGGTAGCTTGCTGGGGTCAGAGGCCCCTAGGTGAAGTGCCAGGGGGCACCCTGGGGCCTATACTACAAGTCCAAAGAGATCGGTGGACCGCTGGGTAGCTTGCAGGGGTCAGAGGCCCCTAAGTTGAGGGCCAGGGGGCACCCTGGGGCCTATACTGCAAGCTCAGGGAGGGAGGTGGACCCCTGGGTAGCTTGCTGGGGTCAGGGTCCCCTAGGTGGAGGGCCAGGGGTCACCCTGTGGGCTATACTGCAAGTCCAGGAAGAGAGGTGGACCCCTGGGTAGCTTGGTGGGGTCAGGGGCCCCTAGTTTGATGGCCAGGGGGCACCCTGGGGCCTATGTTGCATGTCCAGGAAGAGAAGTGGACCCCTGGGTAGCTTGCTGGGGTCAGGCGCCCCTAGGGGAAAGGCCAGGGGGCACCCTGAGGCCTATACTGCAAGAACAGGGAGGGAGGTGGACCCCTGGGTAGCTTGCTGGGGTCAGGGTCCCCTAGGTGGAGGGCCAGGGGGCACCCTGTGGGCTACACTGCAAGTCCAGGGAGAGAGGTGGACCCCTGGGTAGCTTGCTGGGGTCAGAGGCCCCTAGGTGGAAGGCCAGTGGCACCCTGGCGCCTATACTGCAAGTCCAGGGAGGTAGGTGGACCCCTGGGTAGCTTGCTGGAGTCAGAGGCTCCTAGGTGGAGGGCCAGGGGTTCCCCTGGGGCCTATACTGCAAGTCAAGGAAGAGAGGTTGACCCCTGGGTAGCTTGCTGGGGTCAGAGGCCCCTAGGTGAATGGCCAGGGGGCACCCTGGGGCCTATACTGCAAGAACAGGGAGGGAGGTGGACCCCTGGGTAGCTTGCTGGGGTCAGGGTCCCCTAGGTGGAGGGCCAGGGGGCACCCTCTGGGCTATACTGCAAGTCCAGGAAGAGAGGTGGACCCCTGGGTAGCTTGCTGGGGTCATAGGCTCCTAGGTGGAGGGCCAGGGGGCACCCTGGGGCCTACACTGCAAGTCTAGGGAGAGAGGTGGACCCCTGGGTAGCTTGCTGGGGTCAGAGGCCCCTAGGTGGAAGGCCAGGGTCACCCTGGGGCCTATACTGCAAGTCCAGGGAGGTAGGTGGACCCCTGGGTAGCTTGCTGGAGTCAGAGGCCCCTAGGTGGAAGGCCAGGGGTTCCCCTGGGGCCTATACTGCAAGTCCAGGGAGTGAGGTGGACTTCTGGGTAGCTTGCTGGGGTCAGGGGCCCCTAGGTGGAGGACCAGGGGGCACCCTGGGGCCTATACTGCAAGTCCAGGGACATCGGTGGAAAACTGGGTAGCTTGCTTGGGTCAGGGGTCTTAGGTGGAGGGCCAGGGGGCACCCTGAGGCCTATACTGCAAGTCCAGGGAGATCAGTGGACCCCTGGGTAGTTTGCCGAGGTCAGGGGCCCTTAGGTGGAGGGCCATGGGGCACCCTGGGGACTATACTTCAAGTCCAGGAATAGAGGTGGACCCCTGGGTAGCTTGCTGGGGTTAGGGGCCCCTAGGTGGAGGGCCAGGTGGCAGCCTGTGGGCTATACTGCAAGTCCAGGAAGAGAGGTTGACCCCTGGGTAGCTTGTTGAAGTCAGGAGCCACTAGGTGGAGGGCCAGGGGGCACACTGGGGCCTATACTGCAAGTCTAAGAAGAGAGGTGGACCCCTGGGTAGCTTGCTGGGGTCAGAGGCCCCTAGGTGAAGGGCCAGGGGGCACCCTGGGGCCTATACTGCAAGTCCAGGGAGATCGGTGGACCCCTGGGTAGCTTGCTGGGGTCAGGCTTCCCTAGGTGAAGGGCCAGGGGGCACCCTGAGGCCTATACTGCAAGCCCAGGAAGGGAGGTTGACCCCTGGGTAGCTTGCTGAAGTCAGGAGCCACTAGGTGGAGGGCCAGGGGGCACACTGGGGCCTATACTGCAAGTCTAGGAAGAGAGGTGGACACCTGGGTAGCTTGCTGGGGTCAGAGGCCCCTAGGTGAAGGGCCAGGGGGCACCCTGGGGCCTATACTGCAAGTCCAGGGAGATCGGTGGACCCCTGGGTAGCTTGCTGGGGTCAGGCATCCCTAGGTGAAGGGCCAGGGCGCACCCTGAGGCCTATACTGTAAGCCCAGGGAGGGAGGTGGACCCCTGGGTAGCTTGCTGGGGTCAGGGTCCCCTAGGTGGATGGCCAGGGGGCACCCTGTGGGCTATACTGCAAGTCCAGGAAGAGAGGTGGACCCCTGGGTAGCTTGCTGGGGTCAGGGTCCCCTAGGTGGATGGCCAGGGGGCACCCTGTGGGCTATATTGCAAGTCCAGGAATGAGAGGTGGACCACTGGTTAGCTTGCTGGGGTCAGAGGCCCCTAGGTGGAGGGCCAGGGGTTCTCCTGGGGTATATACTGCAAGTCCAGGGAGTGAGGTGGACTTCTGGGTAGCTTGATGGGGTCATAGGCTCCTAGGTGGAGGGCCAGGGGCACCCTGGGGCCTACAATGCAAGTCCAGGGAGAGATGTGGACCCCTGGGTAGCTTGCTGGGGTCAGGGGCCCCTAGGTTGAGGTCCAGGGGGCACCCTGGGGCCTATACTGCAAGTCCAGGGAAAGAGGTGGACCCCTGGGTAGCTTGCTGGGGTCAGGGGCGCTTAGGTGGAGTGCCAGGGGGCACCCTGGGGCCTATACTGCAAGTCCATGGAGTGATGTGGACTCCTGGGTAGCTTGCTGGGGTCAGAGGCCCCTAGGTGTAGGGCCAGGGGGCACCCTGGGGCCTATACTGCAAGTCCAGGGACATCGGTGGACCCCTGGGTAGCTTGCTGGGGTCAGAGGAACCTAGGTGGAGGGCCAGGGGGCACTCTGGGGCCTATACTGCAAGTCTAGGGACATCGGTGGACCCCTGGGTAGCTTGCTGGGGTCAGAGGCCCCTAGGTGGAGGGCCAGGGGGCACCCTGGGGCCTATATTGCAAGTCCAGGGACATCGGTGGACCAATGGGTAGCTTGCTGGGGTCAGGGGCCCTTAGGTGGAGGGCCAGGGGGCACCCTGGGGCCTTTACTGCAAGTCCAGGAAGAGAGGTTGACCCCTGGGTAGCTTGCTGAAGTCTGGAGCCCCTAGGTGGAGGGCCAGGGGACACACTGGGGCCTATACTGCAAGTCCAGGAAGAGAGGTGGACCCCTGGGTAGCTTGCTGGGGTCAGGGGCCCCTAGGTGGAGGGCCAGGTGGCAGCCTGTGGGCTATACTGCAAGTCCAGGAAGAGAGGTTGACCCCTGGGTAGCTTGCTGAAGTCAGGCGCCCCTAGGTGATAGGCCAGGGGGCACCCTGAGGCCTATACTGCAAGCCCAGGGAGAACAGTGGACCCCTGTGTAGATTGCTGAGGTCAGAGACCCCTATGTGGAGGGGCAGAAGGTCCCCTGGGGCCTATACTGCAAGTCCAGGTAGTGAGATGGACTCCTGGGTAGCTTGCTGGGGTCAGAGGTTCTATGTGGAGGGCCAGGGGGCACCATGGGGCCTATACTGCAAGTCCAGGGACATCGGTGGACCCCTGGGTAGCTTGCTGGGGTCATAGGCTCCTAGGTGGAGGGCCAGGGGGCACCCTGGGGCCTACACTGCAAGTCCGGGGAGAGAGGTGGACCGCTGGATAACTTGCTGGGGTCAGAGGCCCCTAGGTGGAAGGCCAGGGGGCACCCTGGGGCCTATACTGCAAGTCCAGGGAGGTAGGTGGACCCCTGGGTAGCTTGCTGGGGTCAGAGGCCCCTAGGTGGAGGGCCAGGGGGCACCCTGGGGCCTATACTGCAAGTCCAGGGACATCGGTGGACCCCTGGGTAGCTTGCTGGGGTCATAGGCTCCTAGGTGGAGGGCTAGGGGGCACCCTGGGGCCTACACTGCAAGTCCAGGGACATCGGTGGACCCCTGGGTAGCTTGCTGGGGTCAGAGGCCCCTAGGTGGAGGGCCTGTGGGCTATACTGCAAGTCCAGGAAGAGAGGTGTACCCCTGGGTAGCTTGCTGAAGTCAGGAGCCACTAGGTGGAGGGCCAGGGGGCACACTGGGGCCTATACTGCAAGTCTAGGAAGAGAGGTGGACCCCTGGGTAGCTTGCTGGGGTCAGGGTCCCCTAGGTGGATGGCCAGGGGGCACCCTGTGGGCTATATTGCAAGTCCAGGAAGAGAGGTGGACCACTGGGTAGCTTGCTGGGGTCAGGCTTCCCTAGGTGGAGGGCACCCTGGGGCCTCTACTGCAAGTCCAGGGAGATTGGTGGAACCCTGAGTAGCTTGCTGGGGTCAGGCATCCCTAGGTGAAGGGCCAGGGGGCACCCTGAGGCCTATACTGTAAGCCCAGGGAGGGAGGTGGACCCCTGGGTAGCTTGCTGGGGTCAGGGTCCCCTAGGTGGATGGCCAGGGGGCACCCTGTGGGCTATACTGCAAGTCCAGGAAGAGAGGTGGACCCCTGGGTAGCTTGCTGGGGTCAGGGTCCCCTAGGTGGAGGGCCAGGGGGTACCCTGGGGCCTATACTGCAAGTCCAGGGACATCGGTGGACCCCTGGGTAGCTTGCTGGGGTCAGGCTTCCCTAGGTGGAGGGCCAGGGGGCACCCTGGGGCCTATACTGCAAGTCCAGGAAGAGAGGTGGACCCCTGGGTAGCTTGCTGAAGTCAGAGGCCCCTAGGTGAAGGGCCAGGGGGCACCCTGGGGCCTATACTGCAAGTCCAATGACATCGGTGGACCGCTGGGTAGCTTGCGGGGGTCAGAGGCCCCTAAGTGGAGGACCAGGGGGCACCCTGGGGCCTATACTGCAAGCCCAGGGAGGGAGTTGGACCCCTGGGTAGCTTGCTGGGGTCAGGGTCCCCTAAGTGGAGAGCCAGTGGTCACCCTGTGGGCTATACTGCAAGTCCAGGAAGAGAGGTGGACCCCTGGGTAGCTTGGTGGGGTCAAGGGCCCCTAGGTGGATGGCCAGGGGGCACCCTGGGGCCTATATTGCAAGTCCAGGAAGAGAGGTGGACCCCTGGGTATCTTGCTGGGGTCAGGCGCCCGTAGGTGAAAGGCCAGGGGGCACCCTGAGGCCTATACTGCAAGCCCAGGGAGGGAGGTGGACCCCTGGGTAGCTTGCTGGGGTCAGGGTCCCCTAGGTGGAGGGCCAGGTGGTACCCTGGGGCCTATACTGCAAGTCCAGGGACATCGGTGGACCCCTGGGTAGCTTGCTGGGGTCAGAGGCCCCTAGGTGGAGGGCCAGGGGGCACCGTGGGGCCTATACTGCAAGTCCAGGGACAACGGTGGACCCCTGGGTAGCTTGCTGGGGTCGGAGGCCCCTAGGTGGAGGGCCAGGGATTCCCCTGGGGCCTATACTGCAAGTCCAGGGAGTGAGGTGGACTTCTGGGTAGCTTGCTGGGGTCAGAGGCTCCTAGGTGGAGGGCCAGGGGGCACCCTGGGGCCTACACTGCAAGTCCAGGGAGAGATTTGGACACCTGGGTAGATTGCTGGGGTCAGGGGCCCCTAGGTGGAGGTCCAGGGGGCACCCTGAGGCCTATACTGCAAGTCCAGGGAGATCAGTGGACCCCTGGGTAGCTTGCTGAGGTCAGAGACTCCTATGTGGAGGGCCAGAAGGTTCCCTGGGGCCTATACTTCAAGTCCAGGGAGTGAGGTGGACTCCTGGGTAGCTTGCTGGGGTCAGAGGCCCCTGGGTGGAGGGCCAGGGGGCACCCTGGGGCCTATACTGCAAGTCCAGGGACATCGGTGGACCCCTGGGTAGCTTGCTGGGGTTAGGGGCACCCTGGTGGAGGGCCAGATGGCAGCCTGTGGGCTATACTGCAAGTCCAGGAAGAGAGGTTGACCCCTGGGTAGATTGCTGAAGTCAGGAGCCACTAGGTGGAGGGCCAGGGGGCACACTGGGGCCTATACTGCAAGTCTAGGAAGAGAGGTGGACCCCTGGGTAGCTTGCTGGGGTGAGGCCCCTAGGTGAAGGGCCAGGGGGCAGCCTGTGGGCTATACTGCAAGTCCAGGAAGAGAGGTTGACCCCTGGGTAGATTGCTGAAGTCAGGAGCCACTAGGTGGAGGGCCAGGGGGCACACTGGGGCCTATACTGCAAGTCCAGGGAGATCGGTGGACCCCTGGGTAGCTTGCTGGGGTCAGGCTTCCCTAGGTGAAGGGCCAGGGGGCACCCTGAGGCCTATACTGCAAGCCCAGGAGGGGAGGTGGACCCCTGGGTAGCTTGGTGGGGTCAGGGTCCCCTAGGTGGATGGCCAGGGGGCACCCTGTGGGCTATACTGCAAGTCCAGGAAGAGAGGTGGACCCCGGGGTAGCTTGCTGAAGTCAGGAGCCACTAGGTGGAGGGCCAGGGGGCACACTGGGGCCTATACTGCAAGTCCAGGGAGATCGGTGGACCCCTGGGTAGCTTGCTGGGGTCAGGCTTCCCTAGGTGAAGGGCCAGGGGGCACCCTGAGGCCTATACTGCAAGCCCAGGAGGGGAGGTGGACCCCTGGGTAGCTTGGTGGGGTCAGGGTCCCCTAGGTGGATGGCCAGGGGGCACCCTGTGGGCTATACTGCAAGTCCAGGAAGAGAGGTGGACCCCGGGGTAGCTTGCTGGGGTCAGAGGCCCCTAGGTGGAGGGCCAAGGGGCACCCTGGGGCCTATACTGCAAGTCCAGGGACATCGGTGGACCCCTGGGTAGCTTGCTGGGGTCAAAGGGCCCTAGGTGGACGGCCAGGGGTTCCCCTGGGGCCTATACTGCAAGTCCAGGGAGTGAGGTGGACGTCTGGGTAGCTTGGTGGGGTCATAGGCTGCTAGGTGGAGGGCCAGGGGGCACCCTGGGGCCTACACTGCAAGTCCAGGGAGAGATGTGGACCCCTGGGTAGCTTGCTGGGGTCTGGGGCCCCTAGTTTGAGGTCCAGGGGGCACCCTGGGGCCTTTACTGCAAGTCCAGGGACATCGGTGGACCCCTGGGTAGCTTGCTGGGGTCAGGGGCCCTTAGGTGGAGGGCCAGGGGGCACCCTGGGGCCTATACTGCAAGTCCAGGGAGTGAGGTGGACTCCTGGGTAGCTTGCTGGGGTAAGAGGCCCCTAGGTGGAGGGCCAGGGGGCACCCTGGGGCCTATACTGCAAGTCCAGGCACATCGGTGGACCACTGGGTAGCTTGCTGGGGTCAGGGGCCCTTAGGTGGAGGGCCAGGGGGCACCCTGGGGCCTGTACTGTAAGTCCAGGAAGAGAAGTGGACCCCTGGGTAGCTAACTGGGGTCAGTGTCCCCTAGGTGGAGGGAGAGTTGGCACACTGGGGCCTATACTGCAAGTCTAGGAAGAGAGGTGGACCCCTGGGTAGCTTGCTGGGGTCAGGGGCCCCTAGGTGGAGGGCCAGGTGGCAGCCTGTGGGCTATACTGCAAGTCCAGGAAGAGAGGTTGACCCCTGGGTAGCTTGCTGAAGTCAGGAGCCCCTAGGTGGAGGGCCAGGGGGCACACTGGGGCCTATACTGCAAGTCCAGGAACAGAGGTGGACCCCTGGGTAGCTTGCTGGGGTCAGAGGCCCCTATGTGAAGGGCCAGGGGGCACCCTATACTGCAAGCCCAGGGAGGGAGGTGGACAACTGGGTAGCTTGCTGGGGTCAGGGTCCCCTAGGTGGAGGGCCAGGGGGCACCCTATGGGCTATACTGCAAGTAGAGGTAGAGAGGTGGACCCCTGGGTAGCTTGCTGGTGTCATAGGCTCCTAGGTGGAGGGCCAGGGGGCACCCTGGGGCCTACACTGCAAGTCCAGGGAGAGAGGTGGACCCCTGGGTAGCTTGCTGGGGTCAGGCGCCCCTAGGCGAAAGGCCAGGGGGCACCCTGAGGCCTATACTGCATGCCCAGGGAGGGAGGTGGACCCCTGGGTAGCTTGCTGGGGTCAGGGTCCCCTAGGTGGAGGGCCAGGCGGCACCCTGTGGGCTATACTGCAAGTCCAGGAAGAGAGGTGGACCCCTGGGTAGCTTGCTGGGGTCATAGGCTCCTAGGTGGAGGGCCAGGGGGCACCCTGGGCCCTACACTGCAAGTCCAGGGAAATCGGTGGACCCCTGGGTAGCTTGCTGAGGTCAGAGGCCCCTAGGTGGAAGGCCAGGGGGCACCCTGGTGCCTATACTGCAAGTCCAGGGAGGTAGGTGGACCCCTGGGTAGCTTGCTGGAGTCAAAGGCCCCTTGGTGGAGGGCCAAGGGGCACCCTGGGGCCTATACTGCAAGTCCAGGGACATCGGTGGACCCCTGGGTAGCTTGCTGGGGTCAGAGGCCCCTAGGTGGAGGGCCAGGGGTTCCCCTGGAGCCTATACTGCAAGTCCAGGGAGTGAGGTGGACTTCTGGGTAGCTTGCTGGGGTCATAGGCTCCTAGGTGGAGGGCCAGGGGGCACCCTGGGGCCTATATTGCAAGTCCAGGGACATCGGTGGACCCCTGGGTAGCTTGCTGGGGTCAGGGGCCCTTAGGTGGAGGGCCAGGGGGCACCCTCGGGCCTATACTGCAAGTCCAGGGAGTGAGGTGGACTCCTGGGTAGCTTGCTGGGGTAATAGGCCCCTAGGTGGAGGGCCAGGGGGCACCCTGGGGCCTATACTGCAAGTCCAGGGACATCGGTGGACCCCTGGGTAGCTTGCTGGGGTCAGAGGCCCCTAGGTGGAGGGCCAGGGGGCACCCTGGGGCCTATACTGCAAGTCTAGGAAGAGAGGTTGACCACTGGGTAGCTTGCTGAAGTCAGGAGCCACTAGGTGGAGGGCCAGGGGGCACACTGGGGCCTATACTGCAAGTCTAGGAAGAGAGGTGGACCCCTGGGTAGCTTGCTGGGGTCAGAGGCCCCTAGGTGAAGGGCCAGGGGGCACCCTGGGGCCTATACTGCAAGTCCAGGGAGATCGGTGAACCCCTGGGCAGCTTGCTGGGGTCAGGCATCCCTAGGTGAAGGGCCAAGGGGCACCCTGAGGCCTATACTGCAAGTCCAGGAAGAGAGGTGGACCCCTGGGTAGCTTGCTGGGGTCAGGGTCCCCTAGGTGGATGGCCAGGGGGCACCCTGTGGGCTATATTGCAAGTCCAGGAAGAGAGGCGTACCACTGGTTAGCTTGCTGGGGTCAGAGGCCCCTAGGTGGAGGGCCAGGGGTTCCCCTGGGGTATATACTGCAAGTCCAGGGAGTGAGGTGGACTTCTGGGTAGCTTGATGGGGTCATAGGCTCCTAGGTGGAGGGCCAGGGGAAACCCTGGGGCCTACAATGCAAGTCCAGGGAGAGATGTGGACCCCTGGGTAGCTTGCTGGGGTCAGGGGCCCCTAGGTTGAGGTCCAGGGGGCACCCTGGGGCCTATACTGCAAGTCCAGGGACATCGGTGGACCCCTGGGTAGCTTGCTGGGGTCAGGGGCCCTTAGGTGGAGGGCCAGGGGGCACCCTGGGGCCTATACTGCAAGTCCAGGGAGTGAGGTGGACTCCTGGGTAGCTTGCTGGGGTCAGAGGCCCCTAGGTGTAGGGCCAGGGGGCACCCTGGGGCCTAAACTGCAAGTCCAGGGACATCGGTGGACCCCTGGGTAGCTTGCTGGGGTCAGAGGGCCCTAGGCTGAGGGCCAGGGGGCACCCTGGGGCCTATACTGCAAGTCCAGGGAAATCGGTGGACCACTGTGTAGCTTGCTGGGGTCAGGGGCCCTTAGGTGGAGGGCCATGGGGCACCCTTGGGCCTATACTGCAAGTCCAGGAAGAAACGTGGACCCCTGGGTAGCTTGCTGGGGTTAGTGGCACCTAGGTGGAGGGCCAGGTGGCAGCCTGTGGGCTATACTGCAAGTCCAGGAAGAGAGGTTGACCCCTGGGTAGCTTGCTGAAGTCAGGAGCCACTAGGTGGAGGGCAAGGGGGCACACTGGGGCCTATACTGAAAGTCTAGGAAGAGAGGTGGACCCCTGGGTAGCTTGCTGGGGTCAGAGGCCCCTATGTGAAGGGCCAGGGGGCACCCTGGGGCCTATACTGCAAGTCCAGGGAGATCGGTGGACCCCTGGGTAGCTTGCTGGAGTCAGAGGCCCCTAGGTGGAGGGCCAAGGGGCACCCTGGGGCCTATACTGCAAGTCCAGAGACAACGGTGGACCCCTGGGTAGCTTGCTGGGGTCAGAGGCCCCTAGGTGGAGGGCCAGGGATTCCCCTGGGGCCTATACTGCAAGTCCAGGGACATCGGTGGACCCCTGGGTAGCTTGCTGGGGTCAGGGGCCCTTAGGTAGAGGGCCAGGGGGCACCCTTGGGCCTATACTGCAAGTCCAGGGAGTGAGGTGGACTCCTGGGTAGCTTGCTGGGGTAATAGGCCCCTAGGTGGAGGGCCAGGGGGCACCCTGGGGCCTACACTGCAAGTCCTGGGACAACGGTGGTCCCCTGGGTAGCTTGCTGGGGTCAGAGGCCCCTGGGTGGAGGGCCAGGGGGCACTCTGGGGCCTATACTACAAGTCCAGGGACATCGGTGGACCACTGTGTAGCTTGCTGGGGTCAGGGGCCCTTAGGTGGAGGGCCAGTTGGCACCCTGGGGCCTATACTGCAAGTCCAGGAAGAGAGGTTGACCACTGGGTAGCTTGCTGAAGTCTGGAGCCCCTAGGTGGAGGGCCAGGGGGCACCCTGAGGCCTATACTGCAAGTCCAGGGAGAGAGGTGGACCCCTGGGTAGCTTGTGGGGGTCAGATACCCCTAAGTGGAGGGCCAGGGGGCACCCTGGGGCCTATACTGCAAGCCCAGGGAGGGAGGTGGACCCCTGGGTAGCTTGCTGGGGTCAGGGTCCCCTAGGTGGAGGGCCAGGGGTCACACTGTGGGCTATACTGCAAGTCCAGGAATAGAGGTGGACCCCTGGGTAGCTTGGTGGGGTCAGGGGCCCCTAGGTGGATGGCCACGGGGCACCCTGGGGCCTATATTGCAAGTCCAGTAAGAGAGGTGGACCCCTGGGTAGCTTGCTGGGGTCAGGCGCCCCTAGGTGGAGGTCCAGGGGGCACCCTGGGGCCTATACTGCAAGTCCAGGGACATCGGTGGACCCCTGGGTAGCTTGCTGGGGTCAGAGGCCCTTAGGTGGAGGGCCAGGGGGCACCCTGAGGCCTATACTTTAAGTCCAGGGAGAGCAGTGGACCCCTGGGTAGCTTGCTGAGGTCAGACACCCCTATGTGGAGGGCCAGAAGGTCCCCTGGGGCCTATACTGCAAGTCCAGGAAGAGAAGTGGACCCCTGGGTAGCTTGCTGGGGTCAGGGTCCCATAGGTGGAGGGAGAGGGGGCACACTGGGGCCTATACTGCAAGTCCAGGAAGAGAGGTTGACCCCTGGGTAGCTTGCTGAAGTCAGGAGCCCCTAGGTGGAGGGCCAGGGGGCACACTGGGGCCTATACTGCAAGTCCAGGAAGAGAGGTGGACCCCTGGGTAGCTTGCTGGGGTCAGAGGCCCCTAGGTGAAGGGCCAGTGGGCACCCTGGGGCCTATACTGCAAGTCCAAGGTGATCGGTGGACCGCTGGGTAGCTTGCTGGGGTCAGAGACCCCTATGTGGAGGGCCAGAAGGTTCCCTGGGGCCTATACTGCAAGTCCTGGGACATCGGTGGTCCCCTGGGTAGCTTGCTGGGCTCATAGGCTCCTAGGTGGAGCTCCAAGGGGCACCCTGGGGCCTACACTGCAAGTCCAGGGAGAGAGATGGACCCCTGGGTAGCTTGCAGGGGTCATAGGTCCCTAAGTGGAGGGCCAGGGGGCACCCTGGGGCCTATACTGCAAGCCCAGGTAGGGAGGTGGACCCCTGGGTAGCTTGCTGGGGTCATTGTCCCCTAGGTGGAGGGCCAGGGGTCACCCTGTGGGCTATACTGCAAGTCCAGGGACATCGGTGGACCCCTGGGTAGCTTGCTGGTGTCAGGGGCCCTTAGGTGGAGGGCCAGGGGGCACCCTGATGCCTAAACTGCAAGTCCAGGGAGATCAGTGGACCCCTGGGTAGCTTGCTGAGGTCAGAGACCCCTATGTGGAGGACCAGAAGGTCCCCTGGGGCCTATACTGCAAGTCCAGGAAGTGAGGTTTACTCCTGGGTAGCTTGCTGGGGTCAGAGGCCCCTAGGTGGAGGGCCAGGGGGCACCCTGGGGCCTATACTGCAAGTCCTGGGACATCGGTGGTCCCCTGGGTAGCTTGCTGGGGTCAGAGGCCCCTGGGTGGAGGGCCAGGGGGCACTCTGGGGCCTATACTACAAGTCCAGGGACATCGGTGGACCACTGTGTAGCTTGCTGGGGTCAGGGGCCCTTAGGTGGAGGGCCAGGGAGCAACCTGGGGCCTATACTGCAAGTCCAGGAAAAGAGGTGGACCCCTGGGTAGCTTGCTGGGGTCAGGCGCCCATAGGTGAAGGGCCAGGGAGCACCCTGAGGCCTATACTGCAAGCCCAGGGAGGGAGGTGGACCCCAGGGTAGCTTGCTGGGGCCAGGGTCCCCTAGGTGGAGGGCCAGGGGGCACACTGGGGCCTATACTGCAAGTCCAGGAAGAGAAGGGGACCCCTGGGTAGCTTGCTGGGGTCAGAGGCCCCTAGGTGGAGGGCCAGGGGGCACCTTGGGGCCTATACTGCAAGTCCAGGGACATCGGTGGACCCCTGGGTAGCTTGCTGGGGTCAGAGGAACCTAGGTGGAGGGCCAGGGGGCACCCTGGGGCCTATAATGCAAGTCCAGGGACATCGGTGGACCCCTGGGTAGCTTGCTGGGGTCAGAGGCCCCTAGGTGGAGGGCCAGGGGGCACCCTTGGGCCTATACTGCAAGTCCAGGGACATCGATGGACCAATGGGTAGCTTGCTGGGGTCAGGGGCCCTTAGGTGGAGGGCCAGGGGGCACCCTGGGGCCTATACTGCAAGTCCAGGAAGAGAGGTTGACCCCTGGGTAGCTTGCTGAAGTCTGGAGCCCCTTGGTGGAGGGCCAGGGGGCACACTGGGGCCTATACTGCAAGTCCAGGAAGAGAGGTGGACCCCTGGGTAGCTTGCTGGGGTCAGAGGCCCCTAGATGAAGGGCCAGGGGGCACCCTGGAGCCTATACTGCAAGTCCAATGACATCGGTGGAACGCTGGGTGGCTTGCGGGGGTCAGAGGCCCCTAAGTGGAGGGCCAGGGGGCACCCTGGGGCCAATACTGCAAGTCCAGGGAGAGATGTGGACCCCTGGGTAGCTTGCTGGGGTCAGGGGCCCCTAGTTTGAGGGCCAGGGGGCACCCTGGGGCCTATATTGCAAGTCCAGGGAGTGAGGTGGACTCCTGGGTAGCTTGCTGGGGTCAGAGGCACCTAGGTGGAGGGCCAGGGGGCACCCTGGGGCCTATACTGCAAGTCCAGGGACATCGGTGGACCTCTGGGTAGCTTGCTCGGGTCAGAGGCCCCTAGAAGGAGGGCCAGGGGGCACCCTGGGGCCTATACGGCAAGTCCAGGGACATCGGTGGACCACTGGGTAGCTTGCTGGGGTCAGGGGCCATTAGGTGGAGGGCCAGGGGGCACCCTGGGGCCTGTACTGCAAGTCCAGGAACAGAGGTGGACCCCTGGGTAGCTTGCTGGGGTCAGAGGCCCCTATGTGAAGGGCCAGGGGGCACCCTATAATGCAAGCCCATGGAGGGAGGTGGACAACTGGGTAGCTTGCTGGGGTCAGGGTCCCCTAGGTGGAGGGCCAGGGGGAACCCTGGGGCCTACACTGCAAGTCCAGGGAGAGAGGTGGACCCCTGGGTAGCTTGCTGGGATCAGGCGCCCCTAGGCGAAAGGCCAGGGGGCACCCTGAGGCCTATACTGCATGCCCAGGGAGGGAGGTGGACCCCTGGGTGGCTTGCTGGGGTCAGGGTCCCCTAGGTGGAGGGCCAGGCGGCACCCTGTGGGCTATACTGCAAGTCCAGGGAGGTAGGTGGACCCCTGGGTAGCTTGCTGGGGTCAAAGGCCCCTTGGTGGAGGGCCAAGGGGCACCCTGGGGCCTATACTGCAAGTCCAGGGACATCGGTGGACCCCTGGGTAGCTTGCTGGGGTCAGAGGCCCCTAGGTGGAGGGCCAGGGGTTCCCCTGGAGCCTATACTGCAAGTCCAGGGAGTGAGGTGGACTTCTGGGTAGCTTGCTGGGGTCATAGGCTCCTAGGTGGAGGGCCAGGGGGCACCCTGGGGCCTATACTGCAAGTCCAGGGACATCGGTGGACCCCTGGGTAGCTTGCTGGGGTCAGGGGCCCTTAGGTGGAGGGCCAGGGGGCACCCTTGGGCCTATACTGCAAGTCCAGGGAGTGAGGTGGACTCCTGGGTAGCTTGCTGGGGTAATAGGCCCCTAGGTTGAGGGCCAGGGGGCACCCTGGGGCCTATACTGCAAGTCCGGGGACATCGGTGGACCCCTGGGTAGCTTGCTGGGGTCAGAATACACTAGGTGGAGGGCCAGGGGGTACCCTGGGGCCTATACTGCAAGTCCAGGAACATCGGTGGACCACTGGGTAGCTTGCTGGGGTCAGGGGGCCTTAGGTGGAGGGCCAGGGGGCACCCTGGGGCGTATACAGCAAGTCCAGGAAGAGAGGTTGACCCCTGGGTAGCTTGCTGAAGTCTGGAGCCCCTAAGTGGAGGGCCAGGGGGCACACTGGGGCCTATACTGCAAGTCCAGGAAGAGAGGTGGACCCCTGGGTAGCTTGCTGGGGACAGAGGCCCCTAGGTGAAGGGCCAGGGGGCACCCTGGGGCCTATACTGCAAGTCCAGGGACATCGGTGGACCACTGGGTAGCTTGCGGGGGTCAGAGGCCCCTAAGTGGAGGGCCAGGGGGCACCCTGGGGCCTATACTGGAAGCCCAGGGAGGGAGGTGGACCCCTGGGTAGCTTGCTGGGGTAAGGGTCCCTTAGGTGGAGGGCCAGGGGTCACCCTGTGGTCTATACTGCAAGTCCAGGAAGAGAGGTGAACCCCTGGGTAGCTTGGTGGCGTCAGGGGCCCCTAGGTGGATGGCCAGGGGGCACCCTGTGGGCTATATTGCAAGTCCAGGAAGAGAGGTGGACCACTGGGTAGCTTGCTGGGGTCAGGCTTCCCTAGGTGGAGGGCACCCTGGGGCCTCTACTGCAAGTCCAGGGAGATTGGTGGAACCCTGAGTAGCTTGCTGGGGTCAGGCATCCCTAGGTGAAGGGCCAGGGGGCACCCTGAGGCCTATACTGTAAGCCCAGGGAGGGAGGTGGACCCCTGGGTAGCTTGCTGGGGTCAGGGTCCCCTAGGTGGATGGCCAGGGGGCACCCTGTGGGCTATACTGCAAGTCCAGGAAGAGAGGTGGACCCCTGGGTAGCTTGCTGGGGTCAGGGTCCCCTAGGTGGAGGGCCAGGGGGTACCCTGGGGCCTATACTGCAAGTCCAGGGACATCGGTGGACCCCTGGGTAGCTTGCTGGGGTCAGGCTTCCCTAGGTGGAGGGCCAGGGGGCACCCTGGGGCCTATACTGCAAGTCCAGGAAGAGAGGTGGACCCCTGGGTAGCTTGCTGAAGTCAGAGGCCCCTAGGTGAAGGGCCAGGGGGCACCCTGGGGCCTATACTGCAAGTCCAATGACATCGGTGGACCGCTGGGTAGCTTGCGGGGGTCAGAGGCCCCTAAGTGGAGGACCAGGGGGCACCCTGGGGCCTATACTGCAAGCCCAGGGAGGGAGTTGGACCCCTGGGTAGCTTGCTGGGGTCAGGGTCCCCTAAGTGGAGAGCCAGTGGTCACCCTGTGGGCTATACTGCAAGTCCAGGAAGAGAGGTGGACCCCTGGGTAGCTTGGTGGGGTCAAGGGCCCCTAGGTGGATGGCCAGGGGGCACCCTGGGGCCTATATTGCAAGTCCAGGAAGAGAGGTGGACCCCTGGGTATCTTGCTGGGGTCAGGCGCCCGTAGGTGAAAGGCCAGGGGGCACCCTGAGGCCTATACTGCAAGCCCAGGGAGGGAGGTGGACCCCTGGGTAGCTTGCTGGGGTCAGGGTCCCCTAGGTGGAGGGCCAGGTGGTACCCTGGGGCCTATACTGCAAGTCCAGGGACATCGGTGGACCCCTGGGTAGCTTGCTGGGGTCAGAGGCCCCTAGGTGGAGGGCCAGGGGGCACCGTGGGGCCTATACTGCAAGTCCAGGGACAACGGTGGACCCCTGGGTAGCTTGCTGGGGTCGGAGGCCCCTAGGTGGAGGGCCAGGGATTCCCCTGGGGCCTATACTGCAAGTCCAGGGAGTGAGGTGGACTTCTGGGTAGCTTGCTGGGGTCAGAGGCTCCTAGGTGGAGGGCCAGGGGGCACCCTGGGGCCTACACTGCAAGTCCAGGGAGAGATTTGGACACCTGGGTAGATTGCTGGGGTCAGGGGCCCCTAGGTGGAGGTCCAGGGGGCACCCTGAGGCCTATACTGCAAGTCCAGGGAGATCAGTGGACCCCTGGGTAGCTTGCTGAGGTCAGAGACTCCTATGTGGAGGGCCAGAAGGTTCCCTGGGGCCTATACTTCAAGTCCAGGGAGTGAGGTGGACTCCTGGGTAGCTTGCTGGGGTCAGAGGCCCCTGGGTGGAGGGCCAGGGGGCACCCTGGGGCCTATACTGCAAGTCCAGGGACATCGGTGGACCCCTGGGTAGCTTGCTGGGGTTAGGGGCACCCTGGTGGAGGGCCAGATGGCAGCCTGTGGGCTATACTGCAAGTCCAGGAAGAGAGGTTGACCCCTGGGTAGATTGCTGAAGTCAGGAGCCACTAGGTGGAGGGCCAGGGGGCACACTGGGGCCTATACTGCAAGTCTAGGAAGAGAGGTGGACCCCTGGGTAGCTTGCTGGGGTGAGGCCCCTAGGTGAAGGGCCAGGGGGCAGCCTGTGGGCTATACTGCAAGTCCAGGAAGAGAGGTTGACCCCTGGGTAGATTGCTGAAGTCAGGAGCCACTAGGTGGAGGGCCAGGGGGCACACTGGGGCCTATACTGCAAGTCCAGGGAGATCGGTGGACCCCTGGGTAGCTTGCTGGGGTCAGGCTTCCCTAGGTGAAGGGCCAGGGGGCACCCTGAGGCCTATACTGCAAGCCCAGGAGGGGAGGTGGACCCCTGGGTAGCTTGGTGGGGTCAGGGTCCCCTAGGTGGATGGCCAGGGGGCACCCTGTGGGCTATACTGCAAGTCCAGGAAGAGAGGTGGACCCCGGGGTAGCTTGCTGAAGTCAGGAGCCACTAGGTGGAGGGCCAGGGGGCACACTGGGGCCTATACTGCAAGTCCAGGGAGATCGGTGGACCCCTGGGTAGCTTGCTGGGGTCAGGCTTCCCTAGGTGAAGGGCCAGGGGGCACCCTGAGGCCTATACTGCAAGCCCAGGAGGGGAGGTGGACCCCTGGGTAGCTTGGTGGGGTCAGGGTCCCCTAGGTGGATGGCCAGGGGGCACCCTGTGGGCTATACTGCAAGTCCAGGAAGAGAGGTGGACCCCGGGGTAGCTTGCTGGGGTCAGAGGCCCCTAGGTGGAGGGCCAAGGGGCACCCTGGGGCCTATACTGCAAGTCCAGGGACATCGGTGGACCCCTGGGTAGCTTGCTGGGGTCAAAGGGCCCTAGGTGGACGGCCAGGGGTTCCCCTGGGGCCTATACTGCAAGTCCAGGGAGTGAGGTGGACGTCTGGGTAGCTTGGTGGGGTCATAGGCTCCTAGGTGGAGGGCCAGGGGGCACCCTGGGGCCTACACTGCAAGTCCAGGGAGAGATGTGGACCCCTGGGTAGCTTGCTGGGGTCTGGGGCCCCTAGTTTGAGGTCCAGGGGGCACCCTGGGGCCTTTACTGCAAGTCCAGGGACATCGGTGGACCCCTGGGTAGCTTGCTGGGGTCAGGAGCCCTTAGGTGGAGGGCCAGGGGGCACCCTGGGGCCTATACTGCAAGTCCAGGGAGTGAGGTGGACTCCTGGGTAGCTTGCTGGGGTAAGAGGCCCCTAGGTGGAGGGCCAGGGGGCACCCTGGGGCCTATACTGCAAGTCCAGGCACATCGGTGGACCACTGGGTAGCTTGCTGGGGTCAGGGGCCCTTAGGTGGAGGGCCAGGGGGCACCCTGGGGCCTGTACTGTAAGTCCAGGAAGAGAAGTGGACCCCTGGGTAGCTAACTGGGGTCAGTGTCCCCTAGGTGGAGGGAGAGTTGGCACACTGGGGCCTATACTGCAAGTCTAGGAAGAGAGGTGGACCCCTGGGTAGCTTGCTGGGGTCAGGGGCCCCTAGGTGGAGGGCCAGGTGGCAGCCTGTGGGCTATACTGCAAGTCCAGGAAGAGAGGTTGACCCCTGGGTAGCTTGCTGAAGTCAGGAGCCCCTAGGTGGAGGGCCAGGGGGCACACTGGGGCCTATACTGCAAGTCCAGGAACAGAGGTGGACCCCTGGGTAGCTTGCTGGGGTCAGAGGCCCCTATGTGAAGGGCCAGGGGGCACCCTATACTGCAAGCCCAGGGAGGGAGGTGGACAACTAGGTAGCTTGCTGGGGTCAGGGTCCCCTAGGTGGAGGGCCAGGGGGCACCCTATGGGCTATACTGCAAGTAGAGGTAGAGAGGTGGACCCCTGGGTAGCTTGCTGGTGTCATAGGCTCCTAGGTGGAGGGCCAGGGGGCACCCTGGGGCCTACACTGCAAGTCCAGGGAGAGAGGTGGACCCCTGGGTAGCTTGCTGGGGTCAGGCGCCCCTAGGCGAAAGGCCAGGGGGCACCCTGAGGCCTATACTGCATGCCCAGGGAGGGAGGTGGACCCCTGGGTAGCTTGCTGGGGTCAGGGTCCCCTAGGTGGAGGGCCAGGCGGCACCCTGTGGGCTATACTGCAAGTCCAGGAAGAGAGGTGGACCCCTGGGTAGCTTGCTGGGGTCATAGGCTCCTAGGTGAGGGCCAGGGGGCACCCTGGGCCCTACACTGCAAGTCCAGGGAAATCGGTGGACCCCTGGGTAGCTTGCTGAGGTCAGAGGCCCCTAGGTGGAAGGCCAGGGGGCACCCTGGTGCCTATACTGCAAGTCCAGGGAGGTAGGTGGACCCCTGGGTAGCTTGCTGGAGTCAAAGGCCCCTTGGTGGAGGGCCAAGGGGCACCCTGGGGCCTATACTGCAAGTCCAGGGACATCGGTGGACCCCTGGGTAGCTTGCTGGGGTCAGAGGCCCCTAGGTGGAGGGCCAGGGGTTCCCCTGGAGCCTATACTGCAAGTCCAGGGAGTGAGGTGGACTTCTGGGTAGCTTGCTGGGGTCATAGGCTCCTAGGTGGAGGGCCAGGGGGCACCCTGGGGCCTATATTGCAAGTCCAGGGACATCGGTGGACCCCTGGGTAGCTTGCTGGGGTCAGGGGCCCTTAGGTGGAGGGCCAGGGGGCACCCTTGGGCCTATACTGCAAGTCCAGGGAGTGAGGTGGACTCCTGGGTAGCTTGCTGGGGTAATAGGCCCCTAGGTGGAGGGCCAGGGGGCACCCTGGGGCCTATACTGCAAGTCCAGGGACATCGGTGGACCCCTGGGTAGCTTGCTGGGGTCAGAGGCCCCTAGGTGGAGGGCCAGGGGGCACCCTGGGGCCTATACTGCAAGTCTAGGAAGAGAGGTTGACCACTGGGTAGCTTGCTGAAGTCAGGAGCCACTAGGTGGAGGGCCAGGGGGCACACTGGGGCCTATACTGCAAGTCTAGGAAGAGAGGTGGACCCCTGGGTAGCTTGCTGGGGTCAGAGGCCCCTAGGTGAAGGGCCAGGGGGCACCCTGGGGCCTATACTGCAAGTCCAGGGAGATCGGTGAACCCCTGGGCAGCTTGCTGGGGTCAGGCATCCCTAGGTGAAGGGCCAAGGGGCACCCTGAGGCCTATACTGCAAGTCCAGGAAGAGAGGTGGACCCCTGGGTAGCTTGCTGGGGTCAGGGTCCCCTAGGTGGATGGCCAGGGGGCACCCTGTGGGCTATATTGCAAGTCCAGGAAGAGAGGCGTACCACTGGTTAGCTTGCTGGGGTCAGAGGCCCCTAGGTGGAGGGCCAGGGGTTCCCCTGGGGTATATACTGCAAGTCCAGGGAGTGAGGTGGACTTCTGGGTAGCTTGATGGGGTCATAGGCTCCTAGGTGGAGGGCCAGGGGAAACCCTGGGGCCTACAATGCAAGTAAAGGGAGAGATGTGGACCCCTGGGTAGCTTGCTGGGGTCAGGGGCCCCTAGGTTGAGGTCCAGGGGGCACCCTGGGGCCTATACTGCAAGTCCAGGGACATCGGTGGACCCCTGGGTAGCTTGCTGGGGTCAGGGGCCCTTAGGTGGAGGGCCAGGGGGCACCCTGGGGCCTATACTGCAAGTCCAGGGAGTGAGGTGGACTCCTGGGTAGCTTGCTGGGGTCAGAGGCCCCTAGGTGTAGGGCCAGGGGGCACCCTGGGGCCTAAACTGCAAGTCCAGGGACATCGGTGGACCCCTGGGTAGCTTGCTGGGGTCAGAGGGCCCTAGGCTGAGGGCCAGGGGGCACCCTGGGGCCTATACTGCAAGTCCAGGGAAATCGGTGGACCACTGTGTAGCTTGCTGGGGTCAGGGGCCCTTAGGTGGAGGGCCATGGGGCACCCTTGGGCCTATACTGCAAGTCCAGGAAGAAACGTGGACCCCTGGGTAGCTTGCTGGGGTTAGTGGCACCTAGGTGGAGGGCCAGGTGGCAGCCTGTGGGCTATACTGCAAGTCCAGGAAGAGAGGTTGACCCCTGGGTAGCTTGCTGAAGTCAGGAGCCACTAGGTGGAGGGCAAGGGGGCACACTGGGGCCTATACTGAAAGTCTAGGAAGAGAGGTGGACCCCTGGGTAGCTTGCTGGGGTCAGAGGCCCCTAGGTGAAGGGCCAGGGGGCACCCTGGGGCCTATACTGCAAGTCCAGGGAGATCGGTGGACCCCTGGGTAGCTTGCTGGAGTCAGAGGCCCCTAGGTGGAGGGCCAAGGGGCACCCTGGGGCCTATACTGCAAGTCCAGAGACAACGGTGGACCCCTGGGTAGCTTGCTGGGGTCAGAGGCCCCTAGGTGGAGGGCCAGGGATTCCCCTGGGGCCTATACTGCAAGTCCAGGGACATCGGTGGACCCCTGGGTAGCTTGCTGGGGTCAGGGGCCCTTAGGTAGAGGGCCAGGGGGCACCCTTGGGCCTATACTGCAAGTCCAGGGAGTGAGGTGGACTCCTGGGTAGCTTGCTGGGGTAATAGGCCCCTAGGTGGAGGGCCAGGGGGCACCCTGGGGCCTACACTGCAAGTCCTGGGACAACGGTGGTCCCCTGGGTAGCTTGCTGGGGTCAGAGGCCCCTGGGTGGAGGGCCAGGGGGCACTCTGGGGCCTATACTACAAGTCCAGGGACATTGGTGGACCACTGTGTAGCTTGCTGGGGTCAGGGGCCCTTAGGTGGAGGGCCAGTTGGCACCCTGGGGCCTATACTGCAAGTCCAGGAAGAGAGGTTGACCACTGGGTAGCTTGCTGAAGTCTGGAGCCCCTAGGTGGAGGGCCAGGGGGCACCCTGAGGCCTATACTGCAAGTCCAGGGAGAGAGGTGGACCCCTGGGTAGCTTGTGGGGGTCAGAGACCCCTAAGTGGAGGGCCAGGGGGCACCCTGGGGCCTATACTGCAAGCCCAGGGAGGGAGGTGGACCCCTGGGTAGCTTGCTGGGGTCAGGGTCCCCTAGGTGGAGGGCCAGGGGTCACACTGTGGGCTATACTGCAAGTCCAGGAATAGAGGTGGACCCCTGGGTAGCTTGGTGGGGTCAGGGGCCCCTAGGTGGATGGCCACGGGGCACCCTGGGGCCTATATTGCAAGTCCAGTAAGAGAGGTGGACCCCTGGGTAGCTTGCTGGGGTCAGGCGCCCCTAGGTGGAGGTCCAGGGGGCACCCTGGGGCCTATACTGCAAGTCCAGGGACATCGGTGGACCCCTGGGTAGCTTGCTGGGGTCAGAGGCCCTTAGGTGGAGGGCCAGGGGGCACCCTGAGGCCTATACTTCAAGTCCAGGGAGAGCAGTGGACCCCTGGGTAGCTTGCTAAGGTCAGAGACCCCTATGTGGAGGGCCAGAAGGTCCCCTGGGGCCTATACTGCAAGTCCAGGAAGAGAAGTGGACCCCTGGGTAGCTTGCTGGGGTCAGGGTCCCATAGGTGGAGGGAGAGGGGGCACACTGGGGCCTATACTGCAAGTCCAGGAAGAGAGGTTGACCCCTGGGTAGCTTGCTGAAGTCAGGAGCCCCTAGGTGGAGGGCCAGGGGGCACACTGGGGCCTATACTGCAAGTCCAGGAAGAGAGGTGGACCCCTGGGTAGCTTGCTGGGGTCAGAGGCCCCTAGGTGAAGGGCCAGTGGGCACCCTGGGGCCTATACTGCAAGTCCAAGGTGATCGGTGGACCGCAGGGTAGCTTGCTGGGGTCAGAGACCCCTATGTGGAGGGCCAGAAGGTTCCCTGGGGCCTATACTGCAAGTCCTGGGACATCGGTGGTCCCCTGGGTAGCTTGCTGGGCTCATAGGCTCCTAGGTGGAGCTCCAAGGGGCACCCTGGGGCCTACACTGCAAGTCCAGGGAGAGAGATGGACCCCTGGGTAGCTTGCAGGGGTCATAGGTCCCTAAGTGGAGGGCCAGGGGGCACCCTGGGGCCTATACTGCAAGCCCAGGTAGGGAGGTGGACCCCTGGGTAGCTTGCTGGGGTCATTGTCCCCTAGGTGGAGGGCCAGGGGTCACCCTGTGGGCTATACTGCAAGTCCAGGAATAGAGGTGGACCCCTGGGTAGCTTGGTGGGGTCAGGGGCCCCTAGGTGGATGGCCAGGGGGCACCCTGGGGCCTATACTGCAAGTCCAGGGACATCGGTGGACCCCTGGGTAGCTTGCTGGTGTCAGGGGCCCTTAGGTGGAGGGCCAGGGGGCACCCTGATGCCTAAACTGCAAGTCCAGGGAGATCAGTGGACCCCTGGGTAGCTTGCTGAGGTCAGAGACCCCTATGTGGAGGACCAGAAGGTCCCCTGGGGCCTATACTGCAAGTCCAGGAAGTGAGGTTTACTCCTGGGTAGCTTGCTGGGGTCAGAGGCCCCTAGGTGGAGGGCCAGGGGGCACCCTGGGGCCTATACTGCAAGTCCTGGGACATCGGTGGTCCCCTGGGTAGCTTGCTGGGGTCAGAGGCCCCTGGGTGGAGGGCCAGGGGGCACTCTGGGGCCTATACTACAAGTCCAGGGACATCGGTGGACCACTGTGTAGCTTGCTGGGGTCAGGGGCCCTTAGGTGGAGGGCCAGGGAGCAACCTGGGGCCTATACTGCAAGTCCAGGAAGAGAGGTGGACCCCTGGGTAGCTTGCTGGGGTCAGGCGCCCATAGGTGAAGGGCCAGGGAGCACCCTGAGGCCTATACTGCAAGCCCAGGGAGGGAGGTGGACCCCAGGGTAGCTTGCTGGGGCCAGGGTCCCCTAGGTGGAGGGCCAGGGGGCACACTGGGGCCTATACTGCAAGTCCAGGAAGAGAAGGGGACCCCTGGGTAGCTTGCTGGGGTCAGAGGCCCCTAGGTGGAGGGCCAGGGGGCACCTTGGGGCCTATACTGCAAGTCCAGGGACATCGGTGGACCCCTGGGTAGCTTGCTGGGGTCAGAGGAACCTAGGTGGAGGGCCAGGGGGCACCCTGGGGCCTATAAAGCAAGTCCAGGGACATCGGTGGACCCCTGGGTAGCTTGCTGGGGTCAGAGGCCCCTAGGTGGAGGGCCAGGGGGCACCCTTGGGCCTATACTGCAAGTCCAGGGACATCGATGGACCAATGGGTAGCTTGCTGGGGTCAGGGGCCCTTAGGTGGAGGGCCAGGGGGCACCCTGGGGCCTATACTGCAAGTCCAGGAAGAGAGGTTGACCCCTGGGTAGCTTGCTGAAGTCTGGAGCCCCTTGGTGGAGGGCCAGGGGGCACACTGGGGCCTATACTGCAAGTCCAGGAAGAGAGGTGGACCCCTGGGTAGCTTGCTGGGGTCAGAGGCCCCTAGGTGAAGGGCCAGGGGGCACCCTGGAGCCTATACTGCAAGTCCAATGACATCGGTGGAACGCTGGGTGGCTTGCGGGGGTCAGAGGCCCCTAAGTGGAGGGCCAGGGGGCACCCTGGGGCCAATACTGCAAGTCCAGGGAGAGATGTGGACCCCTGGGTAGCTTGCTGGGGTCAGGGGCCCCTAGTTTGAGGGCCAGGGGGCACCCTGGGGCCTATATTGCAAGTCCAGGGAGTGAGGTGGACTCCTGGGTAGCTTGCTGGGGTCAGAGGCACCTAGGTGGAGGGCCAGGGGGCACCCTGGGGCCTATACTGCAAGTCCAGGGACATCGGTGGACCTCTGGGTAGCTTGCTCGGGTCAGAGGCCCCTAGAAGGAGGGCCAGGGGGCACCCTGGGGCCTATACTGCAAGTCCAGGGACATCGGTGGACCACTGGGTAGCTTGCTGGGGTCAGGGGCCATTAGGTGGAGGGCCAGGGGGCACCCTGGGGCCTGTACTGCATGTCCAGGAACAGAGGTGGACCCCTGGGTAGCTTGCTGGGGTCAGAGGCCCCTATGTGAAGGGCCAGGGGGCACCCTATAATGCAAGCCCATGGAGGGAGGTGGACAACTGGGTAGCTTGCTGGGGTCAGGGTCCCCTAGGTGGAGGGCCAGGGGGAACCCTGGGGCCTACACTGCAAGTCCAGGGAGAGAGGTGGACCCCTGGGTAGCTTGCTGGGATCAGGCGCCCCTAGGCGAAAGGCCAGGGGGCACCCTGAGGCCTATACTGCATGCCCAGGGAGGGAGGTGGACCCCTGGGTGGCTTGCTGGGGTCAGGGTCCCCTAGGTGGAGGGCCAGGCGGCACCCTGTGGGCTATACTGCAAGTCCAGGGAGGTAGGTGGACCCCTGGGTAGCTTGCTGGGGTCAAAGGCCCCTTGGTGGAGGGCCAAGGGGCACCCTGGGGCCTATACTGCAAGTCCAGGGACATCGGTGGACCCCTGGGTAGCTTGCTGGGGTCAGAGGCCCCTAGGTGGAGGGCCAGGGGTTCCCCTGGAGCCTATACTGCAAGTCCAGGGAGTGAGGTGGACTTCTGGGTAGCTTGCTGGGGTCATAGGCTCCTAGGTGGAGGGCCAGGGGGCACCCTGGGGCCTATACTGCAAGTCCAAGGACATCGGTGGACCCCTGGGTAGCTTGCTGGGGTCAGGGGCCCTTAGGTGGAGGGCCAGGGGGCACCCTTGGGCCTATACTGCAAGTCCAGGGAGTGAGGTGGACTCCTGGGTAGCTTGCTGGGGTAATAGGCCCCTAGGTTGAGGGCCAGGGGGCACCCTGGGGCCTATACTGCAAGTCCGGGGACATCGGTGGACCCCTGGGTAGCTTGCTGGGGTCAGAATACACTAGGTGGAGGGCCAGGGGGTACCCTGGGGCCTATACTGCAAGTCCAGGAACATCGGTGGACCACTGGGTAGCTTGCTGGGGTCAGGGGGCCTTAGGTGGAGGGCCAGGGGGCACCCTGGGGCGTATACAGCAAGTCCAGGAAGAGAGGTTGACCCCTGGGTAGCTTGCTGAAGTCTGGAGCCCCTAAGTGGAGGGCCAGGGGGCACACTGGGGCCTATACTGCAAGTCCAGGAAGAGAGGTGGACCCCTGGGTAGCTTGCTGGGGACAGAGGCCCCTAGGTGAAGGGCCAGGGGGCACCCTGGGGCCTATACTGCAAGTCCAGGGACATCGGTGGACCACTGGGTAGCTTGCGGGGGTCAGAGGCCCCTAAGTGGAGGGCCAGGGGGCACCCTGGGGCCTATACTGGAAGCCCAGGGAGGGAGGTGGACCCCTGGGTAGCTTGCTGGGGTAAGGGTCCCTTAGGTGGAGGGCCAGGGGTCACCCTGTGGTCTATACTGCAAGTCCAGGAAGAGAGGTGAACCCCTGGGTAGCTTGGTGGCGTCAGGGGCCCCTAGGTGGATGGCCAGGGGGCACCCTGGGGCCTATTTTGCAAGTCCAGGAAGAGAGATGGACCCCTGGGTAGCTTGCTGGGGTCAGGCGCCCCTAGTTGAAAGGCCAGGGGGCACCCTGAGGCCTATACTGCAAGTCCAGGGAGGGAGGTTTACCCCTGGGTAGCTTGCTGGGGTCAGGGTCCCCTAGGTGGAGGGCCAGGGGGCACCCTGTGGGCTATACTGCAAGTCCAGGAAGAGAGGTGGACCCCTGGGTAGCTTGCTGGGGTCACAGGCTCCTAGGTGGAGGGCCAGGGGGCACCCTGGGGCCTACACTACAAGTCAAGGGAGAGAGGTATAACCCTGGGTAGCTTGCTGAGGTCAGAGGCCCCTAGGTGGAAGGCCAGGGGGCACCCTGGGGCCTAAACTGCATGTCCAGGGACATCGGTGGACCCCTGGGTAGCTTGCTGGGGTCAGGCTTCCCTAGGTGAAGGGCCAGGGGGCACCCTGGGGCCTATACTGCAAGTCCAGGAACATCGGTGGACCACTGGGTAGCTTGCTGGGGTCAGGGGCCCTTAGGTGGAGGGCCAGGCGGAACCCTGGGGCCTATACTGCAAGTCCAGGAAGAGAGGTTAACCACTGGGTAGCTTGCTGAAGTCTGGAGCCCCTAGGTGGAGGGCCAGGGGGCACACTGGGGCCTATACTGCAAGTCCAGGAAGAGAGGTGGACCCCTGGGTAGCTTGCTGGGGTTAGGGGCACCTAGGTGGAGGGCCAGGTGGCAGCCTGTGGGCTATAATGCAAGTCCAGGAAGAGAGGTTGACCCCTGGGTAGCTTGCTGAAGTCAGGAGCCACTAGGCGGAGGGCCAGGGGGCACCCTGGGGCCTACACTGCAAGTCTAGGAAGAGAGGTGGACCCCTGGGTAGCTTGCTGGGGTCATAGGCCCCTAGGTGAAGGGCCAGGGGGCACCCTGGGGCCTATACTGCAAGTCCAGGGAGATCGGTGGACCCCTGGGTAGCTTGCTGGGGTCAGGCTTCCCTAGGTGAAGGGCCAGGGGGCACCCTGAGGCCTATACTGCAAGCCCAGGAGGGGAGGTGGACCCCTGGGTAGCTTTTTGGGATCTGGGGCCCCTTGGTGGAGGGCCAGGGGCACCCTTTGTGCTATACTGCAAGTCCAGGAAGAGAAGTGGACCCCTGGGTAGCTTGCTGGGGTCAGGGGCCCCTAGTTGGAGGTCCAGGGGGCAACCTGGGTTCTATACTGCAAGTCCAGGGAGAGAGGTGGACCCCTGGGTAGCTTGCTTGGGTCAGAGGCCCCTAGGGGGAGGGCCAGGGGGCACCCTGGGGCCTATACTGCAAGTCCAGGGACATCGGTGGACCCCTGGGTAGCTTGCTGGGGTCAGAGGCCCCTATGTGGAGGGCAAAGGGGCACCCTGGGGCCTACACTGCAAGTCCAGGGACATCGTTGGACCCCTGGGTAGCTTGCTGGGGTCAGAGGCCCATAGATGGAGGGCCAGGGGGCACCCTGGGGCCTATACTGCAAGTCCAGGGAGGGAGGTGGATCCCTGGGTAGCTTGTTGGGATCTGGGGCCCCTTGGTGGAGGGCCAGGGGCACCCTTTGGGCTATACTGCAAGTCCAGGAAGAGAAGTGGACCCCTGGGTAGCTTGCTGGGGTCAGGGGCCCCTAGTTGGAGGTCCAGGGGGCAACCTTGGTTCTCTACTGCAAGTCCAGGGAGAGAGGTGGACCCCTGGGTAGCTTGCTTGGGTCAGAGGCCCCTAGGGGGAGAGCCAGGGGGCACCCTTGGGCCTATACTGCAAGTCCAGGGAGTAATGTGGACTCCTGGGTAGCTTGCTGGGGTCATAGGCTCAAAGGTGGAGGGCCAGGGGGCACCCTGGGGCCTACACTGCAAGTAAAGGGAGTGAGGTGGACCCAAGGATAGCTTGCTTGGGTCAGACGCCCCCAGGTGGATGGCCAGGGGGCACCCTGGGGCCTATACTGCAAGTCCAGGAAGAGAGGTGGACCCCTGGGTAGCTTGCTGGGGTCAGAGGCCCCTAAGTGGAGGGCCAGGGGGCACCCTGGGGCCTATCCTGCAAGTCCAGGGAGTGAGGTGGACTCCTGGGTAGCTTGTTGTGGTCATAGGCTCCTGGGTGGAGGGCCAGGGGACACCCTGGGGCCTACAATGCAAGTCCAGGGAGAGAGGTTGACCCCTGGGTAGCTTGCTGGGGTCAGAGGCGCCTAGGTGGAGGGCAAAGGGGGCACCCTGGGGCCAACACTGCATGTCCAGGGAGGGAGATGGACCCCTGGTTAGCTTGCTGAGGTCAGAGGCCCCTAGGTGGAGGGCCAAGGGGCATCCTGGGGCCTATACTGCAAGTCCAGGGACATCGGTGGACCCCTGGGTAGCTTGCTGGGGTCAGAGGCCCCTAGATGGAGGGCCAGGGGGCACCCTGGGGCCTATACTGCAAGTTCAGGGAAGGAGGTGGATCCCTGGGTAGCTTTTCGGGGTCAGGGGCATCTAGGTGGACGGCCAGGGGGCACCCTGGGGCCTATACTGCAAGTCCAGTGACATCGGTGGACACCTGGGTGACTTGCTTTGGTCAGGGGCCCTTAGGTGGAAGGCCAAGGGGCACCCTGGGGCCTATACTGTAAGTGCAGGGACATCTGTGGACCCCTGGTTAGCTTGCTGGGGTCACAGGCCACTAGGTGGAGGGCCAGGGGGCACCCTGGGGCGTTTATTGCAAGTCCAGGAAGAGATGTGGACCCCTGGGTAGCTTGCTGGGGTCAGGGGCCCCTAGTTGGAGGTTCAGGGGGCAACCTGGGGCCTAAACTGCAAGTCCAGGGACATCGGTGGACCCCTGGGTAGCTTGCTGGGGTCAGAGGCCCCTATGTGGAGGGCAAAGGGGCACCCTGGGGCCTACACTGCAAGTCCAGGGACATCGTTGGACCCCTGGGTAGCTTGCTGGGGTCAGAGGCCCATAGATGGAGGGCCAGGGGGCACCCTGGGGCCTATACTGCAAGTCCAGGGAGGGAGGTGGATCCCTGGGTAGCTTGTTGGGATCTGGGGCCCCTTGGTGGAGGGCCAGGGGCACCCTTTGGGCTATACTGCAAGTCCAGGAAGAGAAGTGGACCCCTGGGTAGCTTGCTGGGGTCAGGGGCCCCTAGTTGGAGGTCCAGGGGGCAACCTGGGTTCTCTAATGCAAGTCCAGGGAGAGAGGTGGACCCCTGGGTAGCTTGCTTGGGTCAGAGGCCCCTAGGGGGAGAGCCAGGGGGCACCCTTGGGCCTATACTGCAAGTCCAGGGAGTAATGTGGACTCCTGGGTAGCTTGCTGGGGTCATAGGCTCAAAGGTGGAGGGCCAGGGGGCACCCTGGGGCCTACACTGCAAGTAAAGGGAGTGAGGTGGACCCAAGGATAGCTTGCTTGGGTCAGACGCCCCCAGGTGGATGGCCAGGGGGCACCCTGGGGCCTATACTGCAAGTCCAGGAAGAGAGGTGGACTCCTGGGTAGCTTGCTGGGGTCAGAGGCCCCTAAGTGGAGGGCCAGGGGGCACCCTGGGGCCTATCCTGCAAGTCCAGGGAGTGAGGTGGACTCCTGGGTAGCTTGTTGTGGTCATAGGCTCCTGGGTGGAGGGCCAGGGGACACCCTGGGGCCTACAATGCAAGTCCAGGGAGAGAGGTTGACCCCTGGGTAGCTTGCTGGGGTCAGAGGCGCCTAGGTGGAGGGCAAAGGGGGCACCCTGGGGCCAACACTGCATGTCCAGGGAAGGAGGTGGACCCCTGGTTAGCTTGCTGAGGTCAGAGGCCCCTAGGTGGAGGGAAAAGGGGCATCCTGGGGCCTATACTGCAAGTCCAGGGACATCGATGGACCCCTGGGTAGCTTGCTGGGGTCAGAGGCCCCTAGATGGAGGGCCAGGGGGCAGCCTGGGGACTATACTGCAAGTTCAGGGAAGGAGGTGGATCCCTGGGTAGCTTTTCGGGGTCAGGGGCATCTAGGTGGACGGCCAAGGGGCACCCTGGGGCCTATACTGCAAGTCCAGTGACATCGGTGGACACCTGGGTGACTTGCTTTGGTCAGGGGCCCTTAGGTGGAAGGCCAAGGCGCACCCTGGGGCCTATACTGTAAGTGCAGGGACATCTGTGGACCCCTGGGTAGCTTGCTGGGGTCAGAGGCCCCTAGGTGGAGGGCCAGGGGGCACCCTGGGGCCTATACTGCAAGTCCAGGGACATCCGTGGACCACTGGGTAGCTTGCTGGGGTAAGGGGCCCTTAGGTGGAGGGCCAGGGGGCACCCTGGGGTCTATACTGCAAAACCAGGAAGAGAGGTTGACCCCTGGGTAGCTTGCTGAAGTCTGGAGCCCCTAGGTGGAGGGCCAGGGGGCACACTGGGGCCTATACTGCAAGTCCAGGAAGAGAGGTGGACCCCTGGGTAGCTTGCTGGGGTCAGAGGCCCCTAGGTGAAGTGCCAGGGGGCACCCTGGGGCCTATACTACAAGTCCAAGGAGATCGGTGGACCGCTGGGTAGCTTGCTGGGGTCAGAGGCCCCTAGATGGAGGGCCAGGGGGCACCCTGGGGCCTATACTGCAAGTTCAGGGAAGGAGGTGGATCCCTGGGTAGCTTTTCGGGGTCAGGGGCATCTAGGTGGACGGCCAGGGGGCACCCTGGGGCCTATACTGCAAGTCCAGTGACATCGGTGGACACCTGGGTGACTTGCTTTGGTCAGGGGCCCTTAGGTGGAAGGCCAAGGGGCACCCTGGGGCCTATACTGTAAGTGCAGGGACATCTGTGGACCCCTGGTTAGCTTGCTGGGGTCACAGGCCACTAGGTGGAGGGCCAGGGGGCACCCTGGGGCGTTTATTGCAAGTCCAGGAAGAGATGTGGACCCCTGGGTAGCTTGCTGGGGTCAGGGGCCCCTAGTTGGAGGTTCAGGGGGCAACCTGGGGCCTAAACTGCAAGTCCAGGGACATCGGTGGACCCCTGGGTAGCTTGCTGGGGTCAGAGGCCCCTATGTGGAGGGCAAAGGGGCACCCTGGGGCCTACACTGCAAGTCCAGGGACATCGTTGGACCCCTGGGTAGCTTGCTGGGGTCAGAGGCCCATAGATGGAGGGCCAGGGGGCACCCTGGGGCCTATACTGCAAGTCCAGGGAGGGAGGTGGATCCCTGGGTAGCTTGTTGGGATCTGGGGCCCCTTGGTGGAGGGCCAGGGGCACCCTTTGGGCTATACTGCAAGTCCAGGAAGAGAAGTGGACCCCTGGGTAGCTTGCTGGGGTCAGGGGCCCCTAGTTGGAGGTCCAGGGGGCAACCTGGGTTCTCTAATGCAAGTCCAGGGAGAGAGGTGGACCCCTGGGTAGCTTGCTTGGGTCAGAGGCCCCTAGGGGGAGAGCCAGGGGGCACCCTTGGGCCTATACTGCAAGTCCAGGGAGTAATGTGGACTCCTGGGTAGCTTGCTGGGGTCATAGGCTCAAAGGTGGAGGGCCAGGGGGCACCCTGGGGCCTACACTGCAAGTAAAGGGAGTGAGGTGGACCCAAGGATAGCTTGCTTGGGTCAGACGCCCCCAGGTGGATGGCCAGGGGGCACCCTGGGGCCTATACTGCAAGTCCAGGAAGAGAGGTGGACTCCTGGGTAGCTTGCTGGGGTCAGAGGCCCCTAAGTGGAGGGCCAGGGGGCACCCTGGGGCCTATCCTGCAAGTCCAGGGAGTGAGGTGGACTCCTGGGTAGCTTGTTGTGGTCATAGGCTCCTGGGTGGAGGGCCAGGGGACACCCTGGGGCCTACAATGCAAGTCCAGGGAGAGAGGTTGACCCCTGGGTAGCTTGCTGGGGTCAGAGGCGCCTAGGTGGAGGGCAAAGGGGGCACCCTGGGGCCAACACTGCATGTCCAGGGAAGGAGGTGGACCCCTGGTTAGCTTGCTGAGGTCAGAGGCCCCTAGGTGGAGGGAAAAGGGGCATCCTGGGGCCTATACTGCAAGTCCAGGGACATCGGTGGACCCCTGGGTAGCTTGCTGGGGTCAGAGGCCCCTAGATGGAGGGCCAGGGGGCACCCTGGGGACTATACTGCAAGTTCAGGGAAGGAGGTGGATCCCTGGGTAGCTTTTCGGGGTCAGGGGCATCTAGGTGGACGGCCAAGGGGCACCCTGGGGCCTATACTGCAAGTCCAGTGACATCGGTGGACACCTGGGTGACTTGCTTTGGTCAGGGGCCCTTAGGTGGAAGGCCAAGGCGCACCCTGGGGCCTATACTGTAAGTGCAGGGACATCTGTGGACCCCTGGGTAGCTTGCTGGGGTCAGAGGCCCCTAGGTGGAGGGCCAGGGGGCACCCTGGGGCCTATACTGCAAGTCCAGGGACATCCGTGGACCACTGGGTAGCTTGCTGGGGTAAGGGGCCCTTAGGTGGAGGGCCAGGGGGCACCCTGGGGTCTATACTGCAAAACCAGGAAGAGAGGTTGACCCCTGGGTAGCTTGCTGAAGTCTGGAGCCCCTAGGTGGAGGGCCAGGGGGCACACTGGGGCCTATACTGCAAGTCCAGGAAGAGAGGTGGACCCCTGGGTAGCTTGCTGGGGTCAGAGGCCCCTAGGTGAAGTGCCAGGGGGCACCCTGGGGCCTATACTACAAGTCCAAGGAGATCGGTGGACCGCTGGGTAGCTTGCTGGGGTCAGAGGCCCCTAAGTGGAGGGCCAGGGGGCACCCTGGGGCCTATACTGCAAGCCCAGGGAGGGAGGTGGACCCCTGGGTAGCTTGCTGGGGTCAGGGTCCCCTAGGTGGAGGGCCAGGGGTCACCCTGTGGGCTATACTGCAAGTCCAGGAAGAGAGGTGGACCCCTGGGTAGCTTGGTGGGGTCAGGGGCCCCTAGTTTGATGGCCAGGGGGCACCCTGGGGCCTATGTTGCATGTCCAGGAAGAGAGGTGGACCCCTGGGTAGCTTGCTGGGGTCAGGCGCCCCTAGGGGAAAGGCCAGGGGGCACCCTGAGGCCTATACTGCAAGAACAGGGAGGGAGATGGACCCCTGGGTAGCTTGCTGGGGTCAGGGTCCCCTAGGCGGAGGGCCAGGGGGCACCCTGTGGGCTACACTGCAAGTCCAGGGAGAGAGGTGGACCCCTGGGTAGCTTGCTGGGGTCAGAGGCCCCTAGGTGGAAGGCCAGGGGCACCCTGGGGCCTATACTGCAAGTCCAGGGAGGTAGGTGGACCCCTGGGTAGCTTGCTGGAGTCAGAGGCCCCTAGGTGGAGGGCCAGGGGTTCCCCTGGGGCCTATACTGCAAGTCAAGGAAGAGAGGTTGACCCCTGCGTAGCTTGCTGGGGTCAGAGGCCCCATAGGTGAATGGCCAGGGGGCACCCTGGGGCCTATACTGCAAGAACAGGGAGGGAGGTGGACCCCTGGGTAGCTTGCTGGGGTCAGGGTCCCCTAGGTGGAGGGCCAGGGGGCACCCTCTGGGCTATACTGCAAGTCCAGGAAGAGAGGTGGACCCCTGGGTAGCTTGCTGGGGTCATAGGCTCCTAGGTGGAGGTCCAGGGGGCACCCTGGGGCCTACACTGCAAGTCTAGGGAGAGAGGTGGACCCCTGGGTAGCTTGCTGGGGTCAGAGGCCCCTAGGTGGAAGGCCAGGGTCACCCTGGGGCCTATACTGCAATTCCAGGGAGGTAGGTGGACCCCTGGGTAGCTTGCTGGAGTCAGAGGCCCCTAGGTGGAGGGCCAAGGGGCACCCTGGGGCCTATACTGCAAGTCCAGGGACATTGGTGGACCCCTGGGTAGCTTTCTGGGGTCAGAGGCCCCTAGGTGGAGGGCCAGGGGGCACCCTGGGGCCTATACTGCAAGTCCAGGGACATCGGTGGACCCCTGGGTAGCTTGCTGGGGTCAGAGGCCCCTAGGTGGAGGGCCAGGGGGCACCCTGGGCCTATACTGCAAGTCCAGGAAGAGAGGTGGACCCCTGGGTAGCTTGCTGGGGTCAGGGTACCCTAGGTGGAGGGCCAAGGGGCACCCTGTGGGCTATACTGCAAGTCCAGGAAGAGAGGTTTACTCCTGGGTAGCTTGCTGGGGTCATAGGCTCCTAGGTGGAGGGCCAGGGGGCACCCTGTGGCCTACACTGCAAGTCCAGGGAGTGAGGTGGACTCCTGGGTAGCTTGCTGGGGTCAGAGGCCCCTAGGTGGAGGGCCAGGGTGCACCCTGGTGCCTATACAGCAAGTCCAGGGACATCGGTGGACCACTGGGTAGCTTGCTGGGGTCAGGGGCCCTTAGGTGGAGGGCCTGGGGGCACCCTGGGGCCTATACTGCAAGTCCAGGAAAAGAAATGGACCCCTGGGTAGCTTGCTGGGGTCAGGATCCCCTAGGTGGAGGGAGAGGGGGCACACTGGGGCCTATACTGCAAGTCCAGGAAGAGAGGTGGACCCCTGGGTAGCTTGCTGGGGTCAGGGGCCCCTAGGTGGAGGGCCAGGTGGCAGCCTGTGGGCTATACTGCAAGTCCAGGAAGAGAGGTTGACCCCTGGGTAGCTTGCTGAAGTCAGGCGCCCCTAGGTGAAAGGCCAGGGGGCACCCTGAGGCCTAAACTGCAAGCCCAGGGAGATCAGTGGACCCCTGTGTAGATTGCTGAGGTCAGAGACCCCTATGTGGAGGGCCAGAAGGTCCCCTGGGGCCTATACTGCAAGTCCAGGTAGTGAGATGGACTCCTGGGTAGCTTGCTGGGGTCAGAGGTTCTATGTGGAGGGCCAGGGGGCACCCTGGGGCCTATACTGCAAGTCCAGGGACATCGGTGGACCCCTGGGTAGCTTGCTGGGGTCATAGGCTCCTAGGTGGAGGGCCAGGGGGCACCCTGGGGCCTACACTGCAAGTCCGGGGAGAGAGGTGGACCGCTGGATAACTTGCTGGGGTCAGAGGCCCCTAGGTGGAAGGCCAGGGGGCACCCTGGGGCCTATACTGCAAGTCCAGGGAGGTAGGTGGACCCCTGGGTAGCTTGCTGGGGTCAGAGGCCCCTAGGTGGAGGGCCAGGGGGCACCCTGGGACCTATACTGCAAGTCCAGGGACATCGGTGGACCCCTGGGTAGCTTGCTGGGGTCATAGGCTCCTAGGTGGAGGGCTAGGGGGCACCCTGGGGACAACACTGCAAGTTCAGGGACATCGGTGGACCCCTGGGTAGCTTGCTGGGGTCAGAGGCCCCTAGGTGGAGGGCCTGTGGGCTATACTGCAAGTCCAGGAAGAGAGGTGTACCCCTGGGTAGCTTGCTGAAGTCAGGAGCCACTAGGTGGAGGGCCAGGGGGCACACTGGGGCCTATACTGCAAGTCTAGGAAGAGAGGTGGACCCCTGGGTAGCTTGCTGGGGTCAGGGTCCCCTAGGTGGATGGCCAGGGGGCACCCTGTGGGCTATATTGCAAGTCCAGGAAGAGAGGTGGACCACTGGGTAGCTTGCTGGGGTCAGGCTTCCCTAGGTGGAGGGCACCCTGGGGCCTATACTGCAAGTCCAGGGAGATTGGTGGAACCCTGAGTAGCTTGCTGGGGTCAGGCATCCCTAGGTGAAGGGCCAGGGGGCACCCTGAGGCCTATACTGTAAGCCCAGGGAGGGAGGTGGACCCCTGGGTAGCTTGCTGGGGTCAGGGTCCCCTAGGTGGATGGCCAGGGGGCACCCTGTGGGCTATACTGCAAGTCCAGGAAGAGAGGTGGACCCCTGGGTAGCTTGCTGGGGTCAGGGTCCCCTAGGTGGAGGGCCAGGGGGTACCCTGGGGCCTATACTGCAAGTCCAGGGACATCGGTGGACCCCTGGGTAGCTTGCTGGGGTCAGGCTTCCCTAGGTGGAGGGCCAGGGGGCACCCTGGGGCCTATACTGCAAGTCCAGGAAGAGAGGTGGACCCCTGGGTAGCTTGCTGAAGTCAGAGGCCCCTAGGTGAAGGGCCAGGGGGCACCCTGGGGCCTATACTGCAAGTCCAATGACATCGGTGGACCGCTGGGTAGCTTGCGGGGGTCAGAGGCCCCTAAGTGGAGGACCAGGGGGCACCCTGGGGCCTATAATGCAAGCCCAGGGAGGGAGTTGGACCCCTGGGTAGCTTGCTGGGGTCAGGGTCCCCTAAGTGGAGAGCCAGGGGTCACCCTGTGGGCTATACTGCAAGTCCAGGAAGAGAGGTGGACCCCTGGGTAGCTTGGTGGGGTCAGGGGCCCCTAGGTGGATGGCCAGGGGGCACCCTGGGGCCTATATTGCAAGTCCTGGAAGAGAGGTGGACCCCTGGGTATCTTGCTGGGGTCAGGCGCCCGTAGGTGAAAGGCCAGGGGGCACCCTGAGGCCTATACTGCAAGCCCAGGGAGGGAGGTGGACCCCTGGGTAGCTTGCTGGGGTCAGGGTCCCCTAGGTGGAGGGCCAGGGGGTACCCTGGGGCCTATACTGCAAGTCCAGGGACATCGGTGGACCCCTGGGTAGCTTGCTGGGGTCAGAGGCCCCTAGGTGGAGGGCCAGGGGGCACCCTGGGGCCTATACTGCAAGTCCAGGAAGAGAGGTTGATCCCTGGGTAGCTTGCTGAAGTCTGGAGCCCCAAGGTGGAGGGCCAGGGGGCACACAGGGGCCTATACAGCAAGTCCAGGAAGAGAGGTGGACCTCTGGGTAGCTTGCTGGGGTCAGAGGCCCCTAGGTGAAGGGCCAGGGGTCACCCTGGGGCCTATACTGCAAGTCCAAGGACATGGGTGGACCGCTGGATAGCTTGCGGGGGTCAGAGGCCCCTAAATGGAGGGCCAGGGGGCACCCTGGGGCCTATACTGCAAGCCCAGTGAGGGAGTTTGACCCCTGGGTAGCTTGCTGGGGTCAGGGTCCCCTAGGTGGAGGGCCAGGGGTCACCCTGTGGGCTATACTGCAAGTCCAGGAAGAGAGGTGGACCCCTGGGTAGCTTGGTGGGGTCAGGGGCCCCTAGGTGGATGGCCAGGGGGCACCCTGGTGCCTATAGTGCAAGTCCAGGAAGAGAGGTGGACCCCTGGGTATCTTGCTGGGGTCAGGCGCCCCTAGGTGAAAGGCCAGGGGGCACCCTGAGGCCTATACTGCAAGCCCAGGGAGGGAGGTGGACCGCTGGGTAGCTTGCTGGGGTCTGGGTCCCCTAGGTGGAAGGCCAGGGGGCACCTTGTGGGCTATACTGCAAGTCCAGGAAGTCCAGGAAGAGAGGTGGACCCCTGGGTATCTTGCTGGGGTCAGGCGCCCCTAGGTGAAAGGCCAGGGGGCACCCTGAGGCCTATACTGCAAGCCCAGGGAGGGAGGTGGACCCCTGGGTAGCTTGCTGGGGTCTGGGTCCCCTAGGTGGAAGGCCAGGGGGCACCCTGTGGGCTATACTGCAAGTCCAGGAAGTCCAGGAAGAGAGGTGGACTCCTGGGTAGCATGCTGGGGTCATAGGCTCCTAGGTGGAGGGCCAGGGGGCACCCTGGGGCCTACACTGCAAGTCCAGGGAGAGAGGTGGACCCCTGGGTAGCTTGCTGGGGTCAGAGGCCCCTAGGTGGAAGGCCAAGGGACACCCTGGGGCCTATACTGCAAGTCCATGGAGGTAGGTGGACCCCTGGGTAGCTTGCTGGGGTCAGAGGCCCCTAGGTGGAGGGCCAAGGGGTACCGTGGGGCCTATACTGCAAGTCCAGGGACAACGGTGGACCCCTGGGTAGCTTGCTGGGGTCAGAGGCCCCTAGGTGGAGGGCCAGGGATTCCCCTGGGGCCTATACTGCAAGTCCAGGGAGTGAGGTGGACTTCTGGGTAGCTTGCTGGGGTCAGAGGCTCTTAGGTGGAGGGCCAGGGGGCACCCTGGGGCCTACACTGCAAGTCCAGGGAGAGATTTGGACACCTGGGTAGCTTGCTGGGGTCAGGGGCCCCTAGGTGGAGGTCCATGGGGCACCCTGAGGCCTATACTGCAAGTCCAGGGAGATCAGTGGACCCCTGGGTAGCTTGCTGAGGTCAGAGACTCCTATGTGGAGGGCCAGAAGACTCCCTGGGGCCTATACTTCAAGTCCAGGGAGTGAGGTGGACTCCTGGGTAGCTTGCTGGGGTCAGAGGCCCCTAGGTGGAGGGCCAGGGGGCACCCTGGGCCTATACTGCAAGTCCAGGAAGAGAGGTGGACCCCTGGGTAGCTTGCTGGGGTCAGGGTACCCTAGGTGGAGGGCCAAGGGGCACCCTGTGGGCTATACTGCAAGTCCAGGAAGAGAGGTTTACTCCTGGGTAGCTTGCTGGGGTCATAGGCTCCTAGGTGGAGGGCCAGGGGGCACCCTGTGGCCTACACTGCAAGTCCAGGGAGTGAGGTGGACTCCTGGGTAGCTTGCTGGGGTCAGAGGCCCCTAGGTGGAGGGCCAGGGTGCACCCTGGTGCCTATACAGCAAGTCCAGGGACATCGGTGGACCACTGGGTAGCTTGCTGGGGTCAGGGGCCCTTAGGTGGAGGGCCTGGGGGCACCCTGGGGCCTATACTGCAAGTCCAGGAAAAGAAATGGACCCCTGGGTAGCTTGCTGGGGTCAGGATCCCCTAGGTGGAGGGAGAGGGGGCACACTGGGGCCTATACTGCAAGTCCAGGAAGAGAGGTGGACCCCTGGGTAGCTTGCTGGGGTCAGGGGCCCCTAGGTGGAGGGCCAGGTGGCAGCCTGTGGGCTATACTGCAAGTCCAGGAAGAGAGGTTGACCCCTGGGTAGCTTGCTGAAGTCAGGCGCCCCTAGGTGAAAGGCCAGGGGGCACCCTGAGGCCTAAACTGCAAGCCCAGGGAGATCAGTGGACCCCTGTGTAGATTGCTGAGGTCAGAGACCCCTATGTGGAGGGCCAAAAGGTCCCCTGGGGCCTATACTGCAAGTCCAGGTAGTGAGATGGACTCCTGGGTAGCTTGCTGGGGTCAGAGGTTCTATGTGGAGGGCCAGGGGGCACCCTGGGGCTTATACTGCAAGTCCAGGGACATCGGTGGACCCCTGGGTAGCTTGCTGGGGTCATAGGCTCCTAGGTGGAGGGCCAGGGGGCACCCTGGGGCCTACACTGCAAGTCCGGGGAGAGAGGTGGACCGCTGGATAACTTGCTGGGGTCAGAGGCCCCTAGGTGGAAGGCCAGGGGGCACCCTGGGGCCTATACTGCAAGTCCAGGGAGGTAGGTGGACCCCTGGGTAGCTTGCTGGGGTCAGAGGCCCCTAGGTGGAGGGCCAGGGGGCACCCTGGGGCCTATACTGCAAGTCCAGGGACATCGGTGGACCCCTGGGTAGCTTGCTGGGGTCATAGGCTCCTAGGTGGAGGGCTAGGGGGCACCCTGGGGACAACACTGCAAGTTCAGGGACATCGGTGGACCCCTGGGTAGCTTGCTGGGGTCAGAGGCCCCTAGGTGGAGGGCCTGTGGGCTATACTGCAAGTCCAGGAAGAGAGGTGTACCCCTGGGTAGCTTGCTGAAGTCAGGAGCCACTAGGTGGAGGGCCAGGGGGCACACTGGGGCCTATACTGCAAGTCTAGGAAGAGAGGTGGACCCCTGGGTAGCTTGCTGGGGTCAGGGTCCCCTAGGTGGATGGCCAGGGGGCACCCTGTGGGCTATATTGCAAGTCCAGGGAGATTGGTGGAACCCTGAGTAGCTTGCTGGGGTCAGGCATCCCTAGGTGAAGGGCCAGGGGGCACCCTGAGGCCTATACTGTAAGCCCAGGGAGGGAGGTGGACCCCTGGGTAGCTTGCTGGGGTCAGGGTCCCCTAGGTGGATGGCCAGGGGGCACCCTGTGGGCTATACTGCAAGTCCAGGAAGAGAGGTGGACCCCTGGGTAGCTTGCTGGGGTCAGGGTCCCCTAGGTGGAGGGCCAGGGGGTACCCTGGGGCCTATACTGCAAGTCCAGGGACATCGGTGGACCCCTGGGTAGCTTGCTGGGGTCAGGCTTCCCTAGGTGGAGGGCCAGGGGGCACCCTGGGGCCTATACTGCAAGTCCAGGAAGAGAGGTGGACCCCTGGGTAGCTTGCTGAAGTCAGAGGCCCCTAGGTGAAGGGCCAGGGGGCACCCTGGGGCCTATACTGCAAGTCCAATGACATCGGTGGACCGCTGGGTAGCTTGCGGGGGTCAGAGGCCCCTAAGTGGAGGACCAGGGGGCACCCTGGGGCCTATAATGCAAACCCAGGGAGGGAGTTGGACCCCTGGGTAGCTTGCTGGGGTCAGGGTCCCCTAAGTGGAGAGCCAGGGGTCACCCTGTGGGCTATACTGCAAGTCCAGGAAGAGAGGTGGACCCCTGGGTAGCTTGGTGGGGTCAGGGGCCCCTAGGTGGATGGCCAGGGGGCACCCTGGGGCCTATATTGCAAGTCCTGGAAGAGAGGTGGACCCCTGGGTATCTTGCTGGGGTCAGGCGCCCGTAGGTGAAAGGCCAGGGGGCACCTTGAGGCCTATACTGCAAGCCCAGGGAGGGAGGTGGACCCCTGGGTAGCTTGCTGGGGTCAGGGTCCCCTAGGTGGAGGGCCAGGGGGTACCCTGGGGCCTATACTGCAAGTCCAGGGACATCGGTGGACCCCTGGGTAGCTTGCTGGGGTCAGAGGCCCCTGGGTGGAGGGCCAGGGGGCACCCTGGGGCCTATACTGCAAGTCCAGGAAGAGAGGTTGATCCCTGGGTAGCTTGCTGAAGTCTGGAGCCCCAAGGTGGAGGGCCAGGGGGCACACAGGGGCCTATACAGCAAGTCCAGGAAGAGAGGTGGACCTCTGGGTAGCTTGCTGGGGTCAGAGGCCCCTAGGTGAAGGGCCAGGGGTCACCCTGGGGCCTATACTGCAAGTCCAAGGACATGGGTGGACCGCTGTATAGCTTGCGGGGGTCAGAGGCCCCTAAATGGAGGGCCAGGGGGCACCCTGGGGCCTATACTGCAAGCCCAGTGAGGGAGTTTGACCCCTGGGTAGCTTGCTGGGGTCAGGGTCCCCTAGGTGGAGGGCCAGGGGTCACCCTGTGGGCTATACTGCAAGTCCAGGAAGAGAGGTGGACCCCTGGGTAGCTTGGTGGGGTCAGGGGCCCCTAGGTGGATGGCCAGGGGGCACCCTGGTGCCTATAGTGCAAGTCCAGGAAGAGAGGTGGACCCCTGGGTATCTTGCTGGGGTCAGGCGCCCCTAGGTGAAAGGCCAGGGGGCACCCTGAGGCCTATACTGCAAGCCCAGGGAGGGAGGTGGACCGCTGGGTAGCTTGCTGGGGTCTGGGTCCCCTAGGTGGAAGGCCAGGGGGCACCTTGTGGGCTATACTGCAAGTCCAGGAAGTCCAGGAAGAGAGGTGGACCCCTGGGTATCTTGCTGGGGTCAGGCGCCCCTAGGTGAAATGCCAGGGGGCACCCTGAGGCCTATACTGCAAGCCCAGGGAGGGAGGTGGACCCCTGGGTAGCTTGCTGGGGTCTGGGTCCCCTAGGTGGAAGGCCAGGGGGCACCCTGTGGGCTATACTGCAAGTCCAGGAAGTCCAGGAAGAGAGGTGGACTCCTGGGTAGCATGCTGGGGTCATAGGCTCCTAGGTGGAGGGCCAGGGGGCACCCTGGGGCCTACACTGCAAGTCCAGGGAGAGAGGTGGACCCCTGGGTAGCTTGCTGGGGTCAGAGGCCCCTAGGTGGAAGGCCAAGGGACACCCTGGGGCCTATACTGCAAGTCCATGGAGGTAGGTGGACCCCTGGGTAGCTTGCTGGGGTCAGAGGCCCCTAGGTGGAGGGCCAAGGGGTACCGTGGGGCCTATACTGCAAGTCCAGGGACAACGGTGGACCCCTGGGTAGCTTGCTGGGGTCAGAGGCCCCTAGGTGGAGGGCCAGGGATTCCCCTGGGGCCTATACTGCAAGTCCAGGGAGTGAGGTGGACTTCTGGGTAGCTTGCTGGGGTCAGAGGCTCTTAGGTGGAGGGCCAGGGGGCACCCTGGGGCCTACACTGCAAGTCCAGGGAGAGATTTGGACACCTGGGTAGCTTGCTGGGGTCAGGGGCCCCTAGGTGGAGGTCCATGGGGCACCCTGAGGCCTATACTGCAAGTCCAGGGAGATCAGTGGACCCCTGGGTAGCTTGCTGAGGTCAGAGACTCCTATGTGGAGGGCCAGAAGACTCCCTGGGGCCTATACTTCAAGTCCAGGGAGTGAGGTGGACTCCTGGGTAGCTTGCTGGGGTCAGAGGCCCCTAGGTGGAGGGCCAGGGGGCACCCTGGGGCCTATACTGCAAGTCCAGGGACATCGGTGGACCCCTGGGTAGCTTGCTGGGGTCAGAGGCCCCTAGGTGGAGGGCCAGGGGTTCCCCTGGGGCCTATACTGCAAGTCCAGGGAGTGAGGTGGACTTCTGGGTAGCTTGCTGGGGCCATAGGCTCCTAGGTGGAGGGCCAGGGGGCACCCTGGGGCCTACACTGCAAGTCCAGGGAGAGATGTGGACCCCTGGGTAGCTTGCTGGGGTCAGAGGGCCCTAGGTGGAGGGCCAGGGGGCACCCTGGAGCCTATACTGCAAGTCCAGGGAAATCGGTGGACCACTGTGTAGCTTGCTGGGGTCAGGGGCCCTTAGGTGGAGGGCCATGGGGCACCCTTGGGCCTATACTGCAAGTCCAGGAAGAAAGGTGGATCCCTGGGTAGCTTGCTGGGGTTAGGGGCACCATGGTGGAGGGCCAGATGGCAGCCTGTGGGCTATACTGCAAGTCCAGGAAGAGAGGTTGACCCCTGGGTAGATTGCTGAAGTCAGGAGCCACTAGGTGGAGGGCGAGGGGGCACACTGGGGCCTATAATGCAAGTCTAGGAAGAGAGGTGGACCCCTGGGTAGCTTGCTGGGGTCAGAGGCCCCTAGGTGAAGGGCCAGGGGGCAGCCTGTGGGCTATACTGCAAGTCCAGGAAGAGAGGTTGACCCCTGGGTAGATTGCTGAAGTCAGGAGCCACTAGGTGGAGGGCCAGGGGGCACACTGGGGCCTATACTGCAAGTCCAGGGAGATCGGTGGACCCCTGGGTAGCTTGCTGGGGTCAGGCTTCCCTAGGTGAAGGGCCAGGGGGCACCCTGAGGCCTATACTGCAAGCCCAGGAGGGGAGGTGGACCCCTGGGTAGCTTGGTGGGGTCAGGGTCCCCTAGGTGGATGGCCAGGGGGCACCCTGTGGGCTATACTGCAAGTCCAGGAAGAGAGGTGGACCCCGGGGTAGCTTGCTGAAGTCAGGAGCCACTAGGTGGAGGGCCAGGGGGCACCCTGGGGCCTACACTGCAAGTCCAGGGAGAGATTTGGACACCTGGGTAGCTTGCTGGGGTCAGGGGCCCCTAGGTGGAGGTCCAGGGGGCACCCTGAGGCCTATACTGCAAGTCCAGGGAGATCAGTGGACCCCTGGGTAGCTTGCTGAGGTCAGAGACTCCTATGTGGAGGGCCAGAAGACTCCCTGGGGCCTATACTTCAAGTCCAGGGAGTAAGGTGGACACCTGGGTAGCTTGCTGGGGTCAGAGGCCCCTAGGTGGAGGGCCAGGGGGCACCCTGGGGCCTATACTGCAAGTCCAGGGACATCGGTGGACCCCTGGGTAGCTTGCTGGGGTCAGAGGCCCCTAGGTGGAGGGCCAGGGGTTCCCCTGGGGCCTATACTGCAAGTCCAGGGAGTGAGGTGGACTTCTGGGTAGCTTGCTGGGGCCATAGGCTCCTAGGTGGAGGGCCAGGGGGCACCCTGGGGCCTACACTGCAAGTCCAGGGAGAGATGTGGACCCCTGGGTAGCTTGCTGGGGTCAGAGGGCCCTAGGTGGAGGGCCAGGGGGCACCCTGGGGCCTATACTGCAAGTCCAGGGAAATCGGTGGACCACTGTGTAGCTTGCTGGGGTCAGGGGCCCTTAGGTGGAGGGCCATGGGGCACCCTTGGGCCTATACTGCAAGTCCAGGAAGAAAGGTGGACCCCTGGGTAGCTTGCTGGGGTTAGGGGCACCATGGTGGAGGGCCAGATGGCAGCCTGTGGGCTATACTGCAAGTCCAGGAAGAGAGGTTGACCCCTGGGTAGATTGCTGAAGTCAGGAGCCACTAGGTGGAGGGCCAGGGGGCACACTGGGGCCTATACTGCAAGTCTAGGAAGAGAGGTGGACCCCTGGGTAGCTTGCTGGGGTCAGAGGCCCCTAGGTGAAGGGCCAGGGGGCAGCCTGTGGGCTATACTGCAAGTCCAGGAAGAGAGGTTGACCCCTGGGTAGATTGCTGAAGTCAGGAGCCACTAGGTGGAGGGCCAGGGGGCACACTGTGGCCTATACTGCAAGTCCAGGGAGATCGGTGGACCCCTGGGTAGCTTGCTGGGGTCAGGCTTCCCTAGGTGAAGGACAGGGGGCACCCTGAGGCCTATACTGCAAGCCCAGGAGGGGAGGTGGACCCCTGGGTAGCTTGGTGGGGTCAGGGTCCCCTAGGTGGATGGCCAGGGGGCACCCTGTGGGCTATACTGCAAGTCCAGGAAGAGAGGTGGACCCCGGGGTAGCTTGCTGAAGTCAGGAGCCACTAGGTGGAGGGCCAGGGGGCACACTGGGGCCTATACTGCAAGTCCAGGGAGATCGGTGGACCCCTGGGTAGCTTGCTGGGGTCAGGCTTCCCTAGGTGAAGGGCCAGGGGGCACCCTGAGGCCTATACTGCAAGCCCAGGAGGGGAGGTGGACCCCTGGGTAGCTTGGTGGGGTCAGGGTCCCCTAGGTGGATGGCCAGGGGGCACCCTGTGGGCTATACTGCAAGTCCAGGAAGAGAGGTGGACCCCGGGGTAGCTTGCTGGGGTCAGAGGCCCCTAGGTGGAGGGCCAAGGGGCACCCTGGGGCCTATACTGCAAGTCCAGGGACATCGGTGGACCCCTGGGTAGCTTGCTGGGGTCAAAGGGCCCTAGGTGGACGGCCAGGGGTTCCCCTGGGGCCTATACTGCAAGTCCAGGGAGTGAGGTGGACGTCTGGGTAGCTTGGTGGGGTCATAGGCTCCTAGGTGGAGGGCCAGGGGGCACCCTGGGGCCTACACTGCAAGTCCAGGGAGAGATGTGGACCCCTGGGTAGCTTGCTGGGGTCTGGGGCCCCTAGTTTGAGGTCCAGGGGGCACCCTGGGGCCTTTACTGCAAGTCCAGGGACATCGGTGGACCCCTGGGTAGCTTGCTGGGGTCAGGGGCCCTTAGGTGGAGGGCCAGGGGGCACCCTGGGGCCTATACTGCAAGTCCAGGGAGTGAGGTGGACTCCTGGGTAGCTTGCTGGGGTAAAAGGCCCCTAGGTGGAGGGCCAGGGTTCACCCTGGGGCCTATACTGCAAGTCCAGGCACATCGGTGGACAACTGGGTAGCTTGCTGGGGTCAGGGGCCCTTAGGTGGAGGGCCAGGGGGCACCCTGGGGCCTGTACTGTAAGTCCAGGAAGAGAAGTGGACCCCTGGGTAGCTAACTGGGGTCAGTGTCCCCTAGGTGGAGGGAGAGGGGGCACACTGGGGCCTATACTGCAAGTCCAGGAAGAGAGGTGGACCCCTGGGTAGCTTGCTGGGGTCAGGGGCCCCTAGGTGGAGGGCCAGGTGGCAGCCTGTGGGCTATACTGCAAGTCCAGGAAGAGAGGTTGACCCCTGGGTAGTTTGCTGAAGTCAGGAGCCCCTAGGTGGAGGGCCAGGGGGCACACTGGGGCCTATACTGCAAGTCCAGGAACAGAGGTGGACCCCTGGGTAGCTTGCTGGGGTCAGAGGCCCCTATGTGAAGGGCCAGGGGGCACCCTTTACTGCAAGCCCAGGGAGGGAGGTGGACAACTGGGTAGCTTGCTGGGGTCAGGGTCCCCTAGGTGGAGGGCCAGGGGGCACCCTGTGGGCTATACTGCAAGTACAGGAAGAGAGGTGGACCCCTGGGTAGCTTGCCTTGTGTCATAGGCTCCTAGTTGGAGGGCCAGGGGGCACCCTGGGGCCTACACTGCAAGTCCAGGGAGAGAGGTGGACCCCTGGGTAGCTTGCTGGGGTCAGGCGCCCCTAGGCGAAAGGCCAGGGGGCACCCTGAAGCCTATACTGCATGCCCAGGGAGGGAGGTGGACCCCTGGGTAGCTTGCTGGGGTCAGGGTCCACTAGGTGGAGGGCCATGCGGCACCCTGTGGGCTATACTGCAAGTCCAGGAAGAGAGGTGGACCCCTGGGTAGCTTGCTGGGGTCATAGGCTCCTAGGTGGAGGGCCAGAGGGCACCCTGGGGCCTACACTGCAAGTCCAGGGAGAGAGGTGGACCCCTGGGTAGCTTGCTGAGGTCAGAGGCCCCTAGGTGGAAGGCCAGGGGGCACCCTGGTGCCTATACTGCAAGTCCAGGGAGGTAGGTGGACCCCTGGGTAGCTTGCTGGAGTCAAAGGCCCCTTGGTGGACGGCCAAGGGGCACCCTGGGGCCTATACTGCAAGTCCAGGGACATCGGTGGACCCCTGGGTAGCTTGCTGGGGTCAGAGACCCCTAGGTTGAGGGCCAGGGGTTCCCCTGGAGCCTATACTGCAAGTCCAGGGAGTGAGGTGGACTTCTGGGTAGCTTGCTGGGGTCATAGGCTCCTAGGTGGAGGGCCAGGGGGCACCCTGGGGCCTATATTGCAAGTCCAGGGACATCGGTGGACCCCTGGGTAGCTTGCTGGGGTCAGGGGCCCTTAGGTGGAGGGCCAGGGGGCAGCCTTGGGCCTATACTGTAAGTCCAGGGAGTGAGGTGGACTCATGGGTAGCTTGCTGGGGTAATAGGCCCCTAGGTGGAGGGCCAGGGGGCACACTGGGGCCTATACTGCAAGTCTAGGAAGAGAGGTGGACCCCTGGGTAGCTTGCTGGGGTCAGAGGCCCCTAGGTGAAGGGCCAGGGGGCACCCTGGGGCCTATACTGCAAGTCCAGGGAGATCGGTGGACCCCTGGGTAGCTTGCTGGGGTCAGGCATCCCTAGGTGAAGGGCCGAGGGGCACCCTGAGGCCTATACTGTAAGCCCAGGGAGGGAGGTGGACCCCTGGGTAGCTTGCTGGGGTCAGGGTCCCCTAGGTGGATGGCCAGGGGGCACCCTGTGGGCTATACTGCAAGTCCAGGAAGAGAGGTGGACCCCTGGGTAGCTTGCTGGGGTCAGGGTCCCCTAGGTGGATGGCCAGGGGGCACCCTGTGGGCTATATTGCAAGTCCAGGAAGAGAGGCGTACCACTGGTTAGCTTGCTGGGGTCAGAGGCCCCTAGGTGGAGGGCCAGGGGTTCCCCTGGGGTATATACTGCAAGTCCAGGGAGTGAGGTGGACTTCTGGGTAGCTTGATGGGGTCATAGGCTCCTAGGTGGAAGGCCAGGGGGCACCCTGGGGCCTACAATGCAAGTCCAGGGAGAGATGTGGACCCCTGGGTAGCTTGCTGGGGTCAGGGGCCCCTAGGTTGAGGTCCAGGGGGCACCCTGGGGCCTATACTGCAAGTCCAGGGACATCGGTGGACCCCTGGGTAGCTTGCTGGGGTCAGGGGCCCTTAGGTGGAGGGCCAGGGGGCACCCTGGGGCCTATACTGCAAGTCCAGGGAGTGAGGTGGACTCCTGGGTAGCTTGCTGGGGTCAGAGGCCCCTAGGTGTAGGGCCAGGGGGCACCCTGGGGCCTATACTGCAAGTCCAAGGACATCGGTGGACCCCTGGGTAGCTTGCTGGGGTCAGAGGAACCTAAGTGGAGGGCCAGGGGGCACTCTGGGGCCTATACTGCAAGTCTAGGGACATCGATGGACCCCTGGGTAGCTTGTTGGGGTCAGAGGCCCCTAGGTGGAGGGCCAGGGGGCACCCTGGGGCCTATACTGCAAGTCCAGGGACATCGGTGGACCAATGGGTAGCTTGCTGGGGTCAGAGGCCCTGAGATGGAGGGCCAGGGGGCACACTGGGGCCTATACTGCAAGTCCAGGAAGAGAGGTGGACCCCTGGGTAGCTTGCTGGGGTCAGAGGCCCCTAGGTGAAGGGCCAGGAGGCACCCTGGGGCCTATAATGCAAGTCCAATGACATCGGTGGACCGCTGGGTAGCTTGCTGGGGTTAGGGTCCCCTAGGTGGAGGGCCAGGGGTCACCCTGTGGGCTATACTGCAAGTCCAGGAAGAGAGTTGGACCCCTGGGTAGCTTGGTGGGGTCAGGGGCCCCTAGGTGGATGGCCAGGGGGCACCCTGGGGCCTATATTGCAAGTCCGGGAAGAGAGGTGGACCCCTGGGTATCTTGCTGAAGTCTGGAGCCCCTAGGTGGAGGGCCAGGGGGCACACTGGGGCCTATACTGCAAGTCCAGGAAGAGAGGTGGACCCCTGGGTAGCTTGCTGGGGTCAGAGGCCCCTAGGTGGAGGGCCAGGGATTCCCCTGGGGCCTATACTGCAAGTCCAGGGAGTGAGGTGGACTTCTGGGTAGCTTGCTGGGGTCAGAGGCTCCTAGATGGAGGGCCAGGGGGCATCCTGGGGCCTACACTGCAAGTCCAGGGAGAGATTTGGACCCCTGGGTAGCTTGCTGGGGTCAGGGGCCTCTAGGTGGAGGTCCAGGGGGCACCCTGAGGCCTATACTGCAAGTCCAGGAAGAAAGGTGGACCCCCGGGTAGCTTGCTGGGGTCACAGGCTCCTAGGTGGAGGGCCAGGGGGCACCCTGGGGCCTACACTGCAAGTCCAGGGAGAGAGGTGGACCCCTGGGTAGCTTGCTGGGGTCAGGGGCCCCTAGGTGGAGGGCCAGGTGGCAGCCTGTTGGCTATACTGCAAGTCCAGGAAGAGAGGTTGACCCCTGGGTAGCTTGCTGAAGTCAGGTGTCCCTAGGTGGAGGGCCAGGGGGCACACTGGGGCCTATACTGCAAGACCAGGAAGAGAGGTGGTCCCCTGGGTAGCTTGCTGGGGTGAGAGGCCCCTAAGTGAAGGGCCAGGGGGCACCCTGGGGCCTATACTGCAAGTCCAAGGAGATCGGTGGACCGCTGGGTAGCTTGCTGGGGTCAGAGACCCCTATGTGGAGGGCCCGAAGGTTCCCTGGGGCCTATATTGCAAGTCCAGGGAGTGAGGTGGACCCCTGGGTAGCTTGCTGGGCTCTTAGGCTCCTAGGTGGAGGGCCAAGGGGCACCCTGGGGCCTACACTGCAAGTCCAGGGAGAGAGGTGGACCCCTGGGTAGCTTGTGGGGGTCAGAGACCCCTAAGTGGAGGGCCAGGGGGCACCCTGGGGCCTATACTGCAAGCCCAGGGAGGGAGGTGGACCCCTGGGTAGCTTGCTGGGGTCAGGGTCCCCTAGGTGGAGGGCCAGGGGTCACCCTGTGGGCTATACTGCAAGTCCAGGAATAGAGGTGGACCCCTGGGTAGCTTGGTGGGGTCAGGGGCCCCTAGGTGGATGGCCAGGGGGCACCCTGGGGCCTATATTGCAAGTCCAGTAAGAGAGGTGGACCCCTGGGTAGCTTGCTGGGGTCAGGCGCCCCTAGGTGGAGGTCCAGGGGGCACCTTGGGGCCTATACTGCAAGTCCAGGGACATCGGTGGACCCCTGGGTAGCTTGCTGGGGTCAGGGGCCCTTAGGTGGAGGGCCAGGGGGCACCCTGAGGCCTATTTTGCAAGTCCAGGGAGAGCAGTGGACCCCTGGGTAGCTTGCTGGGGTCAGACACCCCTATGTGGAGGGCCAGAAGGTCCCCTGGGGCCTATACTGCAAGTCCAGGGAGTGATGTAGACTCCTGGGTAGCTTGCTGGGGTCAGAGGCACCTAGGTGAAGGGCCAGGGGGCACCCTGAGGCCTATACTGCAAGTCCAGGGACATCGGTGGACCCCTGGGTAGCTTGCTGGGGTCAGAGGATTCTAGGTGGAGGGCCAGGGGGCACCCTGGGGCCTATACTGCAAGTCCAGGGACATCGGTGGACCACTGTGTAGCTTGCTGGGGTCAGGGGCCCTTAGGTGGAGGGCCAGGGGGCACCCTGGTGCCTATACTGCAAGTCCAGGAAGAGAGGTGGACCCCTGGGTAGCTTGCTGGGGTCAGGGGCGCCTAGGTGGAGGGCCAGGTGGCTGCCTGTGGGCTATACTGCAAGTCCAGGAAGAGAGGTTGACCCCTGGGTAGCTTGCTGAAGTCAGGAGCCCCTAGGTGGAATTCCAGGGCGCACACTGGGGCCTATACTGCAAGTCCAGGGACATCGGTGGACCCCTTGGTAGCTTGCTGGGGTCAGAGGCCCCTAGGTGGAGGGCCAGGGGGCACCCTGGGGCCTATACTGCAAGTCCAGGGACATCGGTGGACCACTGGGTAGCTTGCTGGGGTCAGAGGCCCTTAGGTGGAGGGCCAGGGGGCACCCTGGGGCCTATACTGCAAGTCCAGGGACATCGGTGGACCCCTGGGTAGCTTGCTGGGGTCAGAGGCCCCTGGGTGGAGGGCCAGGGGGCACTCTGGGGGCTATACTGCAAGTCCAGGAAGAGAAGTGGACCCCTGGGTAGCTTGCTGGGGTCAGGGTCCCATAGGTGGAGGGAGAGGGGGCACACTGGGGCCTATACTGCAAGTCCAGGAAGAGAGGTTGACCCCTGGGTAGCTTGCTGAAGTCAGGAGCCTCTAGTTGGAGGGCCAGGGGGCACACTGGGGCCTATACTGCAAGTCCAGGAAGAGAGGTGGACCCCTGGGTAGCTTGCTGGGGTCTGAGGCCCCTAGGTGAAGGGCCAGTGGGCACACTGGGGCCTATACTGCAAGTCCAGGGAGATCGGTTGACCCCTGGGTAGCTTGCTGGAGTCAGAGGCCCCTAGGTGGAGGGCCAAGGGGCACCCTGGGGCCTATACTGCAAGTCCAGGAACATCGGTGGACCACTGGGTAGCTTGCTGGGGTCAGGGGCCCTTAGGTGGAGGGCCAGGGGGCACCCTGGGGCCTATACTGCAAGTCCAGGAAGAGAGGTTGACCACTGGGTAGCTTGCTGAAGTCTGGAGCCCCTAGGTGGAGGGCCAGGGGGCACACTGGGGCCTATACTGCAAGTCCAGGAAGAGAGGTGGACCCCTGGGTAGCTTGCTGGGGACAGAGGCCCCTAGGTGGAGGGCCAGGGGTCACCCTGTGGGCTATACTGCAAGTCCAGGAAGAGAGGTGAACCCCTGGGTAGCTTGGTGGGGTAAGGGGCCCCTAGGTGGATGGCCAGGGGGCACCCTGGGGCCTATTTTGCAAGTCCAGGAAGAGAGATGGACCCCAGGGTAGCTTGCTGGGGTCAGGCGCCCCTAGGTGAAAGGCCAGGGGGCACCCTGAGGCCTATACTGCAAGTCCAGGGAGGGAGGTTTACCCCTGGGTAGCTTGCGGGGGTCAGAGGCCCCTAAGTGGAGGGCCAGGGGGCACCCTGGGGCCTATACTGGAAGCCCAGTAGGGAGGTGGACCCCTGGGTAGCTTGCTGGGGTCAGGGTCCCCTAGGTGGAGGGCCAGGGGTCACCCTGTGGGCTATACTGCAAGTCCAGGAAGAAAGGTGGACCCCTGGGTAGATTGCTGGGGTCACAGGCTCCTAGGTGGAGGGCCAGGGGGCACCCTGGGGCCTACACTGCAAGTCCAGGGAGAGAGGTGGAACCCTGGGTAGCTTGCTGAGGTCAGAGGCCCCTAGGTGGAAGGCCAGGGGGCACCCTGGGGCCTATACTGCAAGTCCAGGGACATCGGTGGACCCCTGGGTAGCTTGCTGGTGTCTGGAGCCCCTAGGTGGAGGGCCAGGGGGCACCCTGAGGCCTATACTGCAAGTCCAGGAAGAGAGGTTGACCCCTGGGTAGCTTGCTGGGGTCAGGGGCCCCTAGGTGGAGGGCCAGGTGGCAGCCTGTTGGCTATACTGCAAGTCCAGGAAGAGAGGTTGACCCCTGGGTAGCTTGCTGAAGTCAGGAGCCACTAGGTGAAGGGCCAGGGGGCACCCTGGGGCCTATACTGCAAGTCCAATGACATCGGTGGACCGCTGGGTAGCTTGCGGGGGTCAGAGGCCCTTAAGTGGAGGGCCAGGGGGCACCCTGGGGCCTATACTGCAAGCCCAGGGAGGGAGGTGGACCCCTGGGTAGCTTGCTGGGGTCTGGGTCCCCTAGGTGGAAGGCCAGGGGGCACCCTGTGGGCTATACTGCAAGTCCAGGAAGTCCAGGAAGAGAGGTGGACTCCTGGGTAGCATGCTGGAGTCATAGGCTCCTAGGTGGAGGGCCAGGGGGCACCCTGGGGCCTACACTGCAAGTCCAGGGAGAGAGGTGGACCCCTGGGTAGCTTGCTGGGGTCAGAGGCCCCTAGGTGGAAGGCCAAGGGACACCCTGGGGCCTATACTGCAAGTCCAGGGAGGTAGGTGGACCCCTGGGTAGCTTGCTAGAGTCAGAGGCCCCTAGGTGGAGGGCCAAGGGGCACCGTGGGGCCTATACTGCAAGTCCAGGGACAACGGTGGACCCCTGGGTAGCTTGCTGGGGTCAGAGGCCCCTAGGTGGAGGGCCAGGGATTCCCCTGGGGCCTATAGTGCAAGTCCAGGGAGTGAGGTGGACTTCTGGGTAGCTTGCTGGGGTCAGAGGCTCCTAGGTGGAGGGCCAGGGGGTACCCTGGGGCCTTCACTGCAAGTCCAGGGAGAGATTTGGACCCCTGGGTAGCTTGCTGGGGTCAGGGGCCCCTAGGTGGAGGTCCAGGGGGCACCCTGAGGCCTATACTGCAAGTCCAGGGAGATCAGTGGACCCCTGGGTAGCTTGCTGAGGTCAGAGACTCCTATGTGGAGGGCCAGAAGGTTCCCTGGGGCCTATACTTCAAGTCCAGGGAGTGAGGTGGACTCCTGGGTAGCTTGCTGGGGTCAGAGGCCCCTAGGTGGAGGGCCAGGGGGCACCCGGGGCCTATACTGCAAGTCCAGGGACATCGGTGGACCCCTGGGTAGCTTGCTGGGGTCAGAGGCCCCTAGGTGGAGGGCCAGGGGTTCCCCTGGGGCCTATACTACAAGTCCAGGGAGTGAGGTGGACTTCTGGGTAGCTTGCTGGGGCCATAGGCTCCTAGGTGAGAGCCAGGGGGCACCCTGGGGCCTACACTGCAAGTCCAGGGAGAGATGTGGACCCCTGGGTAGCTTGCTGGGGTAAGGGGGCCCTAGGTGGAGGACCAGGGGGCACCCTGGGGCCTAAACTGCAAGTCCAGGGACATCAGTGGACCCCTGGGTAGCTTGCTGAGGTCAGAGGGCCCTAGGTGGAGGGCCAGGGGGCACCCTGGGGCCTATACTGCAAGTCCAGGGAAATCGGTGGACCACTGTGTAGCTTGCTGGGGTCAGGGGCCCTTAGGTGGAGGGCCATGGGGCACCCTTGGGCCTATACTGCAAGTCCAGGAAGAAAGGTGGACCCCTGGGTAGCTTGCTGGGGTTAGGGGCACCTAGGTGGAGGGCCAGGTGGCAGCCTGTGGGCTATACTGCAAGTCCAGGAAGAGAGGTTGACCCCTGGGTAGATTTCTGAAGTCAGGAGCCACTAGGTGGAGGGCCAGGGGGCACACTGGGGCCTATACTGCAAGTCCAGGGAGTGAGGTTGACTCCTGGGTAGCTTGCTGGGGTCAGAGGCCCCTAGGTGGAGGGCCAGAGGGCACCCTGGGGCCTATACTGCAAGTCCAGGGACATCGGTGGACCCCTGGGTAGCTTGCTGGGGTCAGAGGCCCCTAGGTGGAGGGCCAGGGGTTCCCCTGGGGCCTATACTACAAGTCCAGGGAGTGAGGTGGACTTCTGGGTAGCTTGCTGGGGCCATAGGCTCCTAGGTGGAGGGCCAGGGGGCACCCTTGGGCCTATACTGCAAGTCCAGGAAGAAAGGTGGACCCCTGGGTAGCTTGCTGGGGTTAGGGGCACCTAGGTGGAGGGCCAGGTGGCAGCCTGTGGGCTATACTGCAAGTCCAGGAAGAGAGGTTGACCCCTGGGTAGCTTGCTGAAGTCAGGAGCCACTAGGTGAAGGGCCAGGGGCACCCTGGGGCCTATACTGCAAATCCAATGACATCGGTGGACTGCTGGGTAGCTTGCGGGGGTCAGAGGCCCCTAAGTGGAAGGCCTGGGGGCACCCTGGGGCCTATACTGCAAGCCCAGGCAGGGAGGTGGACCCCTGGGTAGCTTGCTGGGGTCTGGGTCCCCTAGGTGTAAGGCCAGGGGGCACCCTGTGGGCTATACTGCAAGTCCAGGAAGTCCAGGAAGAGAGGTGGACTCCTGGGTAGCATGCTGGGGTCATAGGCTCCTAGGTGGAGGGCCAGGGGGCACCCTGGGGCCTACACTGCAAGTCCAGGGAGAGAGGTGGACCCCTGGGTAGCTTGCTGGGGTCAGAGGCCCCTAGGTGGAAGGCCAAGGGACACCCTGGGGCCTATACTGCAAGTCCAGGGAGGTAGGTGGACCCCTGGGTAGCTTGCTGGAGTCAGAGGCCCCTAGGTGGAGGGCCAAGGGGCACCGTGGGGCCTATACTGCAAGTCCAGGGACAACGGTGGACCCCTGGGTAGCTTGCTGGGGTCAGAGGCCCCTAGGTGAAGGGCCACGGGGCACCCTGGGGCCTATACTGCAAGTCCAGGGAGATCGGTGGACCCCTGGGTAGCTTGCTGGGGTCAGGGGCCCTTAGGTGGAGGGCCATGGGGCACCCTTGGGCCTATACTGCAAGTCCAGGAAGAAAGGTGGACCCCTGGGTAGCTTGGTGGGGTCAGGGTCCCCTAGGTGGATGGCCAGGGGGCACCCTGTGGGCTATACTGCAAGTCCAGGAAGAGAGGTGGACCCCGGGGTAGCTTGCTGGGGTCAGAGGCCCCTAGGTGGAGGGCCAAGGGGCACCCTGGGGCCTATACTGCAAGTCCAGGGACATCGGTGGACCCCTGGGTAGCTTGCTGGGGTCAGAGTCCCCTAGGTGGACGGCCAGGGGTTCCCCTGGGGCCTATACTGCAAGTCCAGGGAGTGAGGTGGACGTCTGGGTAGCTTGCTGGGGTCATAGGCTCCTAGGTGGAGGGCCAGGGGGCACCCTGGGGCCTACACTGCAAGTCCAGGGAGAGATGTGGACCCCTGGGTAGCTTGCTGGGGTCTGGGGCCCCTAGTTTGAGGTCCAGGGGGCACCCTGGGGCCTTTACTGCAAGTCCAGGGACATCGGTGGACCCCTGGGTAGCTTGCTGGGGTCAGGGGCCCTTAAATGGAGGGCCAGGGGGCACCCTGGGGCCTATACTGCAAGTCCAGGGAGTGAGGTGGACTCCTGGGTAGCTTGCTGGGGTAAGAGGCCCCTAGGTGGAGGGCCAGGGGGCACCCTGGGGCCTATACTGCAAGTCCAGGCACATCGGTGGACCACTGGGTAGCTTGCTGGGGTCAGGGGCCCTTAGGTGAAGGGCCAGGGGGCACCCTGGGGCCTGTACTGTAAGTCCAGGAAGAGAAGTGGACCCCTGGGTAGCTTGCTGGGGTCAGTGTCCCCTAGGTGGAGGGAGAGTTGGCACACTGGGGCCTATACTGCAAGTCCAGGAGGAGAGGTGGACCCCTGGGTAGCTTGCTGGGGTCAGGGGCCCCTAGGTGGAGGGCCAGGTGGCAGCCTGTGGGCTATACTGCAAGTCCAGGAAGAGAGGTTGACCCCTGGGTAGCTTGCTGAAGTCAGGAGCCCCTAGGTGGAGGGCCAGGGGGCACACTGGGGCCTATACTGCAAGTCCAGGAACAGAGGTGGACCCCTGGGTAGCTTGCTGGGGTCAGAGGCCCCTATGTGAAGGGCCAGGGGGCACCCTATACTGCAAGCCCAGGGAGGGAGGTGGACAACTGGGTAGCTTGCTGGGGTCAGGGTTCCCTAGGTGGAGGGCCAGGGGGCACCCTGTGGGCTATACTGCAAGTAGAGGTAGAGAGGTGGACCCCTGGGTAGCTTGCTGGTGTCATAGGCTCCTAGGTGGAGGGCCTGGGGGCACCCTGGGGCCTACACTGCAAGTCCAGGGAGAGAGGTGGACCCCTGGGTAGCTTGCTGGGGTCAGGCGCCACTAGGCGAAAGGCCAGGGGGCACCCTGAGGCCTATACTGCATGCCCAGGGAGGGAGGTGGACCCCTGGGTAGCTTGCTGGGGTCAGGGTCCCCTAGGTGGAGGGCCAGGCGGCACCCTGTGGGCTATACTGCAAGTCCAGGAAGAGAGGTGGACCCCTGGGTAGCTTGCTGGGGTCATAGGCCCCTATGTGGAGGGCCAGGGGGCACCCTGGGGCCTACACTGCAAGTCCAGGGAAATCGGTGGACCCCTGGGTAGCTTGCTGAGGTCAGAGGCCCCTAGGTGGAAGGCCAGGGGGCACCCTGGTGCCTATACTTCAAGTCCAGGGAGGTAGGTGGACCCCTGGGTAGCTTGCTGGAGTCAAAGGCCCCTTGGTGGAGGGCCAAGGGGCACCCTGGGGCCTATACTGCAAGTCCAGGGATATCGGTGGACCCCTGGGTAGCTTGCTGGGGTCAGAGGCCCCTAGGTGGAGGGCCAGGGGTTCCCCTGGAGCCTATACTGCAAGTCCAGGGAGTGAGGTGGACTTCTGGGTAGCTTGCTGGGGTCATAGGCTCCTAGGTGGAGGGCCAGGGGGCACCCTGGGGCCTATATTGCAAGTCCAGGGACATCGGTGGACCCCTGGGTAGCTTGCTGGGGTCAGGGGCCCTTAGGTGGAGGGCCAGGGGGCACCCTTGGGCCTATACTGCAAGTCCAGGGAGTGAGGTGGACTCCTGGGTAGCTTGCTGGGGTAATAGGCCCCTAGGTGGAGGGCCAGGGGGCACCCTGGGGCCTATACTGCAAGTCCAGGGACATCGGTGGACCCCTGGGTAGCTTGCTGGGGTCAGAGGCCCCTAGGTGGAGGGCCAGGGGGTACCCTGGGGCCTATACTGCAAGTCCAGGAACATCGGTGGACCACTGGGTAGCTTGCTGGTTTCAGGGGCCCTTAGGTGGAGGGCCAGGGGGCACCCTGGGGCCTATACTGCAAGTCTAGGAAGAGAGGTTGACCACTGGGTAGCTTGCTGAAGTCAGGAGCCACTAGGTGGAGGGCCAGGGGGCACACTGGGGCCTATACTGCAAGTCTAGGAAGAGAGGTGGACCCCTGGGTAGCTTGCTGGGGTCAGAGGCCCCTAGGTGAAGGGCCAGGGGGCACCCTGGGGCCTATACTGCAAGTCCAGGGAGATCGGTGGACCCCTGGGTAGCTTGCTGGTGTCAGGCATCCCTATGTGAAGGGCCAAGGGGCACCCTGAGGCCTATACTGTAAGCCCAGGGAGGGAGGTGGACCCCTGGGTAGCTTGCTGGGGTCAGGGTCCCCTGGGTGGATGGCCAGGGGGCACCCTGTGGGCTATACTGCAAGTCCAGAAAGAGAGGTGGACCCCTGGGTAGCTTGCTGGGGTCAGGGTCCCCTAGGTGGATGGCCAGGGGGCACCATGTGGGCTATATTGCAAGTCCAGGAAGAGAGGCGTACCACTGGTTAGCTTGCTGGGGTCAGAGGCCCCTAGGTGGAGGGCCAGGGGTTCCCCTGGGGTATATACTGCAAGTCCAGGGAGTGAGGTGGACTTCTGGGTAGCTTGATGGGGTCATAGGCTCCTAGGTGGAGGGCCAGGGGAAACCCTGGGGCCTACAATGCAAGTCCAGGGAGAGATGTGGACTCCTGGGTAGCTTGCTGGGGTCAGGGGCCCCTAGGTTGAGGTCCAGGGGGCACCCTGGGGCCTATACTGCAAGTCCAGGGACATCGGTGGACCCCTGGGTAGCTTGCTGGGGTCAGGGGCCCTTAGGTGGAGGGCCAGGGGGCACCCTGGGGCCTATACTGCAAGTCCAGGGAGTGAGGTGGACTCCTGGGTAGCTTGCTGGGGTCAGAGGCCCCTAGGTGTAGGGCCAGGGGGCACCCTGGGGCCTAAACTGCAAGTCCAGGGACATCGGTGGACCCCTGGGTAGCTTGCTGGGGTCAGAGGGCCCTAGGCTGAGGGCCAGGGGGCAACCTGGGGCCTATACTGCAAGTCCAGGGAAATCGGTGGACCACTGTGTAGCTTGCTGGGGTCAGGGGCCCTTAGGTGGAGGGCCATGGGGCACCCTTGGGCCTATACTGCAAGTCCAGGAAGAAACGTGGACCCCTGGGTAGCTTGCTGGGGTTAGGGGCACCTAGGTGGAGGGCCAGGTGGCAGCCTGTGGGCTATACTGCAAGTCCAGGAAGAGAGGTTGACCCCTGGGTAGCTTGCTGAAGTCAGGAGCCACTAGGTGGAGGGCCAGGGGGCACACTGGGGCCTATACTGAAAGTCTAGGAAGAGAGGTGGAGCCCTGGGTAGCTTGCTGGGGTCAGAGGCCCCTAGGTGAAGGGCCAGGGGGCACCCTGGGGCCTATACTGCAAGTCCAGGGAGATCGGTGGACCCCTGGGTAGCTTGCTGGAGTCAGAGGCCCCTAGGTGGAGGGCCAAGGGGCACCCTGGGGCCTATACTGCAAGTCCAGAGACAACGGTGGACCCCTGGGTAGCTTGCTGGGGTCAGAGGCCCCTAGGTGGAGGGCCAGGGATTCCCCTGGGGCCTATACTGCAAGTCCAGGGACATCGGTGGACCCCTGGGTAGCTTGCTGGGGTCAGGGGCCCTTAGGTGGAGGGCCCGGGGGCACCCTTGGGCCTATACTGCAAGTCCAGGGAGTGAGGTGGACTCCTGGGTAGCTTGCTGGGGTAATAGGCCCCTAGGTGGAGGGCCAGGGGGCACCCTGGGGCCTATACTGCAAGTCCAGGGACATCGGTGGACCCCTGGGTAGCTTGCTGGGGTCGAAGGCCCCTAGGTGGAGGGCCAGGGGGTACCCTGGGGCCTATACTGCAAGTCCAGGAACATCGGTGGACCACTGGGTAGCTTGCTGGGGTCAGGGGCCCTTAGGTGGAGGGCCAGGGGGCACCCTGGGGCCTATACTGCAAGTCCAGGAAGAGAGGTTGACCACTGGGTAGCTTGCTGAAGTCTGGAGCCCCTAGGTGGAGGGCCAGGGGGCACACTGGGGCCTATACTGCAAGTCCAGGAAGAGAGGTGGACCCCTGGGTAGCTTGCTGGGGACAGAGGCCCCTAGGTGAAGGGCCAGGGGGCACCCTGGGGCCTATACTGCAAGTCCAAGGACATCGGTGGACCGCTGGGTAGCTTGCGGGGGTCAGAGGCCCCTAAGTGGAGGGCCAGGGGGCACCCTGGGGCCTATACTGGAAGCCCAGTAGGGAGGTGGACCCCTGGGTATCTTGCTGGGGTCAGGGTCCCCTAGGTGGAGGGCCAGGGGTCACCCTGTGGGCTATACTGCAAGTCCAGGAAGAGAGGTGAACCCCTGGGTAGCTTGGTGGGGTCAATGGCCCATAGGTGGATGGCCAGGGGGCACCCTGGGGCCTATTTTGCAAGTCCAGGAAGAGAGTTGGACCCCTGGGTAGCTTGCTGGGGTCAAGCGCCCCTAGGTGAAAGGCCAGGGGGCACCCTGAGGCCTATACTGCAAGTCAGGGAGGGAGGTTTACCCCTGGGTAGCTTGCTGGGGTCAGGGTCCCCTAGGTGGAGGGCCAGGGGGCACCCTGTGGGCTATACTGCAAGTCTAGGAAGAAAGGTGGACCCCTGGGTAGCTTGCTGGGGTCACAGGCTCCTAGGTGGAGGGCCAGGGGGCACCCTGGGGCCTACACTGCAAGTCCAGGGAGAGAGGTGGAACCTTGGGTAGCTTGCTGAGGTCAGAGGCCCCTAGGTGGAAAGCCATGGGGCACCCTGAGGCCTATACTGCAAGTCCAGGAAGAGAGGTGGACCCCTGGGTAGCTTGCTGGGGTCAGGGGCCCCTAGGTGGAGGGCCAGGTGGCAGCCTGTTGGCTATACTACAAGTCCAGGAAGAGAGGTTGACCCCTGGGTAGCTTGCTGAAGTCAGGAGCCCCTAGGTGGAGGGCCAGGGGGCACACTGGGGCCTATACTGCAAGACCAGGAAGAGAGGTGGTCCCCTGGGTAGCTTGCTGGGGTCAGAGGCCCCTAAATGAAGGAATAGGGGGCACCCTGGGGCCTATACTGCAAGTCCAAGGAGATCGGTGGACCGCTGGGTAGCTTGCTGGGGTCAGAGACCCCTATGTGGAGGGCCCGAAGGTTCCCTGGGGCCTATATTGCAAGTCCAGGGAGTGAGGTGGACTCCTGGGTAGCTTGCTGGGCTCTTAGGCTCCTAGGTGGAGGGCCAAGGGGCACCCTGGGGCCTACACTGCAAGTCCTGGGACATCGGTGGTCCCCTGGGTAGCTTGCTGGGGTCAGAGGCCCCTGGGTGGAGGGCCAGGGGGCACTCTGGGGCCTATACTACAAGTCCAGGGACATCGGTGGACCACTGTGTAGCTTGCTGGGGTCAGGGGCCCTTAGGTGGAGGGCCAGGGGGCACCCTGGGGCCTATACTGCAAGTCCAGGAAGAGAGGTTGACCACTGGGTAGCTTGCTGGGGTCAGGGGCCCTTAGGTGGAGGGCCAGGGGGCACCCTGGGGCCTATACTGCAAGTCCAGGAAGAGAGGTTGACCACTGGGTAGCTTGCTGAAGTCTGGAGCCCCTAGGTGGAGGGCCAGGGGGCACACTGGGGCCTATACTGCAAGTCCAGGAAGAGAGGTGGACCCCTGGGTAGCTTGCTGGGGACAGAGGCCCCTAGGTGAAGGGCCAGGGGGCACCCTGGGGCCTATACTGCAAGTCCAAGGACATCGGTGGACCGCTGGGTAGCTTGCGGGGGTCAGAGGCCCCTAAGTGGAGGGCCAGGGGGCACCCTGGGGCCTATACTGGAAGCCCAGTAGGGAGGTGGACCCCTGGGTATCTTGCTGGGGTCAGGGTCCCCTAGGTGGAGGGCCAGGGGTCACCCTGTGGGCTATACTGCAAGTCCAGGAAGAGAGGTGAACCCCTGGGTAGCTTGGTGGGGTCAATGGCCCATAGGTGGATGGCCAGGGGGCACCCTGGGGCCTATTTTGCAAGTCCAGGAAGAGAGTTGGACCCCTGGGTAGCTTGCTGGGGTCAAGCGCCCCTAGGTGAAAGGCCAGGGGGCACCCTGAGGCCTATACTGCAAGTCAGGGAGGGAGGTTTACCCCTGGGTAGCTTGCTGGGGTCAGGGTCCCCTAGGTGGAGGGCCAGGGGGCACCCTGTGGGCTATACTGCAAGTCTAGGAAGAAAGGTGGACCCCTGGGTAGCTTGCTGGGGTCACAGGCTCCTAGGTGGAGGGCCAGGGGGCACCCTGGGGCCTACACTGCAAGTCCAGGGAGAGAGGTGGAACCTTGGGTAGCTTGCTGAGGTCAGAGGCCCCTAGGTGGAAAGCCATGGGGCACCCTGAGGCCTATACTGCAAGTCCAGGAAGAGAGGTGGACCCCTGGGTAGCTTGCTGGGGTCAGGGGCCCCTAGGTGGAGGGCCAGGTGGCAGCCTGTTGGCTATACTACAAGTCCAGGAAGAGAGGTTGACCCCTGGGTAGCTTGCTGAAGTCAGGAGCCCCTAGGTGGAGGGCCAGGGGGCACACTGGGGCCTATACTGCAAGACCAGGAAGAGAGGTGGTCCCCTGGGTAGCTTGCTGGGGTCAGAGGCCCCTAAATGAAGGAATAGGGGGCACCCTGGGGCCTATACTGCAAGTCCAAGGAGATCGGTGGACCGCTGGGTAGCTTGCTGGGGTCAGAGACCCCTATGTGGAGGGCCCGAAGGTTCCCTGGGGCCTATATTGCAAGTCCAGGGAGTGAGGTGGACTCCTGGGTAGCTTGCTGGGCTCTTAGGCTCCTAGGTGGAGGGCCAAGGGGCACCCTGGGGCCTACACTGCAAGTCCTGGGACATCGGTGGTCCCCTGGGTAGCTTGCTGGGGTCAGAGGCCCCTGGGTGGAGGGCCAGGGGGCACTCTGGGGCCTATACTACAAGTCCAGGGACATCGGTGGACCACTGTGTAGCTTGCTGGGGTCAGGGGCCCTTAGGTGGAGGGCCAGGGGGCACCCTGGGGCCTATACTGCAAGTCCAGGAAGAGAGGTTGACCACTGGGTAGCTTGCTGAAGTCTGGAGCCCCTAGGTGGAGGGCCAGGGGGCACACTGGGGCCTATACTGAAAGTCTAGGAAGAGAGGTGGAGCCCTGGGTAGCTTGCTGGGGTCAGAGGCCCTTAGGTGAAGGGCCAGGGGGCACCCTGGGGCCTATACTGCAAGTCCAGGGAGATCGGTGGACCCCTGGGTAGCTTGCTGGAGTCAGAGGCCCCTAGGTGGAGGGCCAAGGGGCACCCTGGGGCCTATACTGCAAGTCCAGAGACAACGGTGGACCCCTGGGTAGCTTGCTGGGGTCAGAGGCCCCTAGGTGGAGGGCCAGGGATTCCCCTGGGGCCTATACTGCAAGTCCAGGGACATCGGTGGACCCCTGGGTAGCTTGCTGGGGTCAGGGGCCCTTAGGTGGAGGGCCAGGGGGCACCCTTGGGCCTATACTGCAAG